>NC_069685.1:66423794-66731640 GCF_023699985.2 Odocoileus virginianus | reverse complement strand
CCGGGCCCTGGCTGGAGCTGCCCCCAGCCTCTGCTGGCTCCCTCCCAGGCCCTGTGCAGAGACCCCCAGGCTCTGCTCCACACCTGGGAGCTGCAAAGACAGCCTTCCTGCGCGAGAGGCTGGCCCCAGAGGCCCAGGTTCCCTGTGGTGCTTGTGGGTCACCCTGTGCTGGGGGGGCAGGGGGGGAGAGGCGCGCCCCTCCCCACGCCTGTCCTCGCTCCATAGGAGGCCCTCGGTCCCTGTGCCATCCTTCCTGCCCTCCCCTCCCCTCCGTCCCAGCCTGTCTCCTGTGACTCAGGGTGGGAGGCTGGGAACGCTGGGGCTTCTGCAGCCGAGAGGCTCCTGAGCCAGGCTCAGCATTGGTTCAGCTTCCTCTGCTGTATCTGGAGTCTTAGGTCACAGGAATGCCTTCCCAGAGGTGAAAATACAGAAGGTGCAGGCAGCAGATAAGGGTTTGATCTGAATCAAATCAAGGTTGGAAGTCTGAACTTCTTTTATTGTACATTGTCACTTTGCATGGAAACTGGGTTCCCATACAGAAAGCTCTCATTGTTTGTAAATATCACCATGTCCCAGGGTTTAAAATACTGGAACAAAGGGAAACGAGTAGCCAGATTTGTGGTCCCACCCGTTCTTTATGTGGACTCACACACACTCACAAGTTCCCGCCAGTACAGTGATGGAAACTGCTGGTCTGACCGTCCTGACCTGGTGACATGCCGTCTTTGTCCGGAGCGGGTCCGGGCCGGGGGCTTATGCGTCCACTGGGCATCAGCAGGCTCTGTGGCCCGGGCTCGGCTGCGGTGGCGCCTCCTGTGTTCAGGGGCCCTCTGCGTGCCAAGCACAGCAGCTGGAGACCCGAGTTTTCCCAGAACCGCGATGTACTTCCGGTGCTCTGTTGTTTAGCCATGGTTTGACAGCAGCTGCTAACATGTGTTTCCAGAAATGTCAGGGCTCTGATTTTTAAATTAATTGCTTAGTAGCATTTTGATACATTAGCTTGATCATCGTGTTAGTGTGAGGTAGGTGACACTGCTCAGGCAGGTTCCCCATGACGCCAGTTAGGGTTTCCCGCAATGCTGAGCGGGCCGGGGAGCCTCAGCAGCCCCAGTTGAGCCCCAGTTCCCGCCTTCCTAACCGGGCGTGTCTTCCAGGGCCCGTGCAGTCAGGAAGGTGCTCGGGAGTGGTGGCTGTCCCCCGGGCAGGCAGAGCCCCTCAGACGCACCTGCTGAGGCTCCTCCGGCAGGAGGGCTCCCCGGGTCGTCTACTCCAAGGCTCAGGGTCCCAGCCCTCAGCCTTCCTCCTCCCTTCCCGTGGAACCCGCGACGACAGGGCAGCCGCTGGGTGTGGCGGACGGCCTGGCCACCGGCGCTCGGTCAGCCCGAAGCCTCAGGAGTGCCTGTGTTCATCGGAACCCGCACCTCGAAGGTCACACCTGAGACAGCCCTGGGAATCATGACGAGGGGCTCCCGCTCCGCCGGCCGGACAAGCTTGTGGCCACTGTGCTTGTCCTGGGGTCTCCCGACGCCCAGCCCCAGGCCCTTCCCACCAGACAGTGCCCTGGGCTCCAGGAGGTTTCCAGTAAGCAGGCCTTTTTATTATATGAGGAATGCTGAGAAATAGGAGAGAAATCAGATAAGCAACGTTTTCAAGAGCTGCTTAATTTTTCTGCTAAAAGCAGAACCATTAAATTGTCTGGGTCACATAATCTTCATGTATCATCTCCAGCAGCTTGCACAGTCCTCACTTCCTTCCATCATGAGAAGCCTTTTTCCTCTTGTGTGTCGGTGACTTTGCATGGGAGGCCAGCATAACTGTGTGAAGGCCACAGAGGGGTGGAGGTTTGACAGGTTAATTCCATCACACGCGTGAGTTTAGCCTGAGGTCACTCAGGAAGTTTGTGGAAGGCAGTTATTTGTGGAGGTGCTTCACTGCCGTGGGAAGGATGCTCTGCCGCTTGGCACCGTGGGGAAGGGGGCTGGGTTTCTTGCCAGTGGGCCCTTCCATGCAGGACACAGCAGGCTGGCTGTTTCCAGCCAAGAGTGGGCGACGCAGGCTTGCCGGCGTTGACGTGGCTCGTGCGTGCCTGTCGGTAGTGCACAGGAGGCATGCTTCTCTGCTCTGTCGGAGGCTCCCGCCTGCACACGTCTGGGTGGACACCTCCCTGTGGCCAGGGCCTCCTCACAACCTGCTGGCCACGGCCCCAGGGTGGGCATCCTGAGAGGGGGACAGGTACCGGCCCCTTGCCTTTCATGACCTGGCACAGGGGCCTGCCCGGCTCCAGGGGAGGGACGTGGACCCCATGCTGATGGGCAGTGAGGCTCTAAGGGGGACTCAGGGCAGAACACCACTAGGCCGCTTCTCTGGAGTCCAGGCCATCTCTTCAGGAAATGGAGACAGTACTAGTGCGACAGGGACCCCAAGTGAGAGGGGCCTGGGCGGGGGAGGGGAGGGGAGGAGAGGGGTTCTTGCCGCACAAGCAGGCTGCCCACGGGCTCACTGGGGACGCCCCCACGAGCATCCAGCAGGCAGCACCCCTGTCAGTCCGCAGCCCCTGGCTGGCTCTGCTGTGGTTTAACTGTGCGCTGTGTTCAGTCACAAAAGGCAAGACACTGGGGATGAGCTGCAAAGGTGGGAAGCTGAGAGACCCCGTGGAGAGCCTGGATCTGACTGTGAGTGTGGTCTCGGCTGCCCTCTTGTCTTTTAAGCAGATGTGCTGAGGTGGGGTTGACCGCGGCACAGATGAACGTCAGGTGTGGGGCGTGATGGTCCAACTACGCACGCACACATGAAGTGTGACCACATGAGGCTGAGTGAACCTCGTCTCACACGCGTGCGGAGTAGAAAGATGTTCCGTGATGAGAACTGTAAGCGTCTACTCTCAACTTTTATGTACAACATACAGCAGTGTTACGTCCCTGCTGCTAAGTCACTGCAGTCGTGTCTGACTCTGTGCGACCCCATAGACGGCAGCCCACCAGGCTCCCCCGTCCCTGGGATTCTCCAGGCAAGAACACTGGAGTGGGTTGCCATTTCCTTCTCCAATGCACGAAAGGGAAAAGTGAAAGTGAAGTCGCTCAGTCGTGTCCAACTCTTAGCGACCCCATGGACTGTAGCCTACCAGGCTCCTCCGTCCATTGGATTTTCCAGGCAAGAGCACTGGAGCGGGGTGCCATTGCCTTCTCCAGTTACGTCCCTAGGACCTATTTATCTCAAAACTGCAAGTCTCTGCCCTCCGGTTCCCCTCCCCCATCCCACCTCTGGTGACCACAGATGTAACCTCTTTTTCTCCAAGTTTGTTTGTTTTTGAAGTGTGGCGGCCCCACCACACGGTGAGGCGTGACTCAGGGTTTGGTGTTACCGTGCAGTAGTGACCGCTCCCGCTGCACGGGTTTCAGTTTCACAGCTTTGCCGACTTCTGATCCACGTACACGCCCGGGGAACTGTCCCCACGCCCGACAGACGTCTGTCTCCTTGTGAACATCCTGCCCTTGGTCTGCTGTCACTGCAGGGCTTGCATTTTTCTTGATTTTGTGTAAATAGAATCACAGCGTGCAGTTTGGGGAAGGGTCTGGCTTCTCTCACCGAGCATAATTGTTTTGAGATTGGTTGTATTGTTGTGTGCCAGTAATTCATCTCCTCCTTTCCTGGAGACTCGTCCATTTACGGCTGTGTCCCGGTTCATTATCTGTTCGACTGTTGGTGGACACGGGGCTGTTTCCAGCCATCCCTTGTTGTGAGGAAAGGCCCCCTGGACCGTCTGGGTGGGTGTGTGTGGAGGCGTCTGAGAGTGGGTTGGCTGGGTCATGTGGTCTGAGAGGGTTGGGGCTCCCGTCCCCCGCGGCACACGAGGGCCCCCAGTCCTCCCTGTCCTGGCCGGGGCTGGGCACGGCAGCCTCGGTCCTGTCCTGCGTGTGAGGTTTGGTTTCGGTTCTGCAGGTGCCTCTGAGCTTGTGATGTTGGGTGTCTGCACATGGTCGTTTGCGATACATCCAGGACCCTTCTTGGTGAAGTGTCCATCACAAGGTCACTCACTCCAGGAGAGATGTCATGCCATCTGGAGCATGACCCTTGCCCTCAGGGAACTTCCAGGATTAGTTTTGAAACATAGTATTTCCAGGTCTCTTACTGCGGTGCCCTTTCCCGAGTGGTAGACCGCCTTCAGATGACTGAGGCTTGTGGGCGTGGATTCAGTCTCCTGCAGGACCACCTCCTCCTCGCGGCCCTCAGCCTCTCTGGCTGTGTCCTGACCCCTGTTACACCAACAGCTGACCTGTGTGCAAGCTGAAACCAGGACGGGGGGCGTGGGGGGCGGAGCGGGAGTCAGGAGCCCGGGAGGGGGCAGGAGTGGGGGCTACACCCCGCCGAGGGTCCAGGGAGCCACGCCCCTTTGGACGGGTGCCCTTGGTCGGTGCAGAACGAGCCGCTGAAAGATGGGGAAGAGCAGCGGTTGCCGCTGGAGGCCGTGAAGTGGGCTCCTGACCAGGTGCGTGTGCTGAGGGGCTCTGTCCCCGCGTTGCCGCCCCCCTTGGGGCCCTGCGGGCAGCCTGGTCAGGCAGAGAGGAGATGCGGAGCTTCCAGGCTGCCTCCTCTCGCGTGGTGTTCTCCCCGCTGGGCCCAGGGCTGTGGCCGGAGCCTCTGCCTTGCATGGACTCTCTTTCTCAGACGTAAGGTGTTTGAACAAGCCCAGGTGTACGTTCTCTGGCTTTGTAAAGTGGTGTCTTATTTTCAGCAGGCTTCGTGTTTAGAAGATGAAGCTTGTGTTGTAAAGCCCATTCTGTACTGAGGCCTCTGGATCCTCTCTCCTTCCCTTCAGGGTGCTCCTAAGCCAGCTCTGGAGCAGCCTCTGCAGAGCCTGGCCCACGGCCCGGGGTCGGGCATGACTTTCCAGACACATCCGGCTTGTAGCCTGCACTGTTCCTCCGTCCTGTGCGCGCACCCCGTTTTACATGTCCGTTTCCTGGTTGGCAGACGTTGGCGTTGCTTCCGCTGCCGGCTCTCGTGCTGCTGTGAACGCTCCCGTGGGGACTTGTGTCCATGCTGTCTGGGTCTTCTCGGCGCCTTCCTGGGGCCCCTGGTGGCGCTCTGTGTGTGTGGCCAGGGGTCGTCTCCCTGCCCCGCAGCAGCCAGAACAGGGCTCTGGCTTCTCGCCGTCGCCAGCTTCTGCTCTCTGGGGTCCAGCTCTCAGGGTGCCATGCAGCCGTCCCCAGGTTCTGCGGGGTCCAGCTCTCAGGGTGCCGCGCAGCCGTCCCCAGCTTCTGCGGGGTCCAGCTCTCAGGGTGCCGCGCAGCCGTCCCCAGCCCCTGGGGTTTCCAGCTCTCAGGGTGCCGTGCAGCCGTCCCCAGCTTCTGCGGGGTCCAGCTCTCAGGGTGCCGTGCAGCCGTCCCCAGCCCCTGGGGTTTCCAGCTCTCAGGGTGCCGTGCAGCCGTCCCCAGCTGGGCGCGCAGCCGTCCCCAGCCCCTGGGGTTTCCAGCTCTCAGGGTGCCGTGCAGCCGTCCCCAGCTTCTGCGGGGTCCAGCTCTCAGGGTGCCGTGCAGCCGTCCCCAGCCCCTGGGGTTTCCAGCTCTCAGGGTGCCGTGCAGCCGTCCCCAGCTTCTGCGGGGTCCAGCTCTCAGGGTGCCGTGCAGCCGTCCCCAGCTTCTGCGGGGTCCAGCTCTCAGGGTGTCGTGCAGCCGTCCCCAGCCCCTGGGGTTTCCAGCTCTCAGGGTGCCGTGCAGCCGTCCCCAGCTTCTTCGGGGTCCAGCTCTCGGGGTGCCGTGCAGCCGTCCCCAGCCCCTGGGGTTTCCAGCTCTCAGGGTGCCGTGCAGCCGTCCCCAGCTTCTGCGGGGTCCAGCTCTCAGGGTGTCGTGCAGCCGTCCCCAGCCCCTGGGGTTTCCAGCTCTCAGGGTGCCGTGCAGCCATCCCCAGCTTCTGCGGGGTCCAGCTCTCGGGGTGCCGTGCAGCCGTCCCCAGCCCCTGGGGTTTCCAGCTCTCAGGGTGCCGTGCAGCCGTCCCCAGCTTCTGCGGGGTCCAGCTCTCAGGGTGTCGTGCAGCCGTCCCCAGCCCCTGGGGTTTCCAGCTCTCAGGGTGCCGTGCAGCCGTCCCCAGCTTCTTCGGGGTCCAGCTCTCGGGGTGCCGTGCAGCCGTCCCCAGCCCCTGGGGTTTCCAGCTCTCAGGGTGCCGTGCAGCCGTCCCCAGCCCCTGGGGTTTCCAGCTCTCGGGGTGCCGTGCAGCCGTCCCCAGCCTCTGGGGTTTCCAGCTCTCAGGGTGCCGTGCAGCTTGGCGGGGGAGGCAGTGGTGCGGCACAGTCTGGGTTCTGGCCTGCAGTTCCTTGGTTACCAGCGGCCTCCAGCTTCTCTTGCGCTGCTTGTCGTCCATCAGCCTTGGAGACACACTGGTTCAGGGCTCTGCCCTTTCCCACGTTTGCACCATTGGGTTGTTTGCTGTTGAGTTGTAGGTTTGTTTGTTTCTCATGGAAATTTTTACGTATGTTGTGCTAAAGCAGTGGGAACAGTAAAATGACCCTTGGGGACACACCCCAGGCCCAGGTGTCCTGGTTACTCCCCACCCCTGGGATTCCATTTAACATCACCACTCGTTTGGACACTTTCTCTGGTGGCTAAGGTGGTAAGGAATCTGCCCATAATGCGGGAGACCCCGGTTCCATCCCTGGGTCAGGAAGATCCCTTGGAGAAGGGTATGGCAACTCACTCCAGTATTTGTGCCTGGGGTGTCCCATGGACGGAGGAGCCAGGTGGGCTACAAGAGCTGGACACGACTGAGCGACTTGAGCGTGCGCGCGCGCACACACGTCTGGACAGAGTTCAGAGTTCCCAGTTGGATCCTGGTCAGCTTTACAGTTGATTTGCTTGAGTTAAGATCCAAATAAGGTTCGCACATTGCATTGTTTCCTTTCGGTGTCTGTCTCGAAGGAACGGGACGGTGTGTCCAGAGCGTCTGTGTTTGGGCTTGGGGAGGCTAGCCTCACAGCTCTGTCCGGGGTGAATTGGCTGCATCTGCCCCTGGCTCAGGTATCGGGCAGAAGCCCTAAGCTGTGGGGTTGAGTGCATCCATCCGTCCAGGCAGGGGTGGGGCCAGTGCGGAGCACGGTCACTGGCTGGAGCCGCTCGGCTGCCTGGCACGGGAAGCCCTGTCCTCAGATGGGCGCCTTGGGGCCTTCTGCCCAGCGCTCCATCCTGGCCCAGCTCCCCAGCGGGCGGCGTCCCGAGTGGGGTCCGGCTGGCTGACGCCTTCAGGGCAGTGGGCCTGCCTGTAGGCCGCACACTGGGCCCCCGGAACCTTGGAGAGCTGTGCTGGACCGACCGGCTGGCTCCCCGGGCGAGGGCAGGCCCAGTCGGCCGTGCGGAGGCTCAGTAGGGGCCAGGGTCCTTGCTGCCCCACCCCCACAGGGTGCAGGCGCTGTGTCCTCAGGCCAGCGCCCTCCCGCCCCGCCCGCCCTGCATCTCTTCCTGCCTCCACTTCACATGCGAGTTCGACGTGGATGTCATGACACACGGGCCTCCCTCCCCTGACCCGGAGCAGAGCCTGGCCAAGGGCCCGGGCAGACGTGCGCCCAGCACCACGGCTGCTCCTCCGGGGCCAGCGGGGCCTCTGCTGACCGTCACTCGGGGGTCACCCGGAGCCACAGAGCTGCCTCCTGCCGGTTCTCCCTTTTTGGGCCCCGCCTCCCCGCCAGCCGCACCCAGGCCCTGACATCCCCACACGCTGCCCCCTGGCCTGGGCTGAGGCCTGGCGGCCCCTGGCAGAGGCTTGTCTGTGGCTCCTTCCTGCCTCCCGACGCCAGGCACAGTGGTTGGTGGGAGACCGCGCGTGATGGCTGAGCCGGCGGAGGAGGCTGTGTGTTGCAGAGGCAACCATGGGCTCAGGCCCGTTGCCTTGAATATGAAAGCGTCGGCCGCCCAAGCGTGTCCGGCTCTCTGCAGCCCCCTGGACTGCATGTAGCCCGCCCGGTACTGGAGTCGTTGCCGTGCTCTTCTCTGGGGGATCTTCCCGACCCAGGCACCAAACCCGTGTCTCCTGCACTGCAAGCAGAACGTGTACTGTCTGAACCACCACTGTGTGGTATCTGGGGGTGCGTTTTGTGGCCCTTAATTAAACGACAAGTGACAACGTGTTAAGATGTTCTCTGACACACTGTTTGTATAGCTTCCCGGCCCGCAGACCGCCCCCCCTCCCCCCGACCCAGCGTCAGTGCACGGAGGTGGGTCCCACCCACTGCAGGGGGACAGGCTGCGTCTGAGCTCAGGAGGGCTGCGGGCAGGGTGGTGCCTCAGGTGAGTCTGCGGGAGCTGAGACAGGTAGGCCAGCTGCCTGCGGGGCCCGGCGACGCTCCTGGGGTGGGCAGAGTGCCCTGCGTGCGTCTGTGCTCGGGGCTTTGAAGGTTCTGATCAGCTGCGTACCCGCTGCTGCCGGACTGCGGGCCCAGCTGCTTCCGGCGGAGCCGGGTCTCTGCTGCAGCCGCTGAGGCCAGGCACGTAGGCGGCTCCAGGTCGGCCGGTCGCTGGGCAGGAAGTGGGGCATGCTTCCTCCAGGCCTGCGTGAGCGGCCGGCCGCGGGCCTTGGCCCGTGTGGAGCTGGACACGTCGTCAGGCGCTCCATCCTTGCTGCCCCTGGGCTGCCTGTGTCCTGGCTCCCTGGTCGGGGCCACGCCCCCAGGACTGGGCGGAGGAGTCCCGTTGGGGGTCCTGTGACCCGGGCCTCCGCGGGGAGCGTGCACCGGTGTGTGGGAACGCGGGGGCCCTGCCCCCCAGGGGCCGTAGACAGGTGGCCTCCTTCCTGTCTGTGTTTCTCCCACTGGCTGCGTCCTGAGATCCCCGGGAGGGCAGAGGGGCAGGTTGGCTGTGGGGGTGGCAGGCAGAGCAGAGGCTGTGAGGGCAGCAAGCCCGCTGGGGGGTCCCCACTTTCGTGGGGACCGGTGATGTGGGGCTTCCGGACCTCGGCGTGGGGGGCTGGCTCTGCCCTTCTCTGGCCGTGGCGGGCCCACCACACACTGCCGCACTCACCCTGGAGCTCTCGGCAGGTCTGTACCCCCTTGTCACCACGACCTGGTCGCTTCCATCAGCACGGCCTACGAACAAGGCCTCCAGGCTGGATTGGCAGCCACTGGGGGAGTGACCTCCGGCTTATCACCCCCAGCAGGCAGCGTCCTGGTGCCTGCAGTCAAGGCCCGATGGCTCCTTTTGGTGACAGAGCTTGTGTCCACCCTCTGTGGCTTTTGTCAGGAGCCCCACCTGGTCCCTGGGCCCTTTGTGGGGTCAGGAACTAGCCTGTGTGGGGGTCGGCGGGCAGCCTTGCTGGAGCTCCCTGCAGATGCAGGGCACTGCCCTGTGACCGCTGCTCAGGGAAGGGGCGCGGTGCCCGGGTGTCCCCGAGGAGGGCGGCCCGCAGACAGCACCCAGGACCTGCCACGTCGGGACGCTCTTTCTTTAGTTCATGGTATTTTCATAAAGGGGGTGAATTTCCAAATGTAATTGTGTAGTTTCTGCTTCAAAAGGATTCTTGCAAATAAGGTAAAGGCTAATCTCTAGCTGACCTGCTCTGTCATATAATAAGATACTCTGAGGGACACATCACGTCTATAGTTGGGAACAGTGCCTCCTGGACATGGAGCTGGGCACTTGTCAGAGCCGAGCTGACCCTTGCACACGCGCCGTGGGGCCTGCCGCCCGTGCCGGCGGCTCTGGGTGTTCCCTCTGCAGACTGGCGGCCGCCGCCCTCGCTGTGAGGTGGGGTCATCCTGTGAGTCGGGGTGCGGGGCGGCTGGACTCAGCTCTTCCTGACACAGAGCTGCCGCTCCCTCGGCCCCTGACACCAGTGGGCCTGGGCCCCGGCCCACCGAGCTTTCTGCAGAGGCTCGGCCTGCCTGGACTTGACAGCGTCCGCCCGCTCCGCCGTGACCTGAGACGCCGGGGAGGGCTGTCACTCACGTGTTTCCTTCTTTCCCTGCAGAACATCGACATCACCAATTTCAGCAGCAGCTGGAACGACGGGCTGGCCTTCTGTGCCCTGCTGCACACCTACCTCCCCGCGCACATCCCCTACCAGGAGCTCAGCAGCCAGGACAAGGTGCGGGCACGCGCGTGCGGGGCGGGGCCTCGTGGGGGCGCGGGGGCGGGCTGCCGGTCCACCCCCTGGCCGATGACACAGGCTCCTCCCCATCCAGCCAGGCTGGCCCCGTTCAGTTCAGTTCAGTCGCTCAGTCGTGTCCAGCTCTATGATCCCACGAACTGCAGCACGCCAGGCCTCCCTGTCCGTCACCAACTCCCAGAGTTTACTCAGACTCATGCTCATCCAGCCATCTCATCCTCTGTCGTCCCCTTCTCCTCCTGCCTTCAGTCTTTCCCAGCATCAGGGCCTTTTCCAGTGAATCAGTTCTTCTCATCAGGTGGCCAAAGTACTGGAGTTTCAGCTTCAGCATCAGTCCTTCCAATGAACACCCAGGACTGATCTCCTTTAGGATGGACTGGTTGGCTCTCCTTGCAGTCCAAGGGACTCTCAAGAGTCTTCTCCAACACCACGGTTCAAAAGCATCAATTCTTCGGCGCTCAACTTTCTTTATGGTCCAACTCTCACATCCATACATGACCACTGGAAAAACTATAGCCTTGACTAGAAGGACCTTTGTTGGCAAAGTAATGTCTCTGCTTTTTAATATGCTCTCTAGGTTGGTCATAGTTTCCCTTCCAAGGAGTAAGCAGCTTTTAATTTCATGGCTGCAGTCACCATCTGCAGTGATTTTGGAGCCCAGAAAAATGAAGTCAGCCACTGTTTCCTCATCTATTTGCCATGAAGTGATGGGACCAGATGCCATGATCTTAGTTTTCTTAATTTTGAGTTTTAAGCCAACTTTTTCACTCTCCTCTTTCACTTTCATCAAGAGGCTCTTTAGTTCTTCGCTTTTTGCCATAAGGATGGTGTCATCTGCATATCTGAGGTTATTGATATTTCTCCCAGCAATCTTGATTCCAGCTTGTGCTTCCTCCAGCCCAGCGTTTCTCTTGATTTACTCTGCATATAAGTTAAATAAGCTGAGTGACAATATACAGCCTTGACATACTTCTTTCCCGGTTTGGAACCAGTCTATTGCTCCATGTCCAGTTCTAACTATTCTTGACCTGCATACAGGTTTCTTAAGAGGCGGGTCAGGTGGTCTGGTATTCCCATCTCTTTCAGAATTTTCCACAGTTTCTTGTGATCCACACAGTCAAAGGCTTTGGCATAGTCAATAAAGCAGAAGTACATATTTTTCTGGAACTCTCTTGCTTTTTCAGTAATTCAGCAGATGTTGGCAATTTGATCTCTGGCTCCTCTGCCTTTTCTAAATCCAGCTTGAACATCTGGAAGTTCATGGTTCATGTACTGTTGAAGCCTGGCTTAGAAAATTTTGAGCATTACTTTGTCAGTGTGTGAGATAAGTGAAATTGTGCGGTAGTTTGAAGATTGTTTGGCATTACGTTTCTTTGGGATTGGAATGAAAACTGACCTTTTCCAGTCCTGTGGAAAGGGATTCGATCTGATAGAACACCTGAAGAGCTATGGACAGAGGTTCATGACACTGTACAGGAGGCAGGGATCAAGACCATCCCCCGGAAAGACAGGCTCAGTGCAGCCCAAGCCTTCTACTGCCCCCAGAGCCCCGCCTCAGGGCCCCTCCTGCCCTTCAGATGACTTCTGAAGACCCCCACAAGGGGAAACTGTTTCACAAGTGTTTCTTATTAGCTTTGGGGGTGTACAGGCAGCTCCGGTCTGAGGCCTGTTGGGGGTCACTGCACAGCCGGTCGGCAGAGGGGCGGGAGGGCCCGGGGCGGCGGTCAGCGCGGCAGGCGTGGGTGGGCTGGTGGCCGTCCCTGGCCTGCTCACACAGCTGTCCTGCGGCTTCTCTTCCAGCGGAGGAACTTCACGCTGGCCTTCCAGGCGGCCGAGAGCGTCGGTATCAAGTCCACACTGGTGAGGCCTCACCCTGAGGGGGCTGCCGGGCGGGGCCCGAGGCGCTCGGGGGCGGTGCCAGCTGTGGGGACCCGGGAGGGTGCGGACAGCCCGCCCCGTGCGCCCCGTGCCTCACATGGAGCGTCCGAGGCCGCGCCCTGGCTGGGAGTGGTCAGGGTCACCATCAGAGGCGCACCCCAGCAGCTCGGCCTGTGCCCCAGTGGAGGGCGGGGGCCCAGAGCACGGGGCGCCCGGGGATGCAGTCAGGGCGGGGCAGGGCTGCCGTGCTCGGGACAGACTGTTCTGTGGGGGCTCCTGCCTCGTCAGCAAGTTTGACTTCAAGGGAGAAAACGCTGCATCCAAGTACAAAGCCGGCCTCCCCACACCCAGAGACGCACAGCTTAGGGTATCCGCAGAGCGAGGGACCCCATGGGGCCAGTCAGGAGCCCCCCCATGCTACCTCCCAGCCCGAGGGTACCTGTCACCTGCCTTGTAGCAACCGATAGCTTTGAACGAGTGTTTACACTCATCTTTACCTTGCAGGAGTGTTCACGCAGAATTCCATGAATCTGTCTTGCGATCTCACAGAAGCACATGGTTTTGAGTGGCTTCTATTCGGTTGTAAACGTAGACAGAAGTATGGTTATGTGATGGTTCCCTTATCTGGAAGGTTCACGCCACGTGTAAAGTTCTGATGTCCAAGAAGCGGGCAGTCCCCCACCCTGAAAGCTTCCCGTTGAGGCTCCTCCACTGGATACGCGCGTGTTCCTTCTCCCCGTCCGGCCAGCCCCACACTCGTCTGTGCCCTGCACCCCCAGCCCTCCAGCGGGCCTGGGAGGCCCGGCTCAGAGCTCAGGCCCCCGCCCGCTTCCCAGCAGCACCTGCAGGCCTCGGGGTCACGGCTGGGGGCTGTGCGGCGGGCCTGGGCGGCGCACATGTGTGGGGATGAGCCCCGTTGGGCCTTGGGCAGCCCTGGGCACCCGGCGGGGATGTGGCCACGTCCTGCTCTCTGGCCTGTGTGACAGGCGGGGTGGGGCCCAGAGCCCATGGGCCGCCCAGGTTCTAACGGCCACTTGCTTCCCGTCAGGACATCAGCGAGATGGTGCGGACAGAGCGGCCGGACTGGCAGAGTGTGATGCTCTACGTGACCGCCATCTACAAGTACTTCGAGACCTGAACGCCTGCCGCCCGTCATGGGGCCCGGCAAGCTCCCTGTGCCCCAGCTGCCTGCCCCGCGGGGACTCGGCCTGCGGCCCGACCCGCTTACCCACCCAGGTCGGAGCCGTGGCGGGAGGCTCGTCCTCCGCCAGCCAGGGCACTGGGCTTCCTGCGCCCACAGCCCCGGGAAGCACCTCGCTGCCCACCCGAGAACCAGGGGCCTGCCGGGAACTGCCTGCCTCCTGCCCCTACTCCCGCGTGCAGACACATCCGCTGCCCTCCAGCCCCAGGGGCCTGGAAACCCGGTGCTGGCTTCAGGGTCCTAACAGAGGAGTCCTCCACAAGCGGTTCTTGGGCTAGAAAGTGTGTTTCTTACGAGCAATATTGGGGGAGGGGCTCCTGTTTTCAGCACCACTGTTAAATCGTTTTAGTAAGCATAGCGATGAAACAGCGTCCAGACGTGAGGCGGGGAAACAGGACCAGCGTCGCCAGAAACGGAGGAAGAGCTGAGTGAGCTGAGGCCCAGACACTGCGGCTTCAGCCCCTGCAGCGCTTGGACATGGCCCGCCTCCGGCGGGGTGGACAAAAGTGCCTTAGCTCTGCAGGCCGGGCCCACATCCTGATGACCAGCCTTGGCCCATCCTGGGGCCCAGGAGCCGCTGGGGTGGCCCGTGTCCAGAACCCAGACTGGCAGGCGGAAGGGCGGCCTGCACCCCGGGGGGCTTGGGGCAAGGAGGCAGCCGCGCAGCGGGCACTGCGGCTCCATGGGGTGAGAGGCTCTGGGTGAAACGCCGTTGTCAGCTGTGGAGCAGCGCCCGGCCGGAGCCCAGGCTCCCGAGGACACCTGCCAGCCACCCTGCCCAGCCTGCCCTCGCATCTGCGGGCGCCACTGTGCCCACCCGGTGGCCGTCAGGGAGAAGGGCCGCCCTCCACGTCTCTCCCCTCGGCTCCTCTCTCCCGCACGCTAACGGCAGCCTGCGTGCCCGGCCTGTGGCCACGATTGAGTCTATTTATTAAGTGGGGGCCGCTTTCCTGTCCGACGGAGACCTCCCTGGGTCTGCAGGCCGCTGGCTGTCCCTGGGGGCGCCTGCTGCAGGGCCGGGGGCCCCGGCGTCCCCTGGAGGAGGGCCTGGCTTCAGCCCAGGGCTGGTGGAGCTGCAAGGGGGTCTCCCGGGGGCCCTGCTGCCTCTGATGACAGCCCATGTGGCCAGGCCTTCGGTCCACACGGGGGTCCCATGAGGAGACTGCAGGAGGCCCGTCGGGACTGCCGGCTGTGAGGGGCGGCCTGGACGGCCTGGGACCCAGCCTGCCTGCAGCCAGCGTGCCAGGGGCCGCCTGCCTCCTCCCGCCAAGCACAAACTTCCTGCAAAAGGACCCGGGGGCTTCCTCTTGACCACAGGCTTCTGCTGACTGACAATGCCCTAAGTTTTGTTCTGTTAAATACTCTTGAATGTATTAAAAGTGTTGTAACACATCGGCTTGGGCTTTTCTGGGTCACCATGAACAGGACACTTGCTGCTTCCAGGGTCTGGCTGTGCCGGAAGGACAGCTGACCCCGGAGCCCGCGGGCGAGGTGGTGTCCCAGGGCCTGGGGGGGGGGTCCATGTTGGGGGGGCCGGCCGTCTGCCTGCGTGGTGGGAGGCACGGCCCGGGCAGGTGCTGCTCTGCTTGGGGAGGGCCCCGTGAGGCTTGGTGGGTGATTGTAGAAGTATATCTCAGAGATAATCTTGAGAATATATAAAATTATAAAGAAAAAAACCAGCCACCTCTACTCATCACAGCGCCCAAGCAGTCAGCCTTTCTTCCTCGTGTGGAGAGACTGACCCCACGGCCCAGCTGTGTCACCTGGCACACGGAGCGATCCTGTTGGTGTGGGGTGACGGGAGCACCCCTCCCAGGTCAGGGCCTCGTCTGGGGATGCTCGGAACCCCGTCTGCTGCTGCCCTGCCGGAGGCCGTCCCACGGCAGCCAGAGGCTCTGTGCTGCACCCGGGCCCTGCTTGAGGCAGCCGGAGGGGAGGCACCACCCTGGACCCCGGGCAGCGAGGGGCAGACACCCTCCTGCTGCTGTGCCGGCCGCCTCCGTGGGGCTGGGAGGTGGGGGGCGTCCCGGGCTCGGGGAGGCCTGGTTGTCTAAGGGGGTCCCTCAGTGGGGGCTCCGAGCCCACAGGCCCCGGGTTCTGTTGGGGGCCCAGGTTGCTGGGAAAGCGCTGATGGCGTCAGGAGCTCCAGGCTTCCTGGCTCCAGACCTGCCCTGCGTGGGGTGCGGAGGAAGGGCCAGGAACTGGGGGGCTGTGGGGGATGTGTGGGGGGCTCTGCCTGTGGGCTGTGCCAGGCCCAGGGCACTGGGGCCCCCAGATGGCGACGTCTGCATCGTTTGTATCCAGGGTGGTCGGGGTTCCAAGGAGGGAGCCACCATGAGGTCTGGAGCCTCGGCTGGCAGACCAGGAGGGCCGGGGAGGGGCCTGGGGCCACAAGTCACCAGCACCCATCAGGCAGGACGTGCGGACACCTGGTCACCCCCAGGTCTGCGTGCATCTCCCGGGAGGGACCGCCTCTGCAACAGGGTAGGCCCAGGAGGGGCCCCCGTGGACTCTGCCCCCCGTGAAGCGCCATGGGGAGCTCCCTGGCCACTGCTGTGGGCAGTGCCCGAGCCGCGGTCATTCGGGACGAGGCCCGGCTGCACCTGGGCCTCAGGTTCCCCGCCCCCCGGGATGCGCCCAGATCCGCCAGAGGCACTGTTCCCGGAGCGCTCACCTGGGCCTGGCCGGGGCCTGGGCCTGCAGCCGCCTTGGGCTGGTGGCGGGGAGCCGCCTCCCGTGTCTGCTCAGGGCCTGGGAGCCCGAGCTGCAGCCCCGCGACGCCCCCGCCTCCACAGTTCCAGAGCCTCCCCCTTGCAGAGGAAGACTTGGCGGGCACTCGGGGCGGCCTGGCAGCTCTTGGGACCCTGGCCCCAGCACCCTTGGGGTGCTTCACCCCACGTCTGGCCTTCCGCTCCTGGTGCGGCCCCAGAGCCGGCCCAGCTGGGGGCCAGAGGCTGCGCAGGTGCATCCTGGACGGGAACACAGCCTGTGGGAGTGGGCTGGGGCGGGAAGCCCAGCTGGCCCCCCGCCTGGCCTGAGCAGCTGGGCCCGGACGGAAGGAAGGGTGGGTGCCCACAGCTTCCACAGGCTGGCGCAGGGCTGGGTAGGAATGCCACGGCCCACGAAGGGCCTGCTGGGCACCCCACCCCCGTCACCTGGGTGCGGCCACGGGCGTGCTCGCGGGGCTCCCCTGGCCTGGCCCTGACCCGGAGGAGCGCGCTTGAGGCCCACGGTGGCAGGCAGCGAGGATCGCCACAGGGAACGTGAGACCTGCTGAAGAGCCCCTCTGCCTGCCTCCTGTCCACTCTGGGCAGAGGCTTCACTGGACTCAGAGCTCGTGGCAAATGTCACAGGACCAGTGGGGCAGACCCCCACCCCTCCCGCCTCTGCCAGGAGGCTGCGGCCCCTGCTGTTTCCAGGGCAGGTGGGCTCTAGGGCTGGAGTCCCGCCTGGCCCAGCCGACCGCCCCCGTCTCGAGGACACGGCTACCCCAGGCCTGGGGCACCTACGCAGAGGAGGGGCTTCCGTCTGGGCCCCGCAGGTGAAATCCGAGGGCTTTGGCCCTCTGGCTCACAGGGCTGGCTTCAGCCCCTGGGCACTGGCTGGGGCCGGGCCACACCTGCGGAGGTCTGGGCAGGAAGGCCTTTGGGCCCCGGAAGGGACCTGGGGGCCCAAGCTTGGGGGTGAGCGTGACCTGGGGTCAGCTGAGTGTGGTCCCCACCTTATGAACCCTGCCGACCCATCTGGGCCCCCAGGCGACTCTCAAACAACTCCCTGGATGTCTGCTGAGTGAGGATTTGAGTGAATTCGGGCCCATGGCGTGGGCGGAAGGCTTTTGTCCCCCTGTTGGAGTTTGTCCCACGGGAGGGCCTAGAAGCCAGGGAGGGAAGCCGAGGGCCCGGAGGGTCAGCTCCGGGGGCAGCAGGACAGAAAGACAACAGCCCTGCTCCCCAGGTGAGGCGAGGGGCCCCCCAAAGCCGGCAGGGGAGGTGAGTGCAGGGGAGGGGGAGAGGGAGCCCGCTGGGCTGGACCGGGCGGGCGGGGGGTGGGGCGGGGGGCTGAGCCGGGGCGGGGTCACCCCCCCAGTTCTCGGGGTCCCATCCTGCTTCCCAGCACTCCTTCTGTGCCTCCCTGGGCCCGGGGAGGGGGCCACTGGACATCAGCAGAGACGGGAGCAGGGTCCCCGCTGGCTGAATGGGGCTGGGGATGAACTGGGAAGGCTGCACTCCTGCTTCCCTCCCTCGCTTCCCCTGAGCCTGTGGGCTTGCTGCAGAGACAGCTACCCCCCAACCCGGCCTCCACCCAGGGGGCCAACAAACAGCGCCCCCACCCTGCGGTTCCTGCGAACGTTTGGCAGCGACACCCCGGCCTCAGAGCGGCTTGTCCTGCTGTGCTCAGAACTGGGGTGGCCCCGTGTCTGTCCAGAGTCAGGGTGGAACGGGGGTCCCCTTGAGTGGCTGAGCTGGAGACGGATGGATGTGGGGCGTTCCCATTCGGAATCGCACAACCCTGGATCTGTGAGGCAGGCAGACGGAGGACTCCCCGGGCGAAGAGTCTGAGATCCCAGGGGGTCGAGGAGGCCGAAGGTGACTCCTCCTCCTTTTGCTCAGAGAAGTTGGGGAGGGGGAAGGACCTGACCTGGGGAGGGCTCAGAGGGGTCACTGGAATGGGGGCGGCTTCTTAGAGACCAATCTTGGACCAGCGCACTGCCGGCCAGACTCGGGAAGCGCGGGCAAGGCTGGGGACCAGCCCCAGGACCCTGGTTTGAGGCTGAGCTTTCTCCTTCCGGAGCGGGCGCCGTGGAAAGGGCCGAGGGCACCAGGCACAGGGCACTTCCCGTTGGCGATACGGTGACCGGGGGCTGGCGCGCCCCGGGGCTTCGCGCAGGAGGGGAGCGAGTGCGGGCCTGCGCCCCGGGCTGAGAGAATCGTCGGAGGGGACGAGGCAGGTGGCCTGAGCGGACGCGGGAGCCGGGAGCGTGGAGGGCGCGCAGAGGGGAACGAGCCGCCGCACGAGGCACCCCGGCTCCGCGCACGGCGGGGCGGGCGGGCGGCGGGGCGGGGCGCGGACCGCGCGGGGCTAGAAGTCGCCGGCGGGGGGAGCCCGCGGGCGGAGTCGGAGCCCCAGCGACGCCGAGACAGCGGGCGCCGGCTCTCGAGCAGCAGGTCAGTGGGGGCCCCGGGTCTGGGGTCGCAGGCGGGCGGCCAGGGTCATCGGGCCGGGAGCGCGGGCGGCGCAGGCCCCCTCCTTCAGGCGCGAGGCCGCTGCGTCTCTTCCCGCCGCTCCGACAGCTGGTTCGAGGGCTGGGGTCCGCGCCCCGCCGGCGGCGGGAACGGCGGGCGCGGGGGCGGCTCGGGCGCGCCGCCGGCTCCCCAGCGCGGTCGGGGGCGCTGCGCGGACTCCTCCGGACCGTCCCCAGGCTGGACCGGAAGGCGCGCGGGGCAGGCGGCGAGGGGAAGGGGCTAGAGCGCGCGGCCCCGGCGGCAGGGGCGGGGGCGGCGCGGTGCGCCCGGGCTCCGGGCCCTCGCCAAGCCCTCGGGGGGCGCAGAGGCCGGCTGGAGCGCGGCGGGAGGCCCCCGCGCGCCGGGACTTCCACCGGCGGAGCGCCCGAGCGTCCCGGCGTCCCGGGGAGGCTGGGTGAGCGGACGGTGTCCGAGCGCCTAGGGCGCGGCGAGGGACGGAGCTGAGCGCCGGCTGAGCGCGGGCGCGTCCGGTGGGCGCTGGTGGCGGGAACCGGCCTCGGGGGCCCGCCCCGGGGGATGCCGGGGTGGGGACCGTCCTGGAGGCCCTCCGGGGCCGCCCTGAGCCGAGGCGGGACTGGAGAGAACGGTGGCGGCCCTCGAAGGGCTTGGCTCCAGGTGCCCAGGGGATGGGTGGGGGGGCTGGCCCAGGCCAGCGAGCGGAGATGTCTGCGCTGGGGCGTGGCCACCGCGCAGTAGACTTCAATTTCCCCGACTGTACAATGGGAGGAAGGCGGGGGCCGAGGGCTCCGCGGGGGAGAGGAGAGAAGCTGGGAGCGGAGGGCGTGTCCCCACCCCCTTTTCTCTGGACGCAGCTGACCCCTGGGGGACGGCGGGGCTGGCCCCCTGAGCCGGCTCCCCTTCCCCATTTCAGGCGACCCTGAGCCTGCGTCCACCCGCGGGATCTGTGCCCCTTTCCCGCGGGGATCCCAGGCTGCCCCCCCTCAGCCTCTGCACCGTCCCTTAGATCCTCCATGTCACTGCCAAGCCCAGCCGGGCTGCCCCCTGGGTGTCCGGTCCAGGGCCCGCGAAGGACAGTTCTTGGGCACACAGCAGGCCGGGCAGGTGGGGTGGTGTTGGGGGCTCCTCCTCCTGGGGTGGGCTGGAGAGGCTCTGCCCCCCGGGGCCAGGCCCCATCCCAAGGTGTCCGCTCCTCCTCGCTCCGCCCAGGTCCTCTGGAGGTCCCCGGGCTCTCCCAGGTCCCGGATGTCTCCTGGACCACTGGCCCGTCCCCTTAGAGCAGACCGTATTCTGGGCTGACCCGGCCTCCCTCTTCAGTGCTTCGGGAAAGCGGAGGACTCCCCGCACACGGCCGGCGGGAGACAGGACTTTGGCCAGGTGAGTGTTTGTGGGCTTGCACGCTTCCTTTCTCACGTGGGCCTGGGACATGCAGGTCCCCAGCCGTCCCCCAGTCTGCCCCCTAGGAGTCCGCAGCTCACAAGGGCTGTGGGCGGCTTCAGGGGCGCGAGGCCTAAACATCCAAACGTTCTGGTCTGGATCCACTCACTGGGCTTCCTGCCCCGGCCAATCTGCCTTCTCATCCTGTGAAACTCGTGGGATGGTGTGCGCAGGGCTTTGGGGCTGTGGGGCGGAGGTGGACAGATCGGGGCCTGTGCTTGAGCTGGGAAGCCCTGGGGAGAGGCTGTTAGACTTGCGGGGCTGGGGAACCCCAAGAGACCCAGAGCCCCAAGGTCTCTCATCACAAGAGACCACTGTCAGCAGAGGGCGAGGTGGACGAGCGGCAGGTGGGGAGCAGGCGCTGGCTCCCGGGCATCGCGCCCTGCGAACTGCGGGGCCCCCGAGGCAGTGTCCACCGTGCAGGGCCGTGGCCCCGGGGCTCACGGCACTGATGTGAAAGCTGCCAGCAGCTCTCGTTCCATCTAACCTGCCTGACTCCCAAGACCCCTGCCTCTGTGAGCTGGGACTGGTCTTACGGGCTGTGCTGTCTGCTGAAACCTCTGCACCCATGAGAGCCCAGGGCAGCAGGGCCAGAGGGCAGGCAAGGGCTTGAAGGCTGACTTGAAAAGATGTTCTGGGAGGTGTGTGTGTTCGGCGACCCCGAGGAGACCCCTTCTGAAGCTGAGCTTCTGAAGGATGAGCTCCAGCCCCTGGGCCCGGGGAGTGCAGGCGGCCCCAGGAGGGTTTGCCCTGGAAGTTGAAGGGACGGCAGGAGCTTGGAGCTGCGATGCTGGGAGAAGCCCTCCTGGGAGATTGCTCCCCTCCCGGGCAGGGTTGGGAGAAAAGTGGCCGGGGTCCCCCCATAGCCTCCCCCAGTCATGGGAGGGCCCCCGGAGCATGGAAGCCACAGGATCCTGACAGGGGCGGGAGGGGCTGGGTGGAGGGGGGCTGCCCTCGCTCTAGGGGCAGAGGGGATGAGTGTCAGGAAGGCAGGGTGCTCCAGCTTTCCAGGCCCCCCCGAGCCTTCCCTGACGCGCCTCTGAGCCGCGCCTGTCCCCGGAGCGCTCTTCCAGACGGTTCCGGCCTGCACCCGCTCCTGCAGGACAGGCGTGTGTGGGAAGCTGCTGGGCAGGGTCCTGCAGCTCCAGCCTCAGTTGCCGCCCCCGTCGGTCCAGCCATCCGTCCCCGGGAAGAGAGATGGCCTTGGGGTGTGCCAGGCGGAATCAGGCGGGGGCCACCCAGGTGCCTCCCCTGCCGGCAGGGCAGTGGTTTCCATGCTGATGCCTCCCAGGTCTGCCCATCTTCGCAGGAGGGTTCACCTCTGGCCCCTCAGTAGCCTCTGCAAACCCCAGGCGGGCATGGGGGGCCACTGAGGGGTCAGGGAGCCGGCCACTCTGGCCCACCCACCCCCATCCACCCACAGAGCTGCGTCAGCACCGCTCCAGGCCTCGGGCCCAGAAGGGGGTCTGCCTCCCCCCATCCCCCATGTGGACGCCTCCGAGAGCCCTGGGCACTGCCCCTTGAGCAGGCCAGCCCCCCGCCAGCTCCCACGCCAGGCCCCCTACAGTCTGTCCCCATTTGGAAAGCACCCCGCCACCTTGCTCTCTTCAAGCACAGGAGCCGGTCCTGCCGGTTGATTCACCCGGAAGGGGTCTGGGAGCCGAGACCCCCCCAGGGATGACCCCCCAGGGGTGACACCCCTGGCTCGGGTCTCGGAGCGTGGGCTGGAGGAGTGGGCACTCAGGGCGCTGTGTGAGGAGTGGCCCCTTGGAGCGGGGTGTCAGGGGAGGTGGCCGAGGGGCACCATCTGAGGCTGGGGGCCGGGCCCGCAGCCTGTCCGGCGTCTGGCCTGGACACCAGGGGACGGGGAGGTGGCCCGAGGCCCCCAGCAGGGAGACGGGCCCTGTATGTGGCCCCAGGGCCTGCTGTGGGGAGGCCCCGTGGGGCGGGGGCCAGTGCAGGGAGCGCCCTCAGCCCTGCCCCTGCCCACATCCTGCCCTCAGGCTCGAGAGCAGCAGCTGCACCCCCAGGGGCCCTGGGGGAGGGATCGCTGGCCGGTGCCCGCCTGGGGACCGGCCATGCCGAGTTCCTCGGGCTGGCAGCCCCGCAGGGCCGGAGAGAAGAGGCCCCCCGGCTCCTCCAGGCAGCGCTGGAGTCACTGCTCTGCTGGTGGGTTTGGAGAGGGGCCTGGCAGGTCCCAGGACCCTGGGGGCTTGAGGGAGGCTCGTGCCCAGACGCGGGGCCCCCCAAAGGACAGCGAGGGGCTCGCGGCTGGAGAGAAGCCAGCTGCCCAGCTGTCTCTCCCGCCCTTGCTGCCCACCAAGCCCCCTCCGTGAGACAGATGTCGGCGTTGCCACCTTCAGGCTCTCGACTGCCTGCTCTGTGAGGCCTGGGCGACGATTCTCGGTGTGTGCTCACGCCCCTGATGTTCTCAGCTCGTGTGCACGCCGCACGCCGCGCTGTGTGCCTCTCGGCCCTTCTGTGCTTCACTTCCAGGGTTTCATTTCTGGCTCGTGTCTGCCCGTCCTTCTCAGCGCTGCCAGGGATTCTTGTTCTTCTTTAGGGATGCCTTTCCTTTCTTGCTCTGAAGACCCCAAGTACCTTTGATCGTCATTTCGGTTACTGGATTGCCTCCATCTCTTCTGGAATGAATCAGCCTGTGTTTTGGCCACCGGTTGCTCATCTTTCTCACCCTTAGTTTTCCTCCTGTGCTTTGAAACCGCGCTTTGCAGCCTCTCTGAGCGGACCTGAGGTCTTGGAGGTGGGGCGTGACCCGCACACCAGGGTGGGCGGCAGCTCTCGGGAAGGCCTCCCGGGACCACAGCACCTTAAGACCCCAGCCGTGGGCTCAGGCAGGGCAGCAGCTGGCACCAGGCTCCCTGGGCTCCGGCAGGTGGGGTGCTGCTGGGCACGGGGTCAAGTTCTCGGAAACACTTGCTGAGAAGGTGGTGGAGGGGTCTCAGGCTGGGGCTCTGGAGCCCGGGAAGAGGCCCGGCGTGGCTGCGACAGGCCAGGCAGTACCCCGGCCTGCGCGGTCCTCGGGGGCAGGTGTAGGGAGCTGTGTGCTCGCTGCCAGGCGCTCCGTCCAGCAGGCCCTGGGGGGCCACCCGCCATCTGGGTGTGTGTACAGAAAGCCTCACCGGTGGGACGGACCAGGAGCCGGGAAGCGTGTGGGTTGTGATTACACAGAGGTTTTAATCAGAGCGGCCAGGCTGGTGAGGGTAAGGAGGAAGGCTGGATGGAGCCTGTCTGCTGGGGAACCCCGTGGGGCTGCCCTCCCCAGGCTCAGCATACTGCTTCCCTGGCACGTGACCTGGCCTGCCATGGATGGCTTCTGCCCCCTGCCCTGTCCCTGGCCGGCGACAATCACAAGGAAATGCTGCATCATTAATACTTAATTGCCCCTCCTGGCTAGCGACAGATGACTCGAGGATTAACGAGGGCCAACAGAGTGGGATAGGAAGTTGCCAGATCTGGGTCCCAGCCCCAGCCCCGGGCCCCGGGGCCTCTGACCTTCCAGTGGCTCTGGGAAGCCTCTGGAGGTGGGGCTACGGGCAGGTGCCCAAGGCCCCAGGAAGCCTCCTTGCTGGTGTTTTCCATGGGCATTTCCCCAGCAAGGCTCATGGGGGCCCCTAAGCCCCTGCAGCCTCCTTTCCTGAGCTCCCCAGCAGGCCTCCCGAGCCTGGGCTCTGGGGTGGAGCCCGGGGAGTGGTCCCGGCGGGGGGACACAGGTCTGGGTGGTCAGCGGGGGGCTGGAGCCTGGTTCTCCCGAGCTGTGCGCCTTGATTCCCGGTTCCTGTCAGTGACACAGGAGCAGCTTGAAACAGGCCATCACGGGGGCACTGATACCCAGCAAAGTCCGGCAAAGGGCCCAGGCTGACTTGCGGTCTGACGACTGGGATGCTGCGGCCGCCTCCAGCCCGCCTGCCCCGGGCGCCCCTCGCGCGCCCTGCTGGGAGCTGGAGGGCCGGGTCTGGCCAACGCCCAGTGGTCTGTGTGGCTGGGGCTGTGCTCGCAGCTGCGGGAGGCAGACGGGAGCCCGGGGCACAGGGGCGCGCTGGCTCCGCGAGAGTGGACCTGGGAGGGAGGGCGCCCCTGGCCACTGGTGGACGGCAGGAGGGTGGCTCCAGCTTGGCCCCAAGTGCCGTGAGGCCTGGGCGCCCCAGGTGCAGAAGGTGATGGGGACGCCCTGCAGATTAGAGGTCCCGGGGGGTGCTCACCAGAGGGCTTGGCTTAGGGGTCCCAAGGCCCTTCTGGGCCAAGCATCCTGGCTCTCGTGGGGTCAGCCAACATCCACACACAGGTGCTGGCTGTGTTCCCCCATCACTGGGGCTCCAGGCAGTGGGCCCAGACAGTCCAGCTTCAGCTCCCCAGAAACCTTGCTGGCCCCAGGACCCTTGGTCTGGGAGGTGGTCCCAGCAGAGTCAGGCTTCCAGTGTGGGCCGTGCACCGCCAACGCAGCTTCCCCTGGAGGAGCCGAGGCAGGACATGAAGGATGGCAGGGGGTCGGCAGGAGGCCAGTGGCTCACTGGTGGGGGGACACAGGTCCCCGGGGCCCAGCGCTGGACCCGGGAGGCCCCCCAGAAGGGAGCCTGCCCCTTCGCTGCGGTGGGAGGACGCGAGACCTGGAGGCGGGGCTTCAGCGGTCAGGCGCCCCAGGGGATTGCTGCTCCCGGCTGCCGGCTCCCGGCTCCCGGCTCCCGGACACCGCTTGGCCCGAGGTGGCACCAGGAGGGTCGGTCCACCCCATCTCTGCTGCTGGCCAGCACGTGCTGTGTGGGAAGCAGGGGCTCGGTGGGAGACCCCGCAGTCCGCAGGGACCCCTCGGTTTGTCGGGGGCCCTGCCTTCTCTCTCCTGCTCTGTGTCACGGGGTGACCACCACCGGCTGCAACCGCCGGAAGAGGGGGGCGGTCAGAAGGAAGCAGGGGGATCCTCTGTAGAGGCGGCACAGCACCTCCTGGACGGGGTGAGGGGACCCGGCCCTCTGAAAGCAGCCAGGGGCCACGAGCAGCCTTCTCCCAAGGTGGGCTGTCCATCTGATCCCTCGAGGAGAGAGGGCGGGGCAGTCCCCAGCCCACGTGCGGGCACCTTGGGGCTTTCTGTCCCCGTGGCCCGCGGCCACCACTGGCCGTGCGCACCTGGAGCTCCGGCAGGGGAGCTTTGGGCGGGAGGAGGGTGGACTTGGCACTGGGGACCCTGCCGGGCGGCACGAGGGAATGTGACCGGGAAGCAGAGGTGGCGGAGGGAGGCCTCTGAGTGGCGGAGGGAGAGGGGACGTTCCACCAGCTCAGGGGGTCCCTGGGAGGCGGGCTGCTTCTGCAGAGTGCCGTCCCGGATTCTTGACACCAGGGTATTTTGACTGGGCGGGGAGCTGTTTCACGCGTGTTCGTTTTCTGCTCATAGAATCACGGGGGTCCAGCCTCCCCCCTGTGTCAGTGGGGAGACCGAGGCCCGGACAGGTACAACAGTTGCCGGTGCCCCCGTCCGGGCCGAGCACCCCCGCGGGTGGAGGAGGGGCTGGGAGCGGGCGTGGGAGGAGGCAGCGGGCGGGGCTGAGGAGCGCCCCGCCCAGACGCGCAGCAGCCGGCGGGGGCTGCTGGGGGGCGGGCCCCCTCCGAGCGCTCCAGCACCGCGGCTGCACTCCCAGTGGGGCGCCCAGCGGTGGGAGCCTCTGGGCAGCTTCTGGCTCTCAAGGATGGAGCCAGCCGGCTGAGCAAGGAGGGTGGTCCCGGCAGACCCAGGGGTTTCCAGGGGAGGGGTGGCGGGGCTGCCACAGAAGGCTCGAGAAGCGAGCTGAGCCCAGGGGGGGTGGGGGGCACAGAAGCGACTCACCTCTGCGAGGTCTTGGTTTCTCTGGGAGAAGACTCGGGCTGACCCCCGCCTTCGGGGAGGGCCGGGGCACGGTGGGTCGTCCTCGGGCCGATGCCTGCCTGGCGGGGGTGGGGGGCGGGCGGCTGCCCGTGCCCCGAGGTCCAGCTCCTCACGAGCCTTCTCTCTTGGCAGGTGTCTCAGGACCTGAAGCAGAGCTGAGAGATGCCGCCGGAGCGCCTGGAGGGGGCCTGCCTTTTGGAGACGCGCCGTGGGCGGTGAAGAGTGCTGGGGGAGCCCCCCGACTGACGGCAGGGTCACCCGGCTCCTGCGGAGAAGGGGTCGGGGCCTGGGCGGGGCCGGCCGCGCCGCAGCTATGGACCGAGCGCTGGCGCGGCCCGCGTCCTCGCTGAGCCCGCCCGCCGGCCGCCGCGCGCGCCATGTCCGGCTTCGCGGTGTACATCGCGGTGGAGCTGGCCATCGCCGTGCTGGCCATCCTGGGCAACGTGCTGGTGTGCTGGGCCGTGTGGCTCAACAGCAACCTGCAGAACGTCACCAACTACTTCGTGGCGTCGCTGGCCGCGGCCGACATCGCCGTGGGGGTGCTCGCCATCCCCTTCGCCGTGACCCTGAGCACCGGCTTCTGCGCCGCCTGCCACAGCTGCCTCTTCTTTGCCTGCTTCGTCCTGGTACTCACGCAGAGCTCCATCTTCAGCCTGCTGGCCATCGCCATTGACCGCTACATCGCCATCCGAATCCCGCTCCGGTGAGTCCTGCTCCCAGGGGTGCCTCATGCAGGGCCGCACCCATGAGGGGCTGTGCCGGGGGTCAGGGTGAACTCGGGGGTCAGGTGAGCCGGGGTCAGGGTGAACTTAGGGTCAGGGTGAACCAGGGTCAGGGTGAACTTAGGGTCAGGGTGAACCAGGGGTCAGGGTGAACCAGGGGTCAGGGTGAACCAGGGTCAGGGTGAACTTAGGGTCAGGGTGAACCAGGGGTCAGGGTGAACCAGGGTCAGGGTGAGCCAGGGTCAGGGTGAACTCAGGCTCAGGGTGAACCAGGGTCAGGGTGAACCAGGGTCAGGGTGAACTCAGGGGTCACGGTGAACTCAGGGGTCATGGCAAACCAGGGTCAGGGTGAACTTGGGGGTCACAGTGAACTCAGGAGTCAGGGTGAACTCGGGGGTCACAGTGAACTCAGGGTCAGGGTGAACCAGGGGTCAGGGTGAACTCAGGGGTCACGGTGAACCAGGGGTCAGGGTGAACTCGGGTCACAGTGAACCAGGGGTCAGGGTGAACTCGGGGGTCATGGTGAATTCGGGGGTCAGGGTGAGCTCAGGGGTCAGGGTGAATTCAGGGTCAGGGTGAACTCAGGGGTCAGGTGAACCAGGGTCAGGGTGGACCCAGGGTCAGGGTGAATTCGGGGGTCAGGGTGAATTCAGGAATCAGGGTGAACCAGGGTCAGGGTGAACCCAGGATTGGGGTGAACTCGGGGGTCAGGGTGAACCCGGGATCAGGGTGAACTCGGGGGTCAGGGTTTGGTCTGGTGTCAGTGTGTTGACGGGGACGGGGCCGTGGGGCTGCCCAGGGCTTGGCACGGCCAGCAGTTGTGTGACGCCAGCTGATCGCCGTGGGCGTGGGCCGGGCTGGTACCCCCAGGGCTACCTGGGAGAGGCTGCCGAGCTGCAGCTCCTGGTGACCCGTGTGTCCAGGCCTGGGGTGGCTGCATCTGAGCCTCCCCTCACGCAGCTGATGCTGGGGTGGGGCGGGCCCCACGGGAAACCACAGGGCCCCGCTGGAAGCCGCCTTCTTCCAGCCCCTCTGGGCCAGCCTGCAGTTTGCAGTTAGGGAAATGACCCCGAGGGGAAGTGACTTGGCCAGATGCCTGTGAGTCACTTGGACCTCTATGCAAATTGTGTTTCTCAGTCACTGGGTGCTTTCCTGGTGAAACTTGTGAAATGACTTCAGGCAAGTGTTGTGGAAACAAAGACTCTCTCCGAGGCTGAGTTCACTGAAATGCAGCCTCCACCCACACCACCACCACCCTGGCTGGGCTAGGAAGCGTCCCTCCCCACCTCACCCCTGACGGCGTCCGGGGGCTTCGGCCCTGCCTCTCTGCCCCTCTGTTCCACGGCGGCAGGCCCGAGGGAGGTGGTGAATGCGCACAGGTGGCGCCTACTTCCGGAGCAGCCCCACGCTGGGCTGAGGGCGCCCCAGCCGGCATGGGGCAGAGGCTCGATGAGCAAGTGGAAAGGGTGCGTGTGAAACCCGAGGGCGCGCTTAGAGGTCGTTTGCTCTCATCATGCGGGTGAGAAAGCAACGGAAGCGTCAGCCCCCAGGGCCATGCTGCAAGCTGGCAGCACGGCAGGACCGGGTCTGGGAAGGAGCACGCCTGCCACCGGCCCCCTGGTCAGGCGGCTGTTACTGCCCCCGGGGGTCTTGGGGGACAGCAGACGCCCGCGTCCCGCGAGAGCCTAGGACCCTCGTCAGAAGGAAAGGCGACCCCGGCCCTAACCGAGGACCAGCCTGAATGGCAGGCTGGAGTCCAGGCTGGTCCAGGACACAGAGGTTGGTCTGACTGACGTCCCCTTCCAGGCCAGGGCCGCTGTGGCCCTGATTCAAGCAAGGGACAGCGGGTCTGGGGGCGATCAGGGCTGCTGATCGCAACAGAGAGGCCCATGGCTTCTTTTTCTTGTCTGTTCTCTGAGACTCAGAAGTCCCAGCCTCCCTCCCTGGTGCAAGTGGGTGGCCCGCGCTGTGTGACGGTGGGGAGTCCGCTGCCCCTCTCTGGGCCCGTTTTCCATCGGTTCCAGGGGCCGGGTCTCTCGCCCTTGGCGCTCACAAAGGCGTTTCGAGGGCCCAGTGAGTGGACTGGAGTGGCGGGGCCCAGTGGGAGGATGGGATTCGGGCCTTCCAGAAGCTGCTGGGGGCTCAGAGCTGTGGCCTGGCCACCCCTCCCCAGCCCTGCCTGCCTCCCGGGCCCTGTGCCCTTCAGGAATGGGGCCTAGTCCCACCCCGACCTCAGCCATCTGAGCTCCATGAGGCAGGGCTCTGGAGGGGCCGGCCTGGCTCCCGTGTCAGGCAGCCGTGGGCTGACGGTGGAGGTGATGTTCGTCCCTCCGGGGCCGGGCACCACCACCGCCAGAGGATGTGAACTCACGTCTCCGCTCGTCCCGGGCCGGCGACATGGCTGGCGGCGGCTGTGACCCTCCTGTTGCCCAGGAGGATGGCAGCAGCTGCTCCGAAGGAAAAGTGTCTCCTGGCCCTGGGACGCAAGGGCCCTGGGATGCCAGGGCCAGGGGACAAGGCGTGGGACGCTGTCTGCTGGGGCGCCCGAGAACAGGCCGGGCGTGAGGGGGACGAGGCAGAGGCAGGCGGGACCTGGAGCTCCTGGCAGCTCTGGGGCCGCTGCCCGGCTCGGGACGCCCGTCCCTGCCCTCTCCAGCGGAAGCCAGCCCAGCCCGTGTGCTGTTTCCTGCTCCGCTCAGGAGGCCCGCTGGCTGCTCTGAAGTCCAGCCTCTGACGATGCTCTAAGGTGCCCGCAGGCCCGCACCATTCACCGTTAATTTCTCTTTAAAAAAAGAATAATGCCGCTTCAGAAAGATTTCCGTGCGCCTCCCGTGTGCACGGGCCCTGCTGAGCGAACGCAGAGCCTGCCCAGAGGTAGGGACGGGTGCACTCCGCGTCCCCAGCGGACAGACTCCTGGGGACACTTCAGGGCTGCCTCCCTCCTCTCTCCTCAGCCCCCGGCGACCGCTCTCTCCAGACCCAGGGAGCAGCCTCCCGTGGGGCCGCAGAGTCCCGGCCTGGGTGCTGGATCGCCCCAGAGGGCAGACCCCAGCGCCCTGGCTTCTGAGCGGGCGATGGAGACAGCGCTCCCCGCAGGGCATGACGCCGAGCCTGCCGGGGGCGCACCGGGGGATGCATGCCGGTGTGGGGGGGCAGGTGTAACGGGGGGTCCCGCCTGGACAGACGCCCCGGGGAAGGAAGGAGTCTGTGGACGGGCCCTGGGCAGGGAGAGGGGACAGGTGCACGGCCCACGGGGCTTGTGAGGCGGCTCAGGCCTGCCCGCACCTGGGAGGGAGGGTGGGTCTCAGCCGCAGGCCTCGGCGCCTTTGGATGACTGGGGAGAGCTCTGCTTTCTCCTGACTGAAGGGCAGATTGGCATTGAGTCCCACCGAGAACTGGGCGGTATGATGGGTCACAGGGTAAGCCCCCAGTGGGAGAGATGGGGGCCCCCAGGACCGCGCAGCGCTGGCTGGCTTGGGCACACCCCCGCCCAGCAGGCAGGCTGTCTGAGGCCCCGCGGGGCAGGACGAGACCGCCTCGGTCACAGACACAGCCCAGGGGCTGCCACTGGGCCAGGCTGGGGCGCGGCTGTGGCGCCCCATTTGAGCCCAAATGTTGACCCGGTCCCCTGGGAGCCTGGGTCCAGGGCTCTCGGCCTAAGAGGCTTTCTTTTGAGTAACAAGGTTAATCTGTCTGGGCGCTCCTTAAATAAGAACTGCATGTATTAAAACATCAAAAGGCAGAGAAGCAAGCCCGGTGAGGAGCTGGGCCCTCGCCCCCCGCCCCGCCGCCTTCCGGGAGGGCGGGGCCGGGCCTCCTCCAGACATCCTCTGCCCAGACGCGTGCCACCGGTGTCTGCTCCTGTCCCCAGGAGGGGCTTCCTTCACAGCCTGCAGCGGCAGACTTCCTCTCCTGGGTTTCCGCGTCTGCATGGAGACAGCTGGACGGCACGGGCTCTTTAACCCGTGTCCCCAGCAGCCGTCAGGCTGGGCCCCAGGTTCACTCAGGGAATGTCAGTAAGCCTCGTCCCCCTCAGCAGCTGCACGCTGGGACTGCAGGTGAGAAGGCTGGCCTCTGCTTGGTTGCCTCCAATGGCAGGAGGCTCACTCCTGCCCGAGGCGGCCCGTGTCTCCTGTGAACAGCTCCCTTACCCTGAACCCACCTGCCTGTGGTTTCCACCCACTGACTCTCCGTTCTGTCCTCACGGGACAGCGCTCCAGGCCCCGCGTTCTGAGTCCCGTTTTGCAGACGAGAAAACTGAGGCTGAGTGACAGAATGTGGCTAAATAGGAACACACCAGCGCTAGAACCCAGAGAGGGGTATGCTTTTCTTCAGAAAAATGTCAGCATTAAAATCACCTCCTATTCAATGAGATTATATAAATTATTGTTTGCAGAGCGCTAGAGACAGTGCCTAGCACACATCAGGTGCTATGTAAGAATTAAACGGGGGAAGAAAAACCTCTGACCTTACACTTGAAGCTGCAGAACTGGAAATAGGGCAGTGTAGACTTTCTGTGGCTTGGGCGAACTGGGCAAGCCCGTGGCCTCTTCCTGCCGGAGGCACCCAAGCCCACAGTGACTGGGGCCCCAGAGCTCGGGAGAGTGGGGTCCTGCTCAGGCACTGTTTGGGTCCAGAACTGACAAACTCACCTTGGCCCGAGTAGCCTCTGGACTCCTGGAATGTCTACGGCAAGGCCACGCCGCTCCTGGCGTCTCAGTTTCCCCACCTAGAGAATGAATGGTTAGATGAGAGGTCAGAGGCTACCAGGTTTCCTTTTTTCCTTAGTGTGAATCAGCTGACAAAATTTAACCCATGGGCGATTTTACCCAGAACAGTCAGCTCCCGGCCCCCGAGATCCTGCAGCGCGGGGCAGGCGTGTGTGGCGGTGGGGGGCGCGGGGGTGGCTAGGCGGTGTCTGGAGCCTCCTGCACACTCGGTGACATCCGGCAGCCCGCCTGCCTCGCCCCTTCGTGACCTGCAGGCCCCGCGTGTCTGCTGCCCCTTGAGCTGGTTTCTGTGGAAACTTCTAACCCTGGATTAAGGGAAGCGTGTTTCTCCTCGACACCTATTCCATCCTGTCTCAGTGATGGTCATGCAGAGATGGACTCAGGATCCACGGGGCCCCCAGCCTTGGGAGCCCAGCTTGGGTGGGATTCGTTTAGCTTGATACTCCTCTGGAAAGATAGCTGACCTGAACTTTAAAAGGATGGGTGGGCTTTACTGGTAGAGGTGTCGGGGAACCCAACCCCTGAAGCACAGGTCATCCATCGGAACACTGAGGTCGCCCTCCTCAGTCTGGGAGATGAGTTTTCTTGACTGCCTGTTCTTTAAAATCTCTGCCGTCTTTTTTATTTTTTATTTTATTATTTTTTTTTTTCTGCCGTCTTTTTTAAAAAATTGATCTATTTGGCTACTCGAGGTCTCTGTGGCACGTGGGATCTAGTTCCCTGACTGGGGATAGAACCCAGGTCCCCTGCGTTGAGAGCTTGGTGTCTTGGAGCCATTAGGGAAGGCCCTGCCATCTCTTTTCGTTGGCGTCAGCTTCTGGGCCGGCGGGTCCGTCCTCTCCCCGAGTGTGGCCCTCCGGGGTGAGGAGTGATTCGGGCCAGGTTACGTCTCCTCCCTGGACCTTACCATCTTGAGCAACTGCGTCCTCTTGAATGTGGAGGCTGCTGTGCAGATGTTAAGACATCCTGACCTCGCCTCTCTCCAGAGGGCTGTGGGTGGACTTGGAAGGGAGATGAGCATCTCATCTGGCCTGGGACCTCCACCCTTCCCCTTCCCGCCTGTGCTACCTGTCCCGGGGGGGGGCCCTTCTGGGGACCCCCAGGCCAAGTAGGAAACAGACAGCACGGAACGCAGGAGGTGTGACCCCCCCAACAGTCTGGATCTGGCAGGCTGTCCCCAGCCAGCGAGCAGCCTGCTGGCCATTCCCACGCTCCAGGGAAATCCATTCTAGCGGCGCCTAAGATCAACATGGAGGTTATAACTTCTCCCCTCCCCCTTCCCAAGTCACATTAGTTCCTTCAGACCAAACCAAGTCAAGGACTGCAGGCATCAGAGGACACAGACTGGGAGGCAGGAAGCGCCTGGTCCAAGACCTCTGAGCCGGTGGGCGGGGCGGCGGGGCCGGTTGCCGGCGCGGGGCCCCTCCTACCCGGGTGCCCAGGCTCCTCTCTGAAGCCGGTCCCCTCTCCCCAGGTACAACGGCTTGGTGACGGGCACGCGGGCCAAGGGCATCATCGCCATCTGCTGGGTGCTGTCCTTCGCCATCGGCCTGACGCCCATGCTGGGCTGGAACAACTGCAGCCAGCAGGAGGGCCGGAACGGCTCCCAGGCCTGCAGGGCGGGCCAGGTGGCCTGTCTCTTCGAGGACGTGGTGCCCATGGACTACATGGTCTACTACAACTTCTTCGCTTGCGTGCTGGTGCCGCTGCTGCTCATGCTGGGCGTCTATCTGCGCATCTTCCTGGCAGCGCGGCGGCAGCTGAAGCAGACGGAGAGCCAGCCGCCGCCGCCGGGCGAGCGGGCGCGGTCCACGCTGCAGAAGGAGGTGCACGCCGCCAAGTCGCTGGCCATCATCGTGGGGCTCTTCGCCCTGTGCTGGCTGCCTCTGCACGTCATCAACTGCTTCACCTTCTTCTGCCCCTCGTGTGGCCACGCCCCGGCCTGGCTCATGTACCTGACCATCGTCCTGTCGCACGGCAACTCGGTGGTCAACCCCTTCATCTACGCCTACCGCATCCGCGAGTTCCGCCACACCTTCCGCAGGATCGTGCGCAGCCACGTGCTGCGGCGGCGGCAGCGGCGCGAGCCCTGCAAGGCGGGGGGCCCCGGTGCCCGCGCCCTGGCGGCTCACGACGCGGAGCGCGTGGGTCTCCGCCTCAACGGCCATCCCCCCGGCAGCGTCTGGGCCAACGGCAGCGCCCCCCGGCCCGACGGCCCCGCCCTGGCGCTGCTCAGCGGGTCCCAGCGGGACGTGCAGCTCCAGGGCGGGCACCCAGAGTCCCCGGGCCCCCGGGGCCCCCGGGGCGGGGCGGGAGTATCCTGAGGACCCGCCGAGTCCACCCCTTCAGAAGGGAAGGAACTTTCTCCTCCCGCTTGGGAGGACCAGTGGCTCTGGGAGCAGAGTGCATGTGCGGAGACCCCCTTTCTTGTGGTCGGTTCCCACTTTGGACCGAGGAGTGACCCCCGCCGGCTGGGGCAGCATGAAGCCCAGCAGGAAGGGTCTGGGGCCCACGGAGGCGGCCCTGCACCAGGCCAGCGCCAGCCCCCAGCCCCTGCTCCAAGTGCCGCCGAGTCTCCGCAGAGCAGGCCGGCTGGCCTGAGGCTGGGGAATGGCCCCAAAGGGCACCCTGCCGCACTCCTCCTCCCCGCCCCCTCCCCCAGGCTTTCCAAGGGTTCAGAGCTGCTGCGCTTGGCGGTGGCGTGGACTGTTGTTGTTTCTTCCCAGGAGAAAAGGAAAGCCTGAGGAAACCCTTTTTATTTTACCTTCCCTCCCGGGCTGCTGGCTCTGTTCCAGTCCTGCTGCTAACCTGGCCCCCGGCGTCCCCCACTGCCCTGAGTGGCGGCGCGCGTCCGCTTCGAGGCCGGGGCTTGTAGCCGAGGGGGCCAGGGCACAGGGAGGCAGTCAGGGCTGGCCGGCAGGGGTGAGTCTAGGTGGCTCCGAGCCGCCCAGGCAGAGGCCCTCTCTAACTGCCTTGCCTTCTGAAGGGAATATCATTTTGTTGTTTTTTTTTCTGAGATAAAATAAAAATGAGCCACATTGTGTTTTAAGCTTGTCCGGTGAGAATGGTGTCTGAGCTCCTTCCCCTGCCCACAGTCAGGCCTACCACACGCCTGTGGGTGTGTCAGCTGTGAGGTAGACGGCCGGCCTGCCTGTCTGCCTGGGGCCGCGGTGGGTGGGTGGGCTCCACGGTGCCCCTCTTCCCAGGGAGCAGGCTGTCTGCTTGCAGCAAAATACACACGTCCATGTGCATCCCAAAGGAAGGAGGCGCCCCCGGGCCCCCTCAGCGTGGGGAGCAGGCTCCTGCCTCCCTGACACCCTTGTTGCCCTCTTCGCCCCCTCCCTGTGGCCGCAGGAATCTGGCATCGATGGGGGGTGTGGATAGAGACTACACTGCCTTCCCGTGGAGTCATCCCCTTCCCCCGTTCCCACTGGGGGGGGGGCGGTTTCCTGCTCTGACACTGTCTCTGGGCCCTGCCCCCCTCCACCAAGGAGCAGGTGCCCCCCTTCTGTTCTGGAGAAGCCTGGAGCAGGGGGTGGGGGGCGGCGGGGAAGAGCAGGCTGCCCCAGGGAGAGCCAGGCCAGGACTCGAGTCGCAGAGGCACACTCAAGGCCCAGTTGGAACAGGAGAAACTGCAGGGGACCCTCACGCAGCCCCAGGAGGACAGGTGACTGGACAGCAGAGAGAGCAGACCCCTCTGAACAGACAGGCTCAGCACCTGTCCCAGCCCTCAGCTTGTTAACGGCAGACGTGAACTGAAAACCCCAGGTTTATCTGACCGTGAAATCCAAAACCTGGATGAACTATTTCAACCAAATCAGAAATCACGCCATGTTCCCACTGCTCTGCTGAAGACATGAGACCTCCTGTTTTCCTCGCTCGCTGGGTTGCACTGCTCATCTCCAGTCCTACTGAACAGATGCCTGTGTGAGGACCCCAACCAGGCCGGGCTCGCGGCGGCGGCATCTCACGGGGCCGCCCATCAGAGGTCCTCCGGGCTGGCTGCAGAGAGGGGACGCAGGACGACCCCCGAGCCCCTGCCGCAGAGACGCGGGTGGACGCGGACGGTGGCGGTTCCCAGGGGCTCTCTCGGACAGCCAGGACCGGAGCCGCAGAGACCGACGCGCGGCCCACCCCACCCACGCCGGCCGCTCCCACCCCGCCCACGCTGGCCTGTGCTGGCTGCGGGCAGGCGGCGGAATGGTGGTCGGCTTGGGGCCTGAGGCGGCCAAGAGCACAAAGGCTGAATCCTCCTGACCAAGTTGCGGGGGAGGCCACAGAGAGACCCGTCCCTCCAGCCTTTAGCTGAGGCCTCGGGGTAGCAAAGGTTTGGGCTGGGGAGGAACAGAGCCGGGCCTCGAGACGTTTCAGGTACGACTGAGCCCCGGGCCCTCGCAGGGGCAGTCCCGGGGCGACGTGACCCTGCCCCCCTGGGGCCCCAGAGGGCCCCGCGCCCTTTCACCACACACGCCTGTGCAGGCTCCCACTGGAACCAGGCTTGTATGTGCGTGTACACAGACACAGACGGACGCGTGTGTCACGCCCTGGCTGTATAAGAACACACACACGTGTGTGCACATGAACGTGCATACCGTTCACGTACATAAGCAAAGTCACCGTGACAGCAGCACCAGTGAGACGTGAGGCCCGGCCCAGCCCTGGGCCTGCAGAGGTGTGCCGGCCCTGAGCCAAGCGGCTGGGGGCCACGTCAGGGCTGCTCGAAGCCCGGGGACCCTCGGGCCTGTCCTGGCCTTTCCCGGGGCCGGGGGTAGGCAGCAGGCCTCCGCAAGCCTGTCCCAGGCACGGGGTTCTATCAGAGTCCAGCCGTCTCTGTGGTGAGTGTCGCCAGGGTTCCCAGGGAAGCCTGTGAGCAGAGCCCCGGCTCAGGCTGCGTCCTGGCCCTTCACTTGCCCCATGAGAGGCGGGCCCCCTTTCCCCTGAAAAACCTACCTCTGAAACGCTCCCCATTTGTAGTAAGGCGCCTTTCTCTTGCCTGAAACAGCTGGGTTCCCGGGAGCCTGCTGTGGGGGGAGGGTGGGCCAGCCCCAGTTATGCATGTACCAACGGGGGGCAAGCTCTGGAGACAGACCCCGGCAGCGCAGGGATGAGGGCGGCCTGGGAAGTGAGAGGAGACGAGAGGCCACCCCGCGGCCCACCGGGCTGGGCGTGGGACCCCAGAGCTGGAAGCGGGCCTTCTCAACTGGGATGGAGAAACAGGAACTCGGGGGCTCATCGAAGCCAGCGGCGTGGGCAGGAGGAACGGCCCGCCGCGGCCTGCCTCGACACCAGGCCCTAAGGGAAGGTGCGTCAGGAAGGTGTTCTGGGCCGAGATCACCTCCTGGCCCGTCACGCACGCACGCCCCCAGCGTGGCCGGTCCCGGGGGCTGTCGCTGTGGTGAGGGCTCTCCCCGAGCTCTGTGCCGGACCCACGCGCTGCCTGAGCTCTGGGACAGCCTGTGCCCCCGGCGGAGGCCGCATTAGGGGAGAAGGAACGTAGGAGGCCTAAGCTCTGCAGTGAGGCAGGTTGCCCCCTCGGGGCCCCCTCTCCTCTGGAAGGTGGAAAGCGCACTACCGGAAGTCTGATGACCACGCCCCCTCCTCCCCTCCCCCCCCCCGCCCCACCCCCGCCCCCACCCCAAGGCGCCCCTCGCTGCCCCGCTTGCTCCTCACGAGCAGCGGCTGTCGCGGCGGGACAGCCCGTCAGGCTGGGAGGGGGCGGGAGAACGTCGGACGACTTTCAGACTCTAAGGAGAGGGCTGGACGTGCAGAGCATGGAGCCTGGGTGTGCAGGCCCCTTTCGAGGGGCTCTGGCTACACCCCGTCTTTCGCCAGAGGGAAAAGGGCAAGTTGGCGGACCTCCCCGACAGGCCCCTGCCCTCCCGTGAGTCGGGCTTGGAGAGGGGCTCCGGGGCGGGGGGGACAGGTGACGGGCATGAGGAGCCCGTGTTCTCTGAGGGAAGGGTTTTTTCCCCCACCAGGAGGAAAGGCTCGATGCAGAAGCATCCATGCGTCTCTGCCTCGCCCAGGGAAGTGTGTGTGTGTGTTGAGAGCCACACAGAGATTTCTGCCATCTGGCCCGGCGTCTAATGGCCAGGAAGCGCCCAGAGCGGGCTCGGGTGGGAAGGAGCAGGCCCCCGGGAGCCCCATCTCCTGACTTTTCCTCCCGAGCACTTCCTGAGCGCCCGCGGGCGACGCTGGGCCCAGGGCAGTCAGGGGAGGGGGGCAGGGGTGCTGTCAACGGGGGCAGCAGAAGGTGAGGCCGCCAGCAGGACACAGGCCCCGGGAGTGTGCTGGGGACACTGGGCCTCAGGCCGGCCGAGGAGGGTTCATCTTTCCGAGACCCACGGTCGAGTCCAGGGACGTGCCTTCCAGGTGTTTGTCAAGAGCTATGGAGGAGACTGAGCAGACACACGCCTGACTTACATCTGCCCACATGGGATTACGCCTCCCATTTGCAGGCAATTTTCAAGTTAAAATGTTGTCAGAGGCTTGTCACAGTTTTGATCTTTCTTTTCTGTTCTTTCTCAATCCACCCACACTCTCTAGTTGGGTTGGAAGGGAGAATGATGGTGATAGAACCTGGTTTAGATTCAGAGATTTTTTGGAAATGTCAGATAAAAATGATAAACTTTTGTAAAATTATAAAAATTGTGTAGTTTTCTCTCGTTAGAATTCAGGCCCAGAGCCCATCACAACTGTTGGCAGCTGCAGAATCTTTAGGGGACTGGAGAGACCGGGCCAGGCCTTCTGCGGCTATCCCCAGCCTACCCCTTGGGGTTTCAGCTTGACTGTCTTTTCTGCCTCATCCAGAGGTGCCAAAAGATCCCCTGGTTCACTCCTGAAACCACCACCCTGCCTCACGCAGCTCTCCTTGGGGGTCAGTACCAGGTTCAAACGGCCTTGCCACTGACTTCTTTGACTGTGGGAGAGTCTGTCTTTGACCTGCCATGCCTGCTTTTAGATAAAACACAATAGATGTGAAAGTGCTTTGGAAGGTATGTTCCCAGATGCCCAGCCATTCTGAGATAAAGAAACGTGGCACACTTCTCTGGGGGTACAGTGGACAGGAATTCGCCGGCCAATGCAGGGGACACAGGTTTGATCCCGGGTCCAGGAAGATTCTACATGCTGCATAGCAACTAAGCCGTTGTCCCCCAGCTCGTGAGTTAGAACAACCAAGTCCAAGTGCTGCGACTGGAAGCCCGTGTATCTACAGCCTGCGCCCCAAACAGGAGAAGTCACTGCGACGAGAAAAGCCTGTGCATCGCAGTGGAGAAGAGCCCCGCTCTCCACTAGACCAAAGCCTGTGTGCACCAGCCAAGACCCAGTGCAAACCGAAACAGAAATGTGGCAAGTGTGGACTTAAACCAGGCGCCTGGAAGCTTCTGGTGCCTGTGGGGGCTGGGAGCAGACACTGGCTGACCGCTCAGGCAAGGAACACAAAGAGTGGGTCATCTGGTGTCTGCGCCCCCTCCCATCCCATCCAGTGAATGTCTCAAGTCCCGGGGAGCTACAACTTATCACAGAGGGAGCAGAGAAGGGCTACTCTAGGTGTCTGGGCTGACCAAATCAGGGTTCAAAATGACCTCAGGGGGCCAGGCAGAGAAAACTGAGCAAAGATCAGTGTGAAGTCCTGTTAGCCAGTCCGAAAAAGCAAGCGTGCAAGGACAAGTGGGAAGACGGAGCGCAGCCACCAGCATCAGTCCCTGCCATGACAATGAACGTTTCAGCCGCTAAGGTCAGCAGCGGCAAGCTCTGGGCAAAGTGCCCCACAGAGAAACGGCTGCAGCCTCCAGCGGCGTTATGCTTCGGTTAATGGGAGCCCCAGGGTGGAGGAGATCCATGGCATCTGGGTCCCAGCTCAAGGCAGGAGGATGGTGTTCAGGTTTCAACACCACAGCCAATCATCAGCAAACTCAAGTCCCCATTGAGGACGCGCCGCCCAGAGAAGGGAGTCTCAGCGACACCTGGCGCAATCAGCGAGTGACTGAAGGAAGGTGCTCAAGATCTGGGGGGTGGGAGGGCACTCTGAGGACACCCCTGCCTTGCTGGCCTGCAAGGGACATGGACAACGGATCCTCTATTGTCTCCAGCCCCATCCTGTTCCATACAGTTAATGGCTCGGGTCCGGAGGAGTGAAGGCTTCTCTGAAATGCACGGCTGTCTGCTGGGGTCAGCACGTGGGGAGGAGGAGCCTGAGGAGCTCAGACGTGGGGTAGGGGAAGCATCACGCAGCACAGGTTAAGCAGACTTTGCCAGTTTATGACATTCTCCCCCTAACGCGTGCCCAAGGCTGCAGAAGGGGGGGTCCTCACCCACCCCGCCTCCTCCCTGCCCAGTACTTCCTACTGCCGGGATCCATGTCTCCCCAGACCCAGTCTGTGGTATCCTGTCAACTCCTCTTTCCAGACGTCTTCTGAATCTGTTCCATCCATCCTACCTTCAGAAATCCCCCAAAGTCGTGGCGTTAGCAAGGCCTTATCCTCTCACCCACCTGGATGAGCTCCAGACGGACCTCTGTTTTCGCTGTAGCTGCTTCGGCCCCTGCAGTCAGATCGCCTTCCCGCATCAGCTCCAGGACGGCGCTCCCGGTCACACCAGGCCTCCCTCAGGATGCTGTGTTGGCCGAGCCCCTGCTCGTCCCCTAGCCGCCCCGAATGAGCCCGCTGGACCGCTCCCCCATCCTAACCCACTCCCCGTCTCTCCCTTTCAGGGAGGCCTCGGCCAGGAACGAATGCGGACCCTCTGAATCTCCCCTACTTTCAGCACAGCCCGTGCTTCCCCACGACCTCCTCCAGGAGGCCCGCCAGAGCCCGCGGGAAGCCTCTTCTCCGCCTCCAGCGTGCCTCTAGCACTCAGGGCCGGCTCTGTGCCCCGGAAGCAGAAGCGTGTCACCTACTCCGCTGGCATCTCTTCTGCTGAGGCACGACTGAGCTCCCGGGCAATGTGCTGGTCTTCACCGGCGTGTGCGCTCTCTTAGACAGTAACTTCTAACCCCAACCACAGATTTCCAGACAGTGTAGTGGGAATGGTTTCCCTTCCAGCCCAGGGTTGAGCATAGTGAGCGCCTGATATAGCGTGGCGACCAGGTGCGGTAGGGAAGAACACGGCCGTGGACGTGAGACCCGGGGCCTAAGGCCTTCGTGGGGCCGAACGGGCTCACGGGACTTGAAACACGGCGGCCAGCTTCCTTCCACCATGCAGAGTGCCCCTTCCAGCTCTGGTGCTCCCCGAGTCTGTGTGACTGGGGGCTGACCCGGCCCTCGGCCAGGCTGGGAAGGAGCGACAGAGGCCACAGGCCGGCCCTCGGAGGGAGCGAGGGAGCAGGAGACGGGAGCTAATAGCGCTGGAGGAAGGAAGGACACGCTGGGCTAATGGGATAATTGGATAATCCTCCGAGCAAGGGGCTGCCGGGCTGGGGCCAGCTGTTAGCAGCAGACACAAATAGCACGAGCGAAACAAGGGCGCTGGTGCAGGAAGCAGCCCGCAGAGATACCGGGGAGGGGCGGGGTGGCAGCGGGGTGGGGGGCAAACTGCAGCCCCATTCTCCGGGGGCGGCAAGGACAGGCGGTCAGGGAGCCCCGCTCTGCTCTGTAACAGGCTCTGTGACGGACAGCCTCAGAGACCCCGGACTCACTCTGGCCTTGAGGGTGTCCCTTCACCCGACAACTCTTGGGGACCATGAAGGCCTCACCCTTGCCCGCTGGAGTGGGCCGCTCAGACAGACACGCTCAAGCAGATGGGCCGCTTGTCTGACATGCCTGTGAAAATACTGCTGGACTTCTATACAGTAATCATTTTGGATGTAGGTCTCAGGGTTCCCTTCATTTCAGGCTAAACAATGGATCTGTCAGGGGGTTTGGGCATAGAACAAAAGTAGCTTGGAAGGGGGCCCTGGTCTAGGAGTCTGATGCCTGGCTTCTAGCCACACAGTTCATGACGTGACCTCCCCGGTTCTCAGCCTGACCATAAACGCACTGGTGGTTCAGTCGCTCAGTGGTGCCTGACTCTTGTGACCCTGTGGACTGTGGCCAACCCAGGCTCCTCCGTCCATGGGATTCTCCAGGCCAGGATACTGGAGTGGGTTGCCATGCCCTGCTCCAGGGGATCTTCCTGACCCAGGGATCGAACCAGGTCTCCTGCACTGCAGGCAGACTCTTCACTGACCGAGGGGCAATGAACAACACTCTTCCTGCTGTAGACAGAATAAGACCATGAGTGGGGGAGCAATCGGAAATTCACAAGTGCTCTGCCAAGTACTTCAGCCCCAGCTCTTTCTAAGGCTGTGTAATTTTGGAAAGGCTGTTTCCTTTCTCTGGGCTCCAGTTTCTCCTGCTACAGTGCTGTGACCAAACGGGAAGCTCTTCAGATTCCCTTCTGATTCCAGTGGCTCTACCCTTATAAAAAGTTTGTTTACGCCTCTATATACTATAAGTAAAGTATGAAAAAGGAAAACTTGAGGCCAATATTACCCACAAGTTTAGACACAAAATATTCAGTATTAGCAATGTATAAAAATAAATCATGACCCATTAGAGTTTATCCTAGGAATGCCAGGGTGGCTTAACATTAGATAATCAATCAATAGTATTCACATTAGTAAATTAAAGAAACATATCTCAATAGACACAGCAAATTATTATGATGTTAAAAATTCAACATCTATTCATAGTAAAAACTCTTTGTAAGCTAGAAATATAAAAGCATTTTCTTAGCCCAATAAACAGTACTCCTTGAAATCCTACAGCAAACATCATATTCAGTGGTGAAATATTAGAAGCCTTCTCTCTCTAGTAAAGACTATTCAGTATTGTAATAAAGGTCTGAGAGATCACAGTAAGCATGAAACGGATGTAAGACTGGGAAAGGAAATAAAGTGATACTATTTGCATTAACTCTGTTGAAAAATTCAAAAAATTTCCTTGGAGATGACTGTACTAAGGAGAGCTCATCAAGGCTGCTGGATAGATGGTCAATATTAAAAAAATCAACAGCCTTCCTATATACCATCAACAACTATTGTAAGAGGACTCCTCTGGTGGCGCGGTGGATAAGAATCTGCCCGCCAATGCCGGGAAACGGGTTCGATCCCTGGCCCAGAAGATTCCACATGCCACAGAGCAACCAAGCCAGCAAGCCACAACCACAGAGCCGCCCGTGAGCCTCTGCGCCTCAAGGGAGCCCGCGCACGGCCCCTGGGGAGCAGCTTCCGCTTCGAGCTTCCAGAGAAGGCCCTCGCGCAGCCACGAAGACCAGCAGCCGAAGATAATAATAAAATCAGTAAATTCAAAATAACAATAAAATTAAAAGCTATTCTAAGAACCAATTTACAAATATATCATTTACAATAGCAACAAAAACTAGAGGGTACCTAAGAATAAATCTAACAAATATGCACAGAAGAGAAGACTCAATCTGATGCAGAGACATGCCATGTTTGTGAACGGGAAGAGTCTATATTATAAAATTGGCAGTTATTTCCAAATTAATTTTAAATGAAATATAAACCTCTTGAAAAGCCCAAGAGGGTTTTCATGAAATTTGACAATCTGGATTGAAAAAATAAATAATGTGAGGGGGAAAAACAAAACGAGCGAAAAGAGCCAAAACAACTTCCCTCCTTTTGAAGAAGGTGAGAATTTGCCGTAAACGATATCTGAAGCATAAAGCTCAAGGCAGACATTAAATAGGCAGACAGGCAAACAGACAAAGTGGGTGGGAGATAAAGGTTAGAAACAAATTTGTCTCGCATGGGCATGTGTCGTGTGGTTGCGGTGACATCACAACTCACAGAAAAAGGACAGAGTGTTCGTTAGATGGCTCTGAGACAATAGAGTTTCTTAATGGGAAAGTAAAACTGAAAACAAAATAACGGTGGTTAAAAAAACTTTAACACTTTAAAAAAAAACTTTAACTCTTTTAACAAGCAAGAAACAAAAAAACAAAGATAACTTTATGATCTCTGGGGAAAGATGGATTTCTTAAAGCAGAAGATCTGTAAGAGAAAATACTGCTAAACCTACTTATTTAAAATTTTAAACTTCTTTTTCCACAAGAAACATTCAAAAAGTGTGAAGAAAAGCCGCAAACTTGGAGAAAGTAACTGCGGTGCATGTCGCCAGCAATCAATAAAGGATAAGTGTCCACAGGACACAACTCCTATGAAAATAACCTGCTAGACAAACGGGTGGACTTAAAACCAGACAGTTTGGATGAGGAAGTCTAACTGATCAATAAGCATGTGAAAATAAGCTCAATCCCTTTATACATTTTTGGTGGGAATGTAAAGTGGCCCAACCTCTACGGAAAACAATACGGAGCTTCCTCAAAAAGAAGAAAAATAGATTTACCTTGTGATTCAGCAACCCATTCTTGGGTATATAGCCAAAGGAAATGAAAACAGGATTTCAACAAGACATCTGCACTCCCTATTGCCAACAGCCAAGACATGGAAAGAAGTGAAATGCCCATCAATGGACGAATGGATACAGGATATAGCAGACACAGTGGAGAGTGGGGACTCTCTGCCGCTTGCAGCACGGGTGGGCCTTGAGACGAGCCACAGAGAAAGACAGCACTATATACCCCTCACACGTGGCATCTAAACAAGCTAAAACTGTAAAAAGCTAACAAAACTATGGTGCTGGGAGATGGGGTGTGTGTGTGTGGGGGGGGGGCAACACTGCCAGTGTTTAAGAGAACAAACTTGTCTTTAGTAAGTAAGTCACAGCCTGAAGAACACAGACGATAATTTGCCTTAATACATGACTATGTAATGTGAAAATATCATTGCACCGGCAATCGTTACAAACCATAAACACACACACTACCTATCAAACCAACGCCGACGCCCCTGCTCCCACCCCAAGGGTCCCTAACCACTACGCTCCCCGGCGAGCACAGCGGCCTGGCGCTCCCCTCGGACAGGGCCACCGCGGAGGACTGCGTTGAAGCTGAGATTATGCTACCCCTCTTCTCATTTTAACATGTAAAAATATTTCCAATTCTCCTCCTTCACAGTACGTACTGTCAAGAACGAAATGTGAATTACCTGATGAAGAATTACAGATTAAACATGCAAACAAGCAAGGAAAGAAGGGGGCACCTCCAGAGCCAGGCCGGTCTGCGGGCTTCAGACTGTGGTCTGGCGGCCCGGGACCGCTTTCCGTGGCCCCCCTCTCACCCGGACCAGAGACCCAGGGACAAAACGCGGGAGCCCCGCCTTCTCGAGTGACCTCTTATCGACACAGGGTTGTTTTCTCTGCCAAACAGACCGAAAGGAAGGAAGGCCAGCGAGACATTCGTTCTTTTTTTAGCTTCTCAATGGCTGACGTTTCAGGAAACCAAAATTCTGAATGGAACCAGAGGGGATTTCAACTCGCGGGGATTCTGCTACCAGGGTGCAAGTCTAGAGGTTCAGGGGAGGCCTTTGTCCAAAAATCTCTCCAAACTGAAGTGCTCATGCTCAGAAATCCATCACTAGAGCTTTACTTCTTCGGCACAAGCCAAGCATGAGTTTTTGTCTTCTGTGCAATCACCCAAGTCATACAGATGAAATCGTATCAGTCACCTCATTGTGGATGTTAATTCGGTCCTTTGCTGACTACAGGCTTGGATGGAGAAGAGAAGGCCGGAGCACGGCAGGTGGCAGCGTCTGTGGGAGGCGAGATGGGAAGCGTGCAGAAGAGGAAGACTGTGGAAGGAGGTGGAGCTGGCGAAGCCTCCTCACCAGGACAGCCAGGCGTGGCCTCCGAAGCACCCAGCAAACCTAGTGCAGAAAAGCCAGACAGAAAGACAGACCACGCTCTGTGATTCCATTTGTACCGAGCAAATGCAAACGAATCCACAGTGACAGAAAGCAGACCCCCGGCTGCCTGGGCTGGAGGCAGGAGGAAGGAATAACAAAGGGGACAGGGAGCTGGGGAGTGATCAGTGTCCTGCCTGTGATGATGGTTTCATACGTATGTGTGTATATATACGCATGTGGGCCATATGTATATGGGTCAAAACTGATCAAGTCACACACTTTAAATGTGTGCAGTTTATTGATTATATGTCAATTATAACTCAGCAACACTCTTTGGAAAAGACTAAACAAACCACGTCCGACTCTTTGCGACCCCGCGGACTGTAGCTCGCCAGGCTCCTCTGTCTGGGATTCTCCCGGCAAGAACACTGGAGTGAGTTGCCATGCCCTCCTCCAGGGGATCTTCCCGACCCAGGGATCAAACTCACATCTCTTACGTCCCCTGCATTGGCAGGTGGGTTCTTTACCACTAGCCCAAAGGAACAAACAAAAAAGCTATGAGAGTACAGTGCATCTGCCAAGTCATTCATCTCACATGCCTCTGGTGAGTCCCGGCAGGAACAAGTATTTTCCAAGAGGACACTTCACGTCTCTGAGAACTGAGTATTCTGTCAGTGACAGGAATGAATCAGACGACCCCAAGGTTCTACACAGATACCACATTCTAGGCTGTGAGGGTCAAGTACATTAACTAGTAGACACCATTATAAAAATTTAATGGATTTGATACAAATAGAAGGTAGGAATTGTTAGAGAACCAATGTATTTAGAGACACTGGGTAAAAATAGTGGGCTAGCCACATGCGTCTAATTTCACTATATCTAAAACTCCACTGAAAACAATTTTTTTTTCTTCTTTTAGGGAAAAGTCTCCAAGCTCTTGGAAAGGAAAAAAGAAAAATGACACCAGAAATTTTAATGTAATAAAAGCATTAGAAGATAAATTGAGGAAATTTCCCAGAGAGTAGAATAAAAAAGACCAAGAAGGTAACAAGGAAAGAACAGCTGAGAAATTCATCCCAACCGCCGAGTCACAGGGGTTTCAGAACTACGATGAAGGGTATAAAATAACTCAGGAGAATACTCCAGAATCATAGAACACGAGCTTTGAGACTGAACGGGCCACCAAGTGGCCAGCGCGATAGGTGTGACCTGGTGACATTCTTGATGCTGAAGACGAAGAACTCCTACCAGGCCACATGCAAAGAAGGCGTGGCCCCCACAGCGGCCCTGAAAGCTGGAAGACAACTAGCCATGCTGTTGAAGTTCAGAGGCAAAAACGACTCCTTATCTGGGACCCCACAGTTAATCAAGCAGCGGTTAGACACTTCAGACATGCAAAGTTTAAAAAAGTTTCCCTTTCATGCACTCTCAGAAGTTTCCAAAAATCTAAGTCATCAAAAAGAGGGAAGGAAGCAAAAAATGAGAAGACATGCAATCCAGAAACAGGTGATGCAAGACAAGAAAAAGGCCAGGGAATCTCGGGCAGCCACGCACCAGCGCCCCCAGAGCAGGAGAGAAGGGAGCCTCCAAGGACACACTGGGGGATCTGCAGCTGGCAGGGCTGAGAGGGAATTAGTGCTGTGGTCTTAGAAACCTACATGCGTGAAAAAAACGGGAATCAAAGCAGAGATGCGCTGGAAAGGAAAAGCCACCCTAACTGACTCCATGGCTTAGCTCTGTCACAGGGACAAGTGCGCAACCTTCGGTCTACACAAAACCACACTCACTACAGCAGGGACAAGGCAGCGTGGGACGCGCACACGCGTGTGGAGGAAGGGGGCTGAGTCCTCACGTCCTGTGGTGGGACGGCAGCAGATAACCCCCGAACTGGAAAACCAGGAAGCAGCTCTACAAACCTGTTGTTGATATTTACAGACGGGTATCAGTAAAAGCATGAGCCAAGCAAGGTGGAAGCGGTCCCTCTAGGGAAGGAGAAGTGGGGATGGGGTGAGTGGAGAGAGGCCCAGGGCCACTCTGTCTTTGTCTTAAAAACCCTTGTAGGACTGTAGAAGCTGGCTTGTTAAATCACATGCTGGTATGCTTTTGATAAAATGCAGTTTTCAAAAGCAGTGTGGTGACGTTCACACTAGTTGAGGGCCGACAGTGCAAACAGGTGTTCGTGTACCTTTGGCACCAAGCTGCTGCTTCTGTGAAACACACGGTGAGGGTGCTTCCACGTGGAGAGGAACACGGGGGCTGATCCCACACCGGGGCTCACACTCTCCTCGGTGGCCTAAACCTCAGAATGTCTCCTCGAGAAACCGGACGCAAGGAGTGGTGAAGGTTTTTTCAGCAAATGACTGGCATACAGAGCGAGCGGAGCCTGATCTAGAGGCAGCTACTCCAGGTCCTAATTTGGAGAAAAGCTGGGGGCAGGAGTGTCGTGAGTGGGACAGCGAAGCGCGCCGTCTCCTAGAGAGGGCTAGCATAGTCTGGCCCTGGCAGCATAGAGAGAACAGAGGGAAGCCCTGCTTACGAGCTGGCTCAGCCCGAGCACCAGGCTTGTTTCTCATACTCTTGTGTTTAAGATCTCAGTGGAAACTGGACATCTGGACGTTGACATGGTGACCCACGAGTCCTGTTGTCAGCTATGAAATCAGCAGCAGCACAAGGCTAGACCTCGGCCAAAACGCCCAGCAGAGAGGCCACAGTCTCAGCAGTGAGCAGGAAGGGAGAACTCACGGTGCAAGGACAGGGTGGAAGAGAAATACCCCAGGCTGGAAATGAAAAGGCCCAGCTTCCAGGTCCCCTCTTTGCCACGTCTCACTCTGTGGCCTTTCTTTCCTTCCTCAGTCATTTGTCTGCATGACGGAGCTCTCTCTACAAGCACCCTGCAGACGCTTTCAAGGGGCAACCCTGGCAGGTAGGAAAGTGTGCGCCCTGAGGGCAGGGTCCCTGCCGGGCTGGTCCTGGGGGCTGCTGCTCCACTTTGCGAACCTGCTGTCCGTCCCCCAGGCCGGTGCATTCGCGTGGTGGGGCGGCAGTGCGGGAACCTGCTGAGGAAGCTTTTATCTTTTTCATTCTTGGGTTTTCTCTTCTGTTGCTATTGTTTTCTGTTAGTAAGACACTCAAAGGTCCAAGTTCACTTTAAAAAGAAATGAGAAAAGGGGGGAAGAGTACATAGCACAGGGCCTGACACATAGCAGATGCTAAATAACTGTTTATGGGAAGAAAGAAACGGAAGATAAAGACAATCAGTTTGTTTAAGACTCTTAAAGGTGGAAAATGACCTTAGTCAATGAAATTAATCCCAGATGAAGAAGCAAAAGCCTAGTGAGGAGGGAACATGTGTTTGCGGTCACCCCGGCTAAGCAGGAAGGGAGCAGAGTCTCAAGTCCCAGCGCTGTGGGAGCTCGACAGAGGGGCGGTCAGGAAGGAATGCCCAGGGAAGGGTGAGCGCCACAGGCTGGAGTAGTTAGAGGAGAGCGTCCGTGCAAGAAAACACTGCTCTGAACGATCTAGCAGACTTTGGAGGCGGAGGAAGGCAGAGTAGAGACAGCTCACAGTGTTCGGTTCAAGTCCAGCCTCTGCACTTACCTGCGTGATTCGAGGCTAACTGCCCATCTCTGAGTCTAGAAAGTATGGATAGCAGTAGCATCCACTTCAGAGAGTTCTTGTTATAGTGAAAGTCAGTTAGATATGGTCTACGAAGACAGTGTTCTACAGGCTGTCAAGTGTCACAGATTGTTAACCTGTTTGGCTAGGATCCCTCCTGAGTAATCTTGCACCAACAAATCAACGTGGATTATTGACAGTTTTCTTCAGTCAGCTACTTGTTGCTTTGAAAATCAAATGGAAGGACTTGGGGGTGGGGGGTTAGGTTCTGATGGAGTGGGCAGGAGGAAGAAGTGGGCAGTCAGAATCTCAGTCCAGGTGCTAAGGGGCTGGTCCCAAGTGGTCAAGAGCAGATTATACCAAGGCAGGGTATAGAGAGAGGCCCAGGATCCGGAAACCAGACTCTAGACACTTTGTAACTTGGGGGGAGCCTGGGAACCCTCCCGGTTTGGCTTCCCCTTCTGTAGACGAGAGATATCATCTCTACTAACCGGGAGGTTCCCGTGACATCATGGGGGACAGTGGCTGTGACGCACCTTTAGCAGTCAGGGGTCAGGACTTCCCTGGTGGTGCAGTGGGCAAGAATCCACCTGCCAAGCGAGGGGGCACACGTTCGGTTCCTGATCCAGGAAGACCGCGTATGCCACAGAGCAACGAGGCCCGTGGGCCGCAACTACTGAGTCCACTCACACACTGCCGAAGCCCGCGCGCCCTGGCACCTGTGTTCTGCGACGAGAGGACCCCACAGTGAGAAGTCTGTGCAGCACGCATCAGGGGGTAGCCCTCACCCCCCACAATCAGAGAGGGCCTGTGCGCAGCGACGGAGACCCAGCACAGCCAGAGAGACAAATTTAAAAATAGAGAAAAGGAAAGCCTTGGGGGAGAAAAAGAATACTCGATCACCATCTCTGCAAACCCCCTGAAAAGAACACAGATGACAGGACCTAAGGCGTGTGTGCAATAAACTTTGGCCCCCATTATGGAATGAACTGGGTCCCTCTCCCTTGTGTGAGGAAGCCCTAGCCCCCAGTGTGACTGTATGTGGAGACAAGCCTTTAGCGAGGTTGTTAAGGTTAAATGAGGTTATGAATGTGGGGCCCTAATCCAACAGGACTGGTGACTTTGTAAGATGAGGAAAAGACACAGGGATGTGAGCAGAGAAGAAGGCCTGCCGATGGGAGGCCAACCATCAAAAGGCGCAGAGAAGGGCCTCAGGAGAAACCCAACCTGCCGACCAGCAGCCTCCAGAACTGTGAGAAAGGCCTTTCTACTGGTTAAGCTCCCAGACTGGGGCGGCCCCAAACACACACTCCACCTGATAGTTTTGTTTCCTCTACTCCTTCCCCCAGAATAGGCTCTCTCTCCCTTCACACCAAAGGGCGATGCATGAAGGCAGCTCGGAGAGGCATTCCAGCCAGCCACGGGAGGAGGTGGCGTGGCAAGTGGTCAGCACCAGTGTGAGGAGGCTGCCCAGCCCAGCTGTGCTGGCCTCATCTCACCCCTGCGCTGCCGAGGGAGACAGGCTTTGCCTGCCCTTAGACACCAAGCTGGTCCTCTCCTGCCCAGGCGCCGAGATTCTGAGGCTCAACAGGATGATCAGGTCTGATGAAAGAGCTTGTGTTGTTTAGTTGCTAAGCTGTGTCTGACTCTTTGCAACCACATGGACTGTAGTCCACAGCCCAACTCTCCTCTTGGCTGTGTGCTGTGAATCTCAGTAGTGGTACCTTAGGAATAAGGGGCAGCGTTTGAATCTTGATCGGGAGCTCTGCAAGTGATTCTGTTGAATCCTTAAAGGATGACGACAACAGATCTGGCACTGAACATTCTCCTGACACAGACTTCACAGGATTTATTCATTAAGTCTTCCTGATCACCACCACTTGCCAACTTCTGCTGTAAATCACAGAGACGTACTGAGAATGAAACAGGAGTAGTTCCCAAACTTACAGAGCTCAGCGTGGAGTGGGGCAGTAGAGACAAGCGCCTAAGGACGGAAGTAAAACTCTGTGGCCTGGTGTGTTTTTTAAACCCAGTTCAATCTGGGCCCAGACGATGTCTCCAGTTACTGCCCACACTCCTACGTAAGCGCTTTGCTCCAACCAAGTCGCCGCACTCAAACCTCTGTGACCTCTGTGCTCGCCCTCTTATTTCCACCTGAAATGCTTTCTGCACCTCAGTTAAATCCTGTCCATCCAGCAGGGCTGGGGGAGGCAGCCCCTGACACGGCCCCCAGTGACCTCCGTCTCTTGGTGGGCTAAGCCTCCTGACTTGCTTCCAGTGAAGAGTCAGCGGAAGTGACGGGAGAGTGCTTCTAAGATCAGGTTTCCAAAGGGCCGTGGTGCACATCTTGTCACTCTTGCTGTCTTAAATCTCTCACCCTGGGGGAAGCCAGCTCCAAGGGCGGAAGACGTCGTGTAGAGAAGCCTGTGCCACGAGGGATGGGTCTGCCAACGACCGGTTCGGTGAGCTTGAGACTGGGTTCCCCTCTACGTCCTGGCGAGCCTTTAGGCCAGGAGTTTGACCGCAACCTCCCAGAACACCTTGAGCCAGAGTCATCCTGCTAAGTTGGATCCGATTCTCCACCCACAGAAATTGTGAGATAATAAACGCTTTTGCTCTAAGCCACTAAGTTTTGAGGCAATTTGTTACACGGCAACAGACAACTCACACACCAGACCTGGTTCAAACGGCCCCCGCCCGCGGCTTCTCTCACCTGGGCCCGCCCAGAGCAGCTCCTGCCTCCTCGGAACTCTCAGAGCTGTCCTCACCGGTCACTGTTCTTTGCAGCACTGATTACCCTCTATCCTCTGGGTTTCTGGTCCTTTCCAGTAACCCAAAGTCAGTAGCTGCTTAAATTTCTTGTGTGTCCCTGTTCAGAGCAGGTATTTGGCAAAGGAGAGAAATGGGTTTTGAGAATTTGTGCAGAAAGCGGCTCTTAGTTCATAGCTGATGGCTGACATAAATGACGCGGCAGTGGGAAGCTGACGTGGAAGTTAGAAAAGGGACTATGGCTTCCAAGGAGCGCGTTTTTAGTCTTCCTCAAAGTGAGGCATCAGCGGCCAATGCTAACAGTCGGCCCTCTTTGTAAATTCCTTCTGGCCATTTCCTCCTCGTTGTGCGAGGAGTTCAGCCTTGCGTTGACGGTTGTGAGAGGCAGCAGAGAGGGCGGCTGTGGGGTCACTTCAGAGGAGAGAAGCGGACTGTTTTCTCAGGGCCCCTCTCACGTTTATTCTTCTCAGAGCCCCTGTGGCAGGACGGCGCTGAAGCCCACTTCCTCCACGTAGCACCCCTTATTTAAAAACCCGTACCGCATATACACACAAAAAAACAAGTGCAGCGGATAAAGGGGGGGGGAGCCGCTGCAGACCAAAGTCACTAAAAGTTCAGGCTAAGAATAGACAAGGAACTCTGAGAGCCGCTCGGCTATGTGACCTCCTACAGGGGCTTGGCCATCAGCCCGATCCAGCTCCGTCTCCCTACGCCTTTACAGGGAAAGAGCACTGGCTTGGGAGGCAACAGATTTCGGTTCTAGGCCTGGCTCTGTCATGGTCTTCTTCTGTGACTGTGGGCGAGTCCTTCCCCTCTCTGGGTCTCAGTTTCCCTTCTGGAAACAAGCAGGTTGGACTAGACCCCAATACTGACCGAACACAAAGGAAAGCGGAGAGGATGCAGACCCGCCTGAGACCCAGGAGACCTGACTGCTTGTCCCAGCTTTGTCACCGAGAAGCCCGACCACCCTGGGCCTCTGCGGCTTCATCTATAAAACAAGTTGGTCTGTTCCTTCATCCATGCCTTCAGCAAGTACTTTCTGAGCACCGACTGTTTACCAGCCTGGGTGCTGAGACAGATGGTGAGGCAGAAGAGAAGATGAGAGAAGAGGAGCAGTAATCAGTCGTGTGAATGAGGGTGTCACTAACACCATGTAAGTATGACAAAGGAAGATTCAGACGTGGTTCTCAGTGACTGGGGGACAGTCACAACCTCTGTCAGTTCCAACGTTCTGAGATCCAACAGGCGTCTCTGCTGGACGGCATAGAGAAACTCTGTGAGGAACTCACATCTCATACCGTAGCTTTTTTTTTCTTTCCCCCCAGAACAGCACAGCTCAATTAACCCAATCAACCATCACCCATCAATTGGGCACACGCTACAGTGAATCAACCACCAGCTCCTGCCTTCCTAGAGCTTACACTAGTGGGCAGAAGGAACTCATAAACTGACACAGCTAGTAAATGTCCCACACCATTCTCTGACTGCTAATTATATGCTTTAAATAACAATGTTTCTAAGAATTAAGAATCAAGTGGGGATTTGGATGGACCCTGAAGATTCGCTGCATAGTTTGAGAGAAACAGAAACACTGTTACCGGGGTGCAGTGGCCCCATTCCCTACTACTAGATGGCCGGGTACCCAGGACACACAAGAGAGACCTCCCGTGGGGGACTCCTAAACCCTCTTTGGGTCAGGAGAGGTTCAAGCCCCACTTTCTGTCAAGGAGCCAGAGACCCCTTCTGTGACCTGCTCTGAACACCGTCCCTTGGACTGGGAGGACTGCTACTGACGAGCCTCCTGACTTGGGGCAGCCACCTTGCCTCTGTGAGTCTGTCCTCTCATCCGTAAAATGGAGGGGTTAGATGGTATCCAACATCCCTTACCCAGAAAGATGGCTAAAATTTTATTCTTGTGTATATGATTAAATTCAGTTTGTTGATGTTTTATTGAGGGTTTTGTATTTATGCTCATTACAGATTTTGGCCTGTAATTTTCCTTTTTTGTATTGTCTTTTTCTGGTTTTAGTAATGGAGATCTTTGTAGGATGAATTTGGCAGGATTCTAGCCTCTCCAGCCTTTTGGAACAGTTTGAGAAGAATAGATATTAACTCTTCTTTATATGTTTGGTAGACTTCCACTGGTAAAGCTATACAGCCCTGCACTTTTGTTTGCTGGGAAGTTTTATCTTTTTTAATAACAAAGTAAATTTCACTACTAGTGAGAGAAAAAAAGAAAAAGCTGGAGGTATCACACTCCCTGACTTCAGATTATACTATAAAGCTAGTCATCCAAACAGACTGGCACCGAACAGACACACAGATCGACAGAACAGAATAGAGAGCCCAGAAACAGAGCCGCACAAGTGTGGCCGGTCCATCCACAGCAGAGGCGGCAGAAGTGTGGCCGGTCCATCCACAGCAGAGGCGGCAGAAGTGTGGCCGGTCCGTCCACAGCAGAGGCGGCAGAAGTGTGGCCGGTCCGTCCACAGCAGAGGCGGCAGAAGTGTGGCCGGTCCGTCCACAGCAGAGGCGGCAGAAGTGTGGCCGGTCCGTCCACAGCAGAGGCGGCAGAAGTGTGGCCGGTCCGTCCACAGCAGAGGCGGCACAAGTGTGGCCGGTCCATCCACAGCAGAGGCGGCAGAAGTGTGGCCGGTCCATCCACAGCAGAGGCGGCAGAAGTGTGGCCGGTCCGTCCACAGCAGAGGCGGCAGAAGTGCGTGACGAGGAGAAGACAGTCTCTGCAGTACGTGTTGCTTGGGAAACGGGACAGCCACATGTAACAGAATGAAGCTAGAGCATTTCCTTTCATCATTTACAAATGTAAACTCAAAATGGATTAAAGACCTAAGATCTGAAACCATAAAACTCCTAGAAGAGCATAGACAGAACACTCTGACATAAATCATAGCACTATTTCTTTGGACCTGTCCCCTAAGGCAAAAGAAATAAAATTGAAAATAAATAAATGACACCTGATTAAACTTAAGAACCTTTACAGAACAAAGGAAAGCCCCGACAAATGAAAAGAAAACTTACTGAACGGGAGAAAGTATTTGCAAGTCATAATTATATGACCAATTGGGGTTAATATCCAAAATACATAAACACTTCATACAATATTTAAAAAACAAAACAAAACAAAGAACCAGGGACTTCCCTGTTGGTCCAGCTGCTTAGACTCCATGCTCGCAATATAGGGGACTCAGGTTTGATCCCTTGTCAGGGAGCTAGATCCCACATGCACAGTTAAGACCTGATGCGACCCAAAAAATAAATATTGCTCTTAAAAAACAAACAACACTATTGAGAAATGGGCAGAAGACCTGAATAGACACTGTTCCAAAGAGGACATATAGATGGCCAACATGAAAAGATGCTCAACATCACTAATCGTCAGAGAAATACAAAGCAAAATCATAATGAAACAGCACCTCACACCTGTCAAAAGGCTATCATCAAAGAAGACACAGTAACAAATGTTGGTAAGGATGCAGAGAAAAGGGAGCCCTGTGTAGCTCGGTGTAGGCACTGTGGAAAACAGTGTGGAGATTCCTCAGAACACTGACAGCAGAACTACCATGCAATCCAGCAACGCCACTCCTGGGTACATCCATGAAGAGGGTGAAAACACTAATTCAAACATACACGTAACACCCCAATGTTTATAGCAGTGTTATTTACAACAGAAAAGACATGGAAGCAATGTAAGCATCTATCAACAGATGACTGGATAAAGAAGATGTGGTGTGTGTGTGAGTGTATATAAAATAGTACATTACTCAGCCATAAAAAGAATGAAATTCTGCCATTTGCAACAATGTGTATGGACCTAGAGAGTATTATGCTTAGTGAAATAGCTCAGACAGAAAAAGACAACTAGTCTATGTTGTCACTTACAGGTAGAGTCTAAAAAATAAAGAAATGCAGATAACAAAACAGAAACAGACTCACAGGTGTAGAGAACAAACTGCAGTTACCAGCAGGAGGAGGGAAGCGGAGCGGGGAAGACAGGGCCGGGGCACTAAGAGGCACAGACTACCGCGCTGTGTGTAAAACAGACGAGGAACAAAGGTATCCCAATCAGCACAAAGGAATACAGTCATTATTTTGTAATAGCTTTAAATGGAGTATGATGTATAAGAACACTGAATCACTATGTCGTATAACGGAAACTAATATTATAAACCAACCACACTTCAATTTGAAAAAAACCAAACACTACAAACGAGTACACTAGGACAGTTACAGACTTTCTGTCTGAGGCTGAGAGTTTCAGAAATAGACAGTGGGGAGGGCTGCATGGCACTGTGAACGTAGTTAATGCCACTCAACTGTATAGCTTAAAATGGCTAAAATGGCAAATTTTATGTCATATATATTTACCACAATTTATTAAACAATAAGAATGTCATACTGCAAAACTCACTGAATTATACACTTTAAATGGATTAATTTATGATGTGAATTGTATTTCAATGAAACTGCTTAAAAAAAAACAAACCTTTAAAAAAGAGTATACTGTAAGAATGTATTCCAATGGCTTCCCTGTTGGTCCCGGGGTTAAGGAATCTGCCTGGCAACACAGGGACACTGGTTCAATCCCGGGTCCGGGAAGACCCCGCACGCCACGCAGCGACCAAGCCCCCGTGCCCCAGCTCCTGAAGCCAAGCGGAGCCGCTGCTCCTCAACAAGAGGAGCCGCCGCAATGAGAAGCCCGCACAGCGCAGTGAAGGGTAGCCCCCACTTGCCACAACTGGACACAACTAGACAAAGCCTGCCTAAAGTGATGTAGACTCACCGTAGCCAATAAATTAATTAATTAAAAAAAAAAGTATTCAATCCAACTGATTGGGGCAACTATTTCTCCCCAGGGGCAACTATTTTGTGTTTCTCCTTCTAGAAACAGTACAGACATAAACAAATATATTTTTTAATCATATCTTTTTCTTTTTAATGCAAATTAAAAGAAAGTGACACTGTGTTCTGGACTCTGCTTCATTTCACTCACTAACATACCTCAGGTTGTTGCATATCAGCACACGCAGATCTACTGCACTCTTTTCCAGCTCTGCACAGAGCCCCACTGCAGGGGACCATACAGTTTGCTTAACGAGCCCCTCAGTGCTACTGCTGGACTGCTTCTAGCCTTTTCCCGCGGCAGTGTTGCAGGAGACATCTGTGCACATGTGGCCGTAGACACAGGCATGAACATGTCATCAACAGGATAAATTCCTAGCTCTGGTATTACAGGTTCAAAAGGTTAATGCATGTTAAATACTAACATTGCTAAATTTATTTTTCTAGAGTCTACCACTTTATACTCCTACCAAGAATTCCTTCATTTTTTTCATTCAACCAGTATTTGAGAGGCTGCTGTGTGCCAGGCATTTTTTAAGGCTCTGGGACACAGCACATGCATCCTAACAACACAAAACAGAATCCACTCCCTAAGGGAGCTCGCAGAGGGGGCGGGCAAACAGAAGAGTGAAACATACTTCAGGTGGCAGGAAACGCTACGGCTAAAAGAAGGCAGAGGAAGGAGTGCTGGTCGGGGTTCAGCTCAGTTCAGTCATTCAGTTGTGTCCAACTCTTTGTGACCCCATGAACTGCAGCCCGCCAGGCCTCCTTGTCCATCACCAACTCCCAGAGATTACTCAAACTCATGTCCGTCGAGTTGGTGATGCCATCCAGCCATCTCATCCCCTTCTCCTCCCGCCTTCAATCTTTCCCAGCATCAGGGTCTTTTCAAATGAGTCAGCTCTTCATATGCTTCAGCATCAGTCCTTCCAATGAATATTCAGGATCGATTTCCTTCAGGATTGACTGTTTGGATCTCCTTGTAGTCCAAGGGACTCTCAAGAGTTTTCTCCAACACCACAGTTCAAAAGCATCAATTCTTCGGCCAGGGTGTGTGGGTGTGGGTTAGTTGCTCAGTCCCGTTCGACTCTTTGCAACCCCACGAACTGTAGCCTGTCAGGCTCCTCTATCCACGGGATTCTCCAGGCAAGAATACTGGAGTGGATTGCCATTCCCTTCTCCAGAGGATCTTCCTGACCCAGGGATTGAACCCAGGTCTCCTGTATTGCAGGCAGATTCTTTACCATCTGAGCTACAGGGAAGATCTTGGCCAGGGTGAGGTCACTCAGTCATGTCCAACTCTTTGCGACCCCACGGACCGTAGCCCACCAGGCTCCTCCGTCCATGGGATTTTCCAGGCAACAGTACTGGAGTGGGTTGCCAGGGGTTGGTAATTGAAATAAGATGGTCAGGGTAGGAGAATTCCAAGCTTCAGTTTCCTATCTGTAACGGGGGACAATAACAGTACTTATGAGATTAAGTCTGGTAGATAACAGTGACCATTTCACAAACAGAGATAATTTACTATAAACAACCTTTCAGGTGAGAAAACAGTGGCCTAAGGAGGAGCAATTTGCCTAAGGTCCCAAGGAAAATGGGTGGCTCAGTCAGAACCAGAACCCAGTCTCCTGACCTTCCTGACCTTCCGTGCAGCGAACTTCTAAATATACCCGAGGACCAACAGCACTAAGAAGCAATCCAGCTGGGCTGCTCCCGGCACCACAGCTGAGACGGCCGAGTTCTCTGAGAACGTGATTCTCGGCATCAGCGTGAGGGGAGGGAAGACGGGAGAGCACATGAGGTCCTTCTTCAAGAAGCAGCAGGACGGCTTCACTGGGGCTCGAGGCTGAGCCTGCTGGGGTTTACTCACAAGGCGTCCAGATCCAGGACGGTGCTCTCGGCCAAAGGCAACAAGCTTTCTGGCTGCTGCTGGCCCATCTGCTCTGATGAGACTCCTCCAGACCCTCATCTCCCATTGGTTTCATTCCAAGGAATCTCCTAGAGGAAAGATAAGCAGCAGTTAAATCACAGCTGTAGAAATAGTAAGATCCGGATGGGCAGCTGTATCCGTTTGGCCGGGTGAGCATTTTCAAGCGGGCCAAGTGTGCTGTGGGGGTCTCCCAGCTCCTTCTGCGTGCTGTTCTCACCCGGGGGGCCCCCTGCTCCACCCGCAGCCTGGCACTCACTGCTTCCCCGGGCCTTCTGCCTACACAGTGCCCTACCCCTGCCTGGGTTCTAACCTCCTTCAGCTCTGTCCTTTCTTCATGAAGGGTCTCATTCCCTCCACTCAGCTTAACCTCTCTTTTAAAAGAAGATGCTTGCTAGTTAACACAATCAGTATGGTGCAGGATTTAGAGAGGTCGGCATTCTGGGCTTGAACCCTGTTGAGAAGGGCTTATATGAACCTGGACAAGTCATTACCTTTTCTGGGCCTCAGTTTTTGAAAACTAATTTTACTTGTTTATTTACTGGCTGTGCTGGGTCTCTCCTGCTGGTGGGCTTTTCTCTAGCTGTGGAGAGCAGGTCTACTCTCCTGAAGTGGAGCACAGGCTCAGAAGTTGCAGGTGCTGGGTTTCACAGAACAGGCTCGGTAGTTGTGGCCCACAGGCTTAGTTGCTCCACGGTATGTGGGATCTTTCCAAATCAAGGATCGAACCCATGTCTCCTGCATTGGCAGGCGGATTCTTTACCACTGAGCCACCAGGGAAGCCTCTGGGCCTCAATTTATCTAAAAATGCTGTATATTATACGGCATTTCAAGTACCATTAAGTCAATTATTCTGCAAAGGGCAGGGACCCCAATGATCTACTTAAAGACAAAAGAATACACAGAGAAGTAATAAGGCCAAAGGCAGAATTTTTCAGCTTGGAGGCACCAGAGTCACTAAAATGCTGTCAAGAGGTGTGTGTGACAACCAATGTCTGGCTGTGAGTGGCATCCAGTATCAAGTCTGGGGTTGGCCATGAAGGGAGTGCATACCTAGACAAGAGGCCTAGGTTTCAAATTCTGTTCATATACTGAATAAACCTCAATATGAGGGAATATCAAGGCCAGATCTGGACCTACGCTGCCTGCTCTTGAAAAGGGAACCATGAGAAAGAAAAGGAGCACTGGCCCAGATCAGCAACTGTTACTTGAATATCGTGGTGCTCAAGAAACTAGTTTCCTCTGCAAGGCTAAGAACAGGAAGCTTGAGAGACATTCACTCCATTAAAGAGACACTGAATTCAAATTTGGGAAAGTGATCTAAAAAGATTTCAAATGATGTCAGGACTAAAAGCAAATGTGTAGATGTTTCCATTTCTGTTTAAATTATGAGTAAGTGTGTGAAGTCGCTCAGTCGTGTCCGACTCTTTGCGACCCTATGGACTGTAGCCCACCAGGCGCCTCCATCCATGAAATTTTCTAGGCAAGAGTACTGGAGTGGGTTGCCATTTCCTTCTCCATGGGATCTTCCCAACCCAGGGATTGAACCGGGGTCTCCCGCATTACGGGCAGACGGTTTACCGTCTGAGCCACCATGGAATTCCGTTTAAACTATGGCCATTTACAAACAGGTGACGCTTCCGTTGGGGTAATTTGAGAAAACATGAAAATCTTGTTGACTATCACTAATGTATGCTATCTTCTGAGGTCACATCCATAATCTTAAGTTTACCCACAGAGACAGGCAGGGAGTAGCATGGACAATGGAGATGCAAGATCCTGAATTCCAAAGTAACCTGATGGTTGCTACATCACTGTTCCTGCCTAGAAACATAATCTGGGCCCCAGACTTCTCTTCCGTGTGCCCCACCTCTGGGACCACAAACCCACAGGCGGGAGTCTGCAGCACGGCAGACACTCAGGGCTGCGGACGCCGAGTCCAGCAGGCTGCTCAGATCTTACCCCTGCTGGGATACCAGCAGACTCAGAGCCCAGGGTCAGCGGTGCCTCCTAGCAGAGAAACACAGGAGGCGGCGGCACTGCTTTCATGACGCCTTCAGTGACTTTCCACTGAGCTGTGGGAAAATTCTGACAGTCGACTGTGGCTGAATCATAAGCCAGAGGTCCTGACAACTCAAATCTTTGAAGATGCCTTTCATTCCTTTCCTAAAGAGGAACCTGGCAAACTCCGACCGGTCGCTTCTGTCTACCTTCTTCTGTCCCCTCAGGATGTAAGTGCAAAGCGGTGCGTGCTCCCAGTGGGGCGGAAGGGCGTCAGAGTGACAGCAGCTGTGATCGCAGCGACTTGTGTTTATCCAGAGCTTGCTGCTGTCAGGCGCGGCAGCACTTACGGACTGTTTTCAATGAATCCTCACAGCTACCCAGTGGGGGTGTTACTAGGAATATTCCTAGTTTACAGATGAGGAAACTGAGGCCCAGGGAGGCTGATAACTTGTCTCTGGCCCCACAGCTCGGGTGTGAGGCAGGGAGGTTTGACGTGAGCACTGCCGAGAGCCTGTGCTCACCACCACCGTGTCACACACGCTGAGGCCAATGCCAGTACAGACACTCCCAGCTCAACGGCACTTTAGAGATCACAGACCAACCCGCAGCGTTTGCAGCTGAGAAAACAGACCTCATGAGATGATGGGAACTGCCTGGTGACAGAGCCAGGCACTGAGGCAGGGCTCTCCACTCCAAGGTTCAATGCCCTCTCTGCTGTATCAGAGGCCTTGGGTCCTCTGATTCATCTTAAGGGTCTGGAGTTCTTTCATATCTTACCCTTTATTCTTTAGGGACTGGAGCTTTATATAAACATAAAAATACTTTCATAAACTTCCTTCATAATATACTGACCTCTCAATTCTTCCTACCCTTTTAAAGGGACTTCTTTTTTTTAGTATTAACTTGGCTCTCTCTTGCCTTCTCCTTTTTTTTAAATCCCAAGAAAGTGAAAGCAACTTCCGACAGGTGTTTTTTTAAGAATCTTTGATATCTTGTAACCAAGTTTACCTTTTCTTAACCAAAGCATCCTAAACACAGCTATTCAGCTATAATTTCTTGTCAATCATCGAGCAAGTGTGTCTGACCTCAGGGTCCTTCCCGGCCCCTCCCGCGTAAGAGAAGACCACTGAGGCTCGCTGTGTCACGCGGCTTCTGCGTGCCACCCTCAGGCCTCGCTCTGTGCAGGCTCTTCCTCGCATCCCGCCTCCTGCATGGAGATGGTGCCCCCACTGCACCCCGGGCCGTCTTGACACAGCGACCGTGGCCCCACTCCTTCCCACTCCCTTCTTCACCCACACCAACAGATTATACAGAGGGGAGTAAGAGTATAGAAGAAGTAACGTGGTGGTGGAGTCTGGTCTTTGCAGTCAAACAAACCTTCACCCCTCTGGTCAAGTTCACTGACTGAGCCGAGCCTCAGACGTCACGTGGACGGGAGGCCCCACTTCAAGATGATTATGAGAATGGATTGAAAGAATGTGTAAAGGGCCACCCAGCACACAATTGGTGGGCCTCCCAGGTGGCGCTAGTGGTCAAGAACCTGTCAATGCAGGAGACTTCAGAACCATGGGTTCAACCACTGGGTGGGAAGATCTCTTAGAGGAGGAAAAGGCAACGCAATTCAGTATTCTTGCTGGACTCGCATGGACAGGGGAGCCTGGCAGGCTAGTCCACGGGGCTGCAAACGTCGGACACGACTGAAGCAACTTAGCAGCAGCACACAATTGCCACCGTCTTCTCTCTCTCCCAGGTCCTGTCCCTCTCTTCACAAAAAAACGTTCAAAACACCTTCATTTAAAAAAAAAAAGTCGTATCTCATCCTCAAACAATAAGCTATTCTCTCTCCTTCCTGTCACTCCAAGCATATTCACATTTTATCCTCGCTGTTGGCCCTTCTGCTCCCCTACTCAATCCATTTTGGCCACTATACACTGAACTCCTACCAGGGACCAGCTCAGCCCATTTTAATACTTTTCCGAGTTCGATACATGCTTGTGAGCTGACGCCACTGCAACATTAACTGCCGCCCAGCATGCGACCTCAGATGACCTGCTCCTTTCTGCATCTCCTCCAATTCCCCTGAACTTTCTGTCTCACCACTTTCTACCTCTCATTTCTCTGCGTCCTGTATCTGGGTGATCTCTTCTATGCCATGAATTCAACAATCACTCTGTGCTTATTAGACCTCTGACTCTCAGTCTCTCTAGTCCCAGTTCTAACGCTTAGGCCCCAGACCCAACTTTCCAGCTGTTCAGAGGGAGCCATCTTTGGAAGATCCATGAGCATCTAAATTTCCAAATTTGCTTTTTCACTCATGGCTCCTGCTTCCTAAATGGTGTCACCATTAAGCCAAGGCTCAAGAAAGAAGCCTACTCATCTTGAATGTCCCTATCTTCCATACACCATTTGAGTGAACACAAATCTCTTTGATTTTTACTTCCACAGTATCTTCTGAATTTAATTTCTCCACCTCCTTAGATCAGGGTTTTGTCACGTCTCAGCTTAAGCTGCAGACTGGAAGCCTTTACTTCTAGTTACTCACCCTACTTACCCTCTGCACAGATCCATGATTTATCTAATTAATAGCTCTGAGCATATTAATCATCTTTTCTTAAAACTTCCATAGCAGTGACCAAGGGACATTCTGAATATTTATGTTTCTAGCTCCCTATTAGAATGGAGGCACCTCGTTTTCAAGTACTGTATCTTGCTGCCTACTAAAGTACATTAATAAGCATCAAGAAAGGTTATTATACGGAAGATGGCAGAGTAGAAAGATGTGTGCTCATCTCCTCCTGCAAGAGTTGTTTAACTAGCTGCTAAACAACCATCGACAGGAGGATGCTGGAACCCCCAGAAAAGATACCCCATGTCCAAATACAAAGAAGAAGCTGCAGTGAGATGGAGGGAGGTGCACAATCATGATAAAAATCACATCCCATACCCGCCGGGTGGGTGACCCACAGACTGGAAAACAATAATACCAAAGAAGTTCTCCCACTGCTGTGAAAGTTCTGAACCCCACATTAGGCTCCCAGCCCGGGGACCCAACAAGGGGACTTGGGAATCCCCAGGGAATCTGACCCTGAAGGCCAGGGGGATTTGATTGTAAGACTTCCACAGGACTGGGGGAAACACACTCCAGCCTTGGAGGGCACAAACAAAATCTTGCCCACACCGAGACCCAGCAGAAAGGAGCAGTGACCCCACAGGAGGCTGAGCCAAAACTACCTGCTGGTGTCGGAGTGTCTCCTGTGGAGACATGGGTCAACAGGAGCTCACTGAGGGACAGCGGTCCTGGTCGCAGCGGTCTGGGAAGGACCCCCTTGGCATAAGCCCTCTTGGAGGTCGCCATTAACCTTACCATAGGGCCCTGCAGACCCCAGGGCTGGGTCTCTCAGGCCAAACGATGACCAAGGAGGGAGCACAACCCCACCCATCAGCAGTAATTGGATTAAAGCTTTACGGAGCAAGGCCCTGCCCACCAGAGCAAGACCCAGTTTTTCCCACTGCCAGTCCCTCCCATCATGAAGCTTACACAAGCCTCTTAGCCTCCTCCATCAGAGAGCAGACAGAAGAAGCAAGAAAACCCACAGTCCCACAGTGGCTAAAAACCACAGTATAGAAAATTAATCAGGATGAAAAAGCAGAAAGTTATGTCCCAGATGAAGGAACAAGATAAAACTCCAGAAAAACAACTAAATGAAATGGAGACAGGCAACCTTCCAGAAAAGAATTCAGAATAATGATTGTGAAGATGATCCAGGACCTGGGGAAAACAATGGAGAAGATTCAGGAAATACTTACCAAAGACCAAGAAGAACTAAAGAACAAACAGAGATGAACAATACACTAGAAGGACTCAACAGCAGAATAATTGAGGCAGAAAATGGATAAATGACCTGGAAGACAGAATGGTGGAAATTACTGCCACAGAACAGAATATAGAAAAAAGAACAGAAAGACATGAAGACAGCCTAAGAGACCGCTGGGACATTAAACACAGCAACATTCACACTACAGGGACCCCAGAAGGAGAACAGAAAGGACCTGAAAGATATTTGAAGAGATGATAGCTGAAAACTTCCCTAACGTGGGAAAGGAAATGGTCAACCAAGTCCAGGAAGCACAGAGTCCCAGGCAGGATAAACCCAAGGAGGAACACACTGAGACATATAGTAATCAAACTGACAAAAATTAAAGACAGAGATAAAAAATATTAAGAGAGACAAAGGAAAAATGACAAATAACATACAAGGGAACTCCCATCAGGCTATCAGCTGATTTCTCAACAGAAGCTCTACAAGTCAGAAGCGAATGGTACAATATATTTAAAATGATAAAAGGGAAGAACCTACAACCAAGAATACTCTACCCAACAAGACTCTCATTCAGATTTGATGGAGAAATCAAAAGCTTTCCAGACAAGCGAAAGTTAAGAGAATTCAGCACCACGAAACCAGCTTACAACAAATATTAAAGGAACTTATCTAGGCAGGAAACACATGAGAAGGAAAAATAAACCCTACAGAAAATAAACCCAAAATAATTACGAAAACAGTAATAGGATTATATATATCCATAATTACCTTAAACGTAAATGGATTAAACACAACTAAAAGACACAGACTGGCTGGGTGGACGAAACACGTGCATGTATACACTCCCACTTACCACATCCCTCTGCTGGAGCCCCTCCCCAAGTTGCATGTAATTATTTTATATTGTTAGGTTAATCATGTTTCTATTATGGCTCACAACTGTAATTATTTTTTGTCTAACTGTTGATTATGAAAACTGATAAACATCTTTTACTATTGTGATTATGCAACCGTTACATAATACTATCGTATCACAGTTGGTAAACAGAAAAATAATATAACTCTAGATCACCAAAACTACCATTTAATAGAAAAACTTGGAATCATTTTTTAAAATCCTGCATAGCTGAATTATTTGGTATTTTTTAAAAAATACAAATGCCCAGGTACTGCTTTTTTTCACCAGAGCTCCAGATATTTTTCTAATGAGCAGTCATATTTAAAAACAACTGGACTAGATGATAATCTTTTACTTTTATCTAGTTTGTTCCACTTTTTCTATTTCATATTCAGTGCTCCCATTTCATTTAGCTTAGGTTTTCCAATTCTTCCATCTTTTTTTTTTGATGTTTTTTCTCAAGTCTTTATCAAGTATAGTAGAAAAGCTTTTGTATCTATCTATATATATAGATAAAAATATGTATAATATATATGTTTTAGAAAACTTACAAATTTTTGCCTAACTAAAAAATTTATACTTTGATTCCATTTGACTTAGTATGAATAGAATGCTAGATTTCTAATTTAAAAAAGTAGGCAACAACCACAACGGTTTACTGTATAGCGCAGGGAACTCTAGTCAATATCTTGTAATAACCTATAATGGAAAATAACTTCAAAAATAATATATGTATATATGTACAACTGATTCACCTTGCTGTGTACCTGAAACACTGTAAGTCAACTATACATCAATAAAATACACAAAGAAAAAAAGGAAAGGTCATTATATAAATATATTATAATATATAAACCCAGTATACCGTGCCATGTACAGCAGAGAAAATGAAAGGAATGCAGCGTGACCCTGTCCTCAGAGAGCTTTTAGAGACAGAACAACCCAGGACACTATCACGCACCTAAGCTGAGACACAAACGCCAAACGCTCAAGCAGAGAGGAGTGAGTGTGAGGTGGAACCTCTGGTGGAGACCTCTCAGGGAAAACAAGGCTTCCTGAGGGTCTGCGGGGAGGGCGAGGGGAAGACGGTGAGGAAGCAGCAGAAGGGGCAGGGCGCTCCGAGGTGGAACGGGCACAGCAGAAAGGACAGAGTATTTGCCGGCAGGAAGAAGCCGGGGCTACCGGGAGTGGGAGATGATGCGGGGGACGAACGAGACGCACCCGGGGAGAAGAGGTGAGTCAGAAAACAGAAGCTCTCAAGGGGGCAAGGGAACAGGAGTCTGACCAGATGGACAGAGTGGTAACTTTTCTGAGCGCTCTAACAATGCGGAAACTGTCGTGCACAAAAGCTGTGATAATACAGGAGCTGCCTTTTCACACACACACACACACACACACACACACACTCTTTCAATGCAGCGGTGCTTTCAGAAACTACTCTCCTCATTTTGCAGATGAAGAAGGTGAAACATAGAGCCGTTCAATAATGTGCTTGGGGCCACACAGCTCTGTGCAAGCCGTGAGCACTATAGGCAAAGGTAAAGAAGATCACTCCTGCTTTCAGAGGGCTCAATGTCCAAACAGAGATGGGCGCCAATGATTTTCTCATCAACAGTTACTCACACAGCAATGTGTTAGGTGTTGTAACAAGCATATAACGACATGGCAGTGTTATTTTACTAAAATTAATCTAAAAGTATTACATTAAAAGCAAAAGGCTCTATCAGAAGACAAAAACACTGATCGGAGAAATTAGGAAATCAGCCTCCTAGCTAATACAGTTACCCAGGCAAAATCCAGCAAGTGAAGTGATGATGGTGGATGCAGTAAGACTGGAAAAGAGGCAGAACAGAAAACATTCTAAAGCAGAAACGATTAATGTACGAAAAAGAAAACCAGACACATTTTTATGTCTGGAAAACTGAGAGGAGGACATTAGTAAGAGGACGATATATTCATCTGAAGGTAGCATTGAGTTAAAGACAAAGTAGGACTGGGAGGGTGTAACAGGCCTCAATACAAACAGATTTTTTAAACAGTAGTTTTATCTGTCCTTGGCTGTGCTGGGTCTCTGCTGCTGTGAGGCCTCCCTCCAGGGCTGGCGAGCGGGGGTTGCTCCCCAGCTGTGGCGCTCGGCTCTGGGTTGCAGTGGCCTCTCTTGTTGCGGGGTGTGGGCCCTAGGGTGCGTAGCCTCAGCAGCTGCAGCTCCCGGGCTCCAAAGCCTGCACAGGCTCAAGAGCTGCGGCACACGGCTTGGGATCTTCCCGGACCTGGGATCAAACCCGTGTCTCCTGCACTGGCCGGCAGATTCTTTACCACTGAGCCACGAGGTACAGGAAGACTGAGAATCAAGAATTTTTTTTTTTTTTAACATTGTTAGCACCCAGCCCTGAGTTGTACATAACGAAAGAATCTCAAATATTTTAATAAACTCTCTGCCGGTAGGATGGCCTCTGTGTTTTATTTTCTCCCCACACTTCGCTAGTCTCTATTATCAATTCTGTCTTGCATCATCCTTTCTACAGAAATGAGGTAGAACATAACAAAGCTGAAACACACAAGAATTTATCTATCCAAAACCAATTCCAAAAACACTGTGTTTGCTCATCACTTCTCGGGAACTTTTTTGTCAGAGTTGCTTTCATGGTCATCCTATAATCCAGACTTTACCATCACACTCTGTTAAAAGTTCCAACCTCATCATCCAATAATTTAGCTCTTGTTTTTTCAAAAATAAAATCCACTGTCAAAAAAACTAAAACAAAAACCTTATCAGCACTAAAGTTGTTCCAGAAGCTGTGACACAGGCTCCATAGGCAACACCCACAGGGGCTTTCCAAATATTCCAAGGAGTGGCTCCATCAATGTGGGGAAGGGATGTCCCTACGGAAAGTGGGGCATCATACTGCTGATTATTTCACAGACCTGCTTTTCATTTAGTTCTTGAAGCAGTCATAGAAGCAAGTATTATCATCTTATGCTAAAGAAGAGTAAAAGAGATGCAGACATACAGAACAGGCTCTGGACACCACGGGAGAAGGGGAGGGTGGGACAGCTGAGACAGCAGCACTGAAGCACATACCCCACCGCGTGTAAAGCAGCTGGCTGGCGGGAAGCTGCTGTGTGACACGGGCGCGACCTCTGCTCCGTGACCTCCTGGAGGGGTGGGAGGCGGAGGGGGCTTCAAGACGGAGGGACACGTGTACAGTTACGGCGGGTTCACACTGTTGGAGAGAATATTGTAAAGCAGAAGCCAACCCAATACTGTAAAGCAACAATCCTTCAATTAAAAATACATTTTTTAAAAAACTAAAAAGAAGGTTCAGAAAAGTTACTTTCTCAAGGTTATACAACCAATACATAGCAGAGTTGGGGATTTTAAAACTTATGATTTTACCACTGAATCATGTTGTTTTTGATAAAATAACCCAATGTATGGGGACATTATTAAACAGTATCATTACTATATAATCTTATCTTGTATGGTCACGATTTTAATAGTCTTTTAATTTCATTTGTTTCCCCATCATTTTCTGTATTTACTGATTTGGGAAAATATGAACAACCAGCCATGAAAATCTGTCATAGATCTTGAATTAAGTCTACCTTATAAAAATATAGAACATCAGAAACAGAAATATCTTTAAGTCGTCAGCCTGTCTCCTGATAACATGGCCTTAAGTAGGTTACAACCCAGGTCAACAAGCAAACAGCACCCCCTCCTCCTTAGGATACTGGGTCCGGCTGAAGGGTCTCATGCGTCTGCCAGCTGGGCTTTCTTCATGGACTCTCTGCTGAACACAGAAAGTTCTGCTTATTCCTCCTTTAAGCTCCACTCCTTCAACACTGGAACACCATACACATTTATACACAGCAGATGATTATACTGTCTTAAACCGGGTTGGAAGCCTGGCAGGCTTGAATGATTTAAGAGAAAAACATTTCCACTTGTCCTGCCAAACACATTGATCAATGTTCATTTAAGTGATGTAATCATCTCTTCTCATTTTGCAAGGTCTTCTCTCTCTCTTCAGGTGACTAAGCAGTCTGCAATCTTCCTTCCTTTAATTGGATAATTTTCAGGCTTGTCTTACCCTTCCGGTTTTTACAACTTCATGCATTTTCTCCTGTGAATACAGTGAAAGGTTTCATGGTTGAATCTTTCTTTAGCACGCGTCTCCAGAACTCTGTCTCCCTGAACGCTGGTGCAGCCCGACTGTTTGTCTGCTCTGGTGCCCCAGACAGACTGGCTACTCGTTAATGGCCACCTTTTTCTGCTTGGAGGCCTGCGTTTCCTCCTCCTTGGATCGACCTTCCTGTGTCCTCCATATATCCTTCTGGCTCAGACTCTTGTTCTCCCACCTCTGGACCTGTGTGGCACTTTTGGTAATGCTATCACCCAACTTGGTAAACACGGCTACTGTTTATTGAGCACTAACCATGCGCTGTCTCTGGAGCCTCATGTCTGTAACACAAACTACCCAGCTTTTCCTCCTGCCCTCTCACAACACTCCTCTGTGAAGGGTGCCACTCAGAGGCCTGGCACACAGCAGGCCCTCAATAAACAGGCACCATTACTAGGTTAGGAGAACAAGCACCACAGGACTTATTCATGTTTGACCCCAGTGCCTGGTCCAGCTGTCTGGCTTACTCAGTACACGTTTACAAAACTAACCAATGAAGACAATAAATGTTAAATGTCTGTATGATCCTTGTGAGACAAGCTGTGCAGCTTGCCATGGACAGCTAAAACTTCACTCTTTGGAGTCTAGACAGGAAAAGCACCCAGTTAAGTACACACAGATGGGGCTGGGGAGCCCAGAAGCACTGCCTAGAGGTTCAGAAGCACGCAAGATCTCAAGTTCAGGAAGCTCCGGCTGGCTAGTGACTGAAGAGGTTGATATGGAAGATGGCCTCCTGTGGAATGCTCCAGGCACAAGTCAGCATCAGTTTGGCTCCCAGAGGTAGATGGCATGGTCAAGTCAACTCCCTTGATCAGGGAGAAACTTCGGACTGTAAGAAAGCCTCCTGATGATGAAGGGGGTGCCTCGTTTCTTAGAGAACGGAAGCCTAGACCTTCAGCGCACACACAGACCCAAAGGTGAGTCTCTGGGGCACTGGGATTTAGCAGTGGCAGGAAGTAGTCTGTGTTGGAGTCTGTCAACAGCTAGTAGGGCCCAGTGAGCAGAATGAGACTCAAGTCCTTGGCAGTGCTAAGTTTAAAAGGAGGCAGCATACTGGCATACCAGAAAGAGATTGGATTTAAGAAACAAAACCTAGATTCAGTTACTGAACCAGAGTGCAAACGTGTTTAATGCCCCAACCACGGCAGACTAGCTATCTGACTTGGGACATCAATTATTCAGGCAGGGCTAGCAGCAAGGTTGAAATCTGAAGAGCGACTAGGATTCCGGCACTAAGGACAGAACTTGCCACAGGTAAAGCTGCACGGGGAGCAGAGAATCTGCCCTGCTACGATACTGCAAGCCCTTTGCAATGGGTAATAAGCACACAGCACAGCCTCTCTGAACACAACGTCTGCCTGGCTTCAGTGCTGAAGACTTTTAGATACCAGTTATCTGTAGCTGGCAAAGTACAGAACACAAGCCTGTTTGGTCTGGATTAACAAATATCTTTCTATTCATATTCACTTGTTTCACCCTTGGGCTGTGTACAGCTGTGCACCTGCTTGGTCTCTTCATCCCCACACAGTGTTTTTCCCCTAACTTATCGCCAGATACAACCACTTTCAAGTTGAAATCACTCTTCACAACCACAAGTTAGTTGTTTCATCCTGATTCTGGGACCAAAATCCTATCCAGTCACTATTAGGTCCCAGAATCTAAGTCCACACTACTAGCAATAAGAGTGGTCCTTTTCGATTAAAACCAACCAAGCCAAACACACTATGACAAACACTATTACTACTGCTACTACTAGTATACTAAAATCCTCCCGTCACCTAGCTCTTCAGTAACAGATTCATCTTGACTGTCACTTCTTCAGGAACCAAAGTATCTTATTGGTCCATGGTCTGTTTGTGGCTCTTTCGATTCGATATTCCTAAGGGGTTTTTTGTTTGTTTGTTTGTTTTTTGGCTCATGTTAAAGCAATATGTTCAAATCATGGACTATCTGGTTCAACTACCCATCTGATGACTGACTTTCTTCTACAACACTCCCACCAAGTGGTCATTGGGACCATGTTTGAACACTCAGAATGACTGAGAGCCCACTGCCTACGGAGGTAGTCTAGTTCATCTTTGAATCAACTGCTGGAAGTAACGGGCTGAAATGCACCTCCCTGTGTTTCTATCCATTGACTCCAGCACCCCCCCCTCAGGGCCATGTGGAACAAATACAAACCTCTTACACATGGCCCACTTCAGAGATCTGAATGAAGTGACAATATCACTCCTGTGTTTGTTTTGCTGGATAAATGTTCCCAGTGCCTTCAATCATTTGCTGCTATTAGATGGTCTCACCAGCAACATCTCTCTCTTTTCTGGCTGTACTCAAAATGATCCATATGCCACACATATAGCCCAGAGCCAGACAGATCACAGGTGTGTTCTGGACACTGAAACTCCCATAAGGCAGCCTGAAGGCTTAACCAGCTTTTCTGCAGCTACGACACTCAGTTGACTCACACTGAGTTTATGAGCAGCCAAATACCCCTAAATGCCACACATGCTGCTGCTAAGCTCACTGCATATTCATCTCCTTGTTTTAGGGAGAGCAGGAAGTTGAGAGGAAGGTTCATTTAAGAAGGTTCATTTATCTTGTTGAAACCATGAAATTTGGGTCCCAAAAATTCAACCGAGGATTTTGCATTCCTAATGATACATCAACCTGTGCTTAGTTTGCTAGCCCAGATGATCAGACAAACTAATGATGGGTCATGGACTAGATTTCAGCTTAGGCTAGTCAACTTTGATTTATTTCATGGCTTCCCTCAGAATGTAGGCTTCTTCAAAGTTACTCATCTTTCAAATGTATGCTTTTGATTACCAGAAGAACTGGCAGAAAGAGTATAAATGATTCAATACAAAGATACTATCACCACTGAAAAATACTCCAAAGATAAGCATCCAGTACATTAAGGATGGTATATTTATGATTTTCCATGGAATATTATACCTGAACACCTTTTCCTTGATTACAAATATCTTGAAGAAATACTACTGCATAGATTTTCAAAGATATTTCCTCTTCGCTTATTTGATTATTTCAATTCAAAGAAAGTAGAGTGGGTATTATCATACTCATTTATAGATGAAGAAACAGACCTAGAAAGGGCATGACTTGTCGGGGGAAGAACCAGGACTGAACCCCAAGTCCTGGGATTTCTAGTCTAGTGCAATTCCCCCCTGCAGCCATGGCACTCTAACACAAGAGTGTCCCGGTCCTGGCCTCAGAGCACTAATATAAAAGGAGCTCTCCTCTAGCTGCTAGTAACATGTGCTCTACTCGCCCTTGTCATATAGATTTAAAAAAAGGGGGGGGGGGCTCAGTGAAAAGATAAAAAGTTGTCACAACACTTAAGAGATCCCAAACTCTAGCCATCATAAAATTTATGAGAATTAGTCCAATACCTTTAACTTTAAAGATCGGGAAGAGATACCAAGTAATTTATCTAAAGCTGCAGTTACCTAATAGCAAAACCAGGATTAGAATCTATTTATATACCCAATTCAACATTCTTTCTGTTATACCATATTGTTTCTCAAGACACACGTAGGCAGCTGTCTGTTACCTTTGCATGCTAAGTCGTCTCAATCCTGTCTGACTCTTTGCAATCCTATGGACCGTAGCCAGTCAGGCTCCTCTGTCCATGGGATTCTCCAGCCAAGAATACTGGAGTGGGTTGCCATTTCCTCCTCCAGGGAATCTTCCCAACCCGGGGATTGAACCTGCATCTCTTACATCTCCTGCATTGGCAGGCAGGTTCTTTACCTCTAGCACCACCTAGGAAGCCACAGGGATCTGTGTGTTACCTCTAGCTAGGACATTTCTGAAGATGAGGCCTGATGTGTGTCATCTACAACTCAAGAAAGTGATGGCTAAAGATCCTGCCAAACCCCTAATCCAAGGGGCTATGGGTGAGGAGATACTCAAAGAGGGACCGACCATGACATGCTGAACCTGCGGCCTCCCGGTGAACAGAGCTGCGCTACACGAAGCAGCCCCTGACTGTGGATTCTTCCTCTCAACAATACTGTTGCAGAAATCGCTCCAGGACTTGGATGGATGTGTGCATCCATCTAGGACTTGTGTCGTAGATGACCAGGGTACAAAGACAGCTGAAAAGGAGACAATTATGAAGCTGCCATAGCTATGGGAGGACTTTTTAAAAAGCAGGCTAAATATTTAGCTACAAAAAGACCCTGTGACTATATAAACACTTATATTTATATGGTGTTTAATTTACTTCAACAATCATTTGTTGAGCATCAATTATACACAAAGCACTTTATTTCCAAAGGCATGTCATACTACTAAGCTCAAGAAACTTAATAGCTTCAATAATATGGAAACACAGAAGTGGGAACTTAAGCAACCCTGAGGAGCCAGGAAAGGATTTGTTGAAGAGGAGACACCTGAATTGAATCTTAAGGTCTGGGTGAGAATTTTCCGGGTGAAGAAAAAGCTGAGCAAAGACAGAGGCATGAAACAGTGCGGAGTGTTTGTGCAACTAGAAACAGTCTGATGGCGCTAGAGCCCAGAGTACGGCAGGGAAGAGTTATAGCACAAAATGAGGCCAAGTCAGAGGGCCTGATGCCATGCCATCTTGGACTTTGGCCTAAACTAATGAAGTGCCGCTGAAGAGCAGATCACCCTGGGAACCAAGGCTAAGGAGGAATTTGAAGTTGGGAGGCAGGAAGACTGATCATGAGTTGGTTGAAGTAATTCAGATGATGAGAGCCTGTGCATGTATGTGTAAGAAGCAACAGGAATGTATAAGATGTATCAGACAGGTCATATTCCAGAAAAAAATGAGGCTACTGAATGACATTTTCTGAGGGGCGAGCTCTCCTGATTTAAATATTCATCTCAGAATTTCTTCTCATACCTGACACTTCTGTCATCAGAGCTTCCTTTTGTAGGATCTCCCTTCTGTAGCATCTCCCCCACTAAATGGAGGTGATCACTGCATTTTAGTGTTGGTCAGCTAACATTAAGATGGATTATGAAAGTTTACTGAGAGTAAAGAAGGCCTTGCAGGGATGGGCAGGGCTAGTCATGAAGGAAGAAGCAATGGATTCAAAGCAAAAACAAGGAACAAAAGTTCAAGCTGCTCAAAAGGAAACTCCATCAGTTCAGTTTAGTCGCTCAGTCGTGTCCGACTCTTCATGACCCTATGGACAGCAGGACGCCAGGCTTCCCTGTTCATCACCAACTCCCGGAGCTTGCTCAAACTCATGGCCACTGAGTTGGTGATGCCATCCAACCATCTCATCCCCTGCCGTTCCCTTCTCCTCCTGCCTTCTATCTTCCCCAGCATCAGGGTCTCTTCCAGTGAGTCAGTTCTTTGCATCAAGTGGCCAAAGTATTGGAGCTTCAGCATCAGTCCGTCCAATGAATATTCAGCACTGATATTCTTTAAGATTCACTGGTTGGATCTCCTTGCAGTCCAAGGGACTCTCAAGAGTCTTCTCCAGCACTACAGTTCAAAAGCATCAATTCTTCGGCACTCAGCTTTCGTTATGGTCCACCTCTCACATCCATACATGATGGGAAAAACCATGAAACTCCACATGTCACCATATTGCCTGGGCTGGCCCTGCTCTGCTACAAAATCCATTTTCAGGCAACTTGGGTGCACTCTGCCAAAACTCTTTCATGTGAGCCACTTAAGTCTTAGTAATATTAACAATAAAATACACCCTAGCAAAGAAGAAGAATTATGATTTCTGAGCTAAGGAGCACCATACAGGGACAAACCACCCAGACATCGGCCTTTAGGAACCATGTCCCTTACGGTCTCCCCCTGGCCTGACCACAAGTGGGACACTGGCGCAGGTATTTTTACTTCCAGTAAGCATCATGTTTAACTTGGAAATCTGACAGATACCAAGAACTGCCCCACAGTTCACAGTAATACTGGGATAAAAAGAGGCAAAAGCTTCTGTGTGCTGTAAAGTGCTAACTGAGGTCACGAGCAGCCCTCTGGTTCACAGGAGAAAGGAGGTGGATGGGGCCTCCATGCCGTGACTTGTGCAAGGACTGCTCACCAATGATGACCATAAAAGCATCCAAATCTTCAGATGTCGGTGAGCACAGTCCACAGGACCTTAAGTACCTTCCCTAAGAATTGAAAGTGATGTACACTATGAATGTAAAGGTAACACCTAAGACAGATACATTTTTAACAAATCAGCTCTTTCTATAAAACCAGTCTCTATAATGAAACTCTGTCATAGACATACATGTAAATAGACAAATTTATATGCGACTAGATTGTTAGACTCACATTTTATTAGAATTAGAAAAGGCTTAGATAGTTTCTACAGACTGTATTCCCGGATTTCTTCCCTTCCCCATCTTTCTTACAACAGGAAGACTGAGGTAACGGTAGAACCCAGACTAAACTACAAGCTTCCTGACTCCTGGTGTAAGGCTCTTTTTTCCTCTACAAAATGACACTTCAAACAAAAAATATAACAAAACCCAGATTTTTAAAATGTTAGCATCACATGCTTCAAATCTTCTTTAAAAAAGAACTATATGTCAGCAAATGATCCCTACTCCATCCTTCCTGCTCAGGTTGTAGGCAACTCCTGAATTATTACATATCCACAAACCAGACCATATCGCCACAGAAAGTACTGGTCTTCATAACAAGGAAGAGTCCCTCACTGTAGTATGCCTGCATGTAGTTAAAACCTTTGAGATTTGGCTGGATTTGCAAGGAGAAACTAGGGCAGAGCCTATTAGCTTTTTTACTCATTACCACAGAAGAATCTAGTCAAGTATCTTATGATTTAGAATGAAAATAAATTGGGTAAATAAAAAAAATTTAACATAATTTTTAAAATTCTTCTCAAATACATGTTTCATATTTGTGAAACTCTGGTTTATAATGACCTAGGGTGAATGACCTGTCACCGAACAACAGGGCAAGATGGATTTAGCAATTTAACTATAATAATAGTTTCTCCTTCTGCTTCAAGGTCCAGCTCAAATGTCACCACTTTAATGAATCTGTCCTTGATCCCCTCAGAATTAATTCCTTCAGCAGTCATTTACTGAGTGCCAAAGCCCTGAAGATACAAAAGGAGATCAGACCCAGTTCCTGCCTGGAGCTCAGAAATAATTACATAATAGTGTTTGATAAATGCTCTAATAGAGGTATCCATAAAGGGTTAGTGGAGTCTAACTTCTGGAGCAACTGGAGGAGATTTAACAGGAGGGGATATGTAAGCTTCATCTTGGGAGGACGAGTAACAGGTCACAAAACAGAAGATGGCAGGTCATTCTAAGCAGGAAGATAATAAAAGAGAGGGTATGAAGGATGTTAAGATGTTAGTTTTAGAAGGACAACTAAGGATAGACATAAGAGGTAGGGAGTTAAGTTAGAAGACTGGCAGCAATTCAAGCAAAAGATGACATGATTGCAGGCATGAGGTGGGAGAGGGAAAGATTTTAACAAAAGGCATAAGATAAATTTAGCAGAACTTGATTGTACGGGAGCAAGAACATGGAGGAGCTGGGGATGACTCCCAAAGGCTTGGCAAATGAGTGGGCAGTGAGGACATTAACTAAACTAGGAAATACCACAATAGAAGATAAGAGCAGGGCGGAAGAAGGGAGGCTCAAATTCCCTCTGAGGCATTCTGAGTTGGCAATAAGGCCTCTCCTTTGAGGTCTTAAATTATTTCCCTTTCTATGCCAGAAATCACCCTTTCCTGGGAGCTCCAAAGCATCTTGGGTTTTTCACACCAAATCATTTAAATCTGTTGTACTGGGACCTCCCTGGTGGTCCACTGGCTAAGACTGTGCTCCCAACACAAGGTGCTCCAGTTTGATCCCAGGGCTTCCCAGACAGTGGTGGTAAAGAACCCACCTGCCAGGGCAGGAGACATAAAACACTCATCAATCCCTGGGTCGGGAAGATCCTCTGGAGGAGGAAATGGCAACCCACTCCAGTATCCTTGCCTGGAGAATCCCATGGACAGAGGAGCCTGGCAGGCTACAGTCCACGGGGTCACAAAGAATCGGACACGACTGAAGCGACTTAGCACATGCACGCACCAAGGAACTAGGTGCTTCCCTGCCGGCTCAGTGGTAAAGAACCTGCCTGTCAATGCAGGGAAATGAAGTATACCCTGGTTCCACCCTTGGGTTGGGAAGATCCCCTGGAGGAGGAAATGGCAACCCACTCCAGTATCCTTGCCTGGAGAATCCCACGGACAGAGGAGCCTGGAGGGCTACAGTCCATGAAGCACCACAGAGTCTGACATCATCTATCGACTAAACATCTACCACCACAGGGAACTGGATCCTGCTGGCCACAAGCCGCAGCTAAGAGTTCAGGTACTGTAACTAAAGACAGCCTGAGCTGCCACCTAAGACCTGGGGCAGCCAAATAAATAAGTCGTGGTTTGTTTGTTTTTTAATCTGCTGTATTTGCAAAATCTGTCCCTACCTGAAACCACTGAGGAAAGGTACCAGGTCTTCCTGATCTGCGCAGCGCCCTTATCTAGGAGTCTTACACACTGCCAGCCCTCAAAGGTTGCGTTCTTGAAAGGCGTCTCCATCAGATACTGGAAATTGCCCCTGAAAGTGAAGTCGCTCAGTCACGGCCGACTCTTTGTGACCCCATGGACTGTAGCCCACCAGGCTCCTTTGTCCATGGGATTTTCCAGGCAAGAATACTGGAGTGGGTTGCCATTTTCTTCTCCTGGGAATCTTCCCGACCCAGGGATCGAACCCAGGTCTCCCGCATTGCGGGCAGGCACTTTAACCTTTGAGCCACCAGGGAAGCCCGGAAATTGCCCGTGAACAGGCATCAAATCAAATGCCCCAGACCTGCCCAAGGGGCTTCTGAAGCATCCCTCCAGTCCGGCCCCACGGCGCCCGCTCTGGGCCCCCCACCACGTTCTCCCCGTCTCCTTTGACAACCCCACGAGGATTCCGTCCGCGTCTGGGGTGGCCAGGCCTGCGGGTGGCTGACCAGACCGTCCCTTCAGGCGCCTGCCCCGTCGGGCTGCACTGCCCGGGCTCCGGGGCTCCTCACGTCCCGGGGGAGGCGGTCTGGACCCCACTCCCCACCTCACCCAGGGAGCCCATGGGGACACCCACCCGCCCGCTCCTCGCCGACCACATCCGCTCCGTGGTTATTTGCCACCCGGCGGCGCAAGGGTCCCTTTGTGGGGCAGCGCGGCCTGCCCCTCCCCCCAACTCTAGAAACCAGGCCTCGGAGGGCGGCGGCGCGGCCTCCGACCTGGGCTCCCCTCCTCCGGTACACTCAGTCCGTGTCCAGGGCGCTGGGCCGGAGTCCGAAGGAGCGGCTGGAAGGTCCATTCACCTCAGGCGGCAGGCCGAGCCGCAGCCCGGCAGGCCGTGTCCTGGCCACCCTCGCCACCTCTCCGCGTCCTGAATATTCTGGGCGAGAACCCGAGGCGAGAAGAGTGAGAGGCCCAGGTACCCGCTCGAGGGCCTCTGACAGAGGCTGCCTGGCCGGCGGCGTGAAGTCGCCTCGCTGAGGCGCTAGTCTCGCGTGCATCTGGCCTCGCGTGGAGGGTGCGTGGCCGGCACGTGCCAACGGAGGCGTGACGGGCGAGGGGCGGTGCCACGAGCGACGCCCTAGGCGCTGATTGGCTGCGCCCAGCAGGGGCGTGAGGCGCGGGAGCGGGGTGCCACAGGAGTCCTCCGCGGGCGGACGGCGCCGGGGTAGAGGGCAGGGCGCTTGCGCGAGCCTGGCCGCTGCCTCCTCCCCCTCCTTTTCCCGGGGGCAAAGGGCAGCAGGCAGTCTAGGTCTGGACAAACGTGTGGACTTCTGCCATGGCCGGGTCCGGGTTTGAGTCGCTGGAGCGGTGCTTGGAAAAACATCTGCCACTCGCAGAACTGCAGGAGGTCAAACGCGTTCTCTATGGCAAAGAGACCAGGTGCGTGGAGCCCAGACTGGCCAGGCAGGGAGCTTGGGGTGGGGGCCGGGGGCCCCGTGGGGCCAGCAGGTGTGGGTCTGGGGGACCAGACATGGGGCTTCAGGCTCTGAAGGGTTCTGCAGGGGCGGTGGTGAATCCGGGATTGGCGAGCTGAGACCCTGAGTTCTACAGATGGGACCTCAGGAGCACAACCCAGCGTGACCCTTACAAGCCTGGAGGGAAAGGACAGTTTTACTCTTTTGTGCTTTCGCTGTGACCACCCAGCTTTCTCTCCAGCTTTCAGTGATCCGCTTCTTCCCCAGCGCCAGGCCTGTCCTCTGGCTGGCTGTCTAGGTCTGTACCTCCAGCCAGAGCCCTGATCAGGCCCACTGGAGGTCCTGCCCCCAGCTCCTCCTTCCCGCAGTGACCGGCCTCTGGCGGGTCCTGGGACGGAGAGGCCTCTGAATCTGGTGAGCAAAGGGACCTTTCCCAATGGCAGGTCCCAGGAGTTAGCTCCCATGCTCCGAGCAAATGTTTTCCACTCCCAGCCTGCTGTGTGCATCGCTAGGACTTTCCAAGGGCAGTGCACTCCTGGACGCCGGGAGCACAGGGCTGGAAGACACTTGCCCTTCTGCTCCTGTTTCTCTTCAGTCCACTTTTCTCAAAGCAACCAGAAGATGTAAATCATATCCTGCTTAAAACTCTACAAGGGATTGTCACGGCCCTTAGAATGAAATCCAAACTCTGACCATACGCGACTCCTGCCCAGACATCCTTCCACTTTCTGGCCTGTTTGTGGGCTCCCCCGATCCAGCCACGCCACACACTCCCTGACCTTGTGGCAGTGACCTTGAGGCACCTGGTCAGCTCCCCTGAAACTGGAGGGGGTTAATTGGATCAGAGGATCCCAGTCACCAGCCCATGTGGCGTTCTGGCAGGGGTGGGGACCGGACCTCAGAGCCCCAGGTGTGTTCACAGCTAGTGGATGGTGAAGGAAGAGCCGCTGCTTTTCGGGGCGAGCATGGTACAGAACCGTGTCCAGAAGGGCTCTTCACACCCAAAGAGGGGTGCCTGGGACCGCCGGCCCTGGGCCCCTCCAGTGGGCTGATGCTGGATTGCCGCCTTCCATGGGACCTGTGAAGGCTCATAATGGGGGAAGCCTCTGAGAACTGGGGCTCCTAAGGAAGGTGTCCTGAAGCAGGGAGTGTTTAAAAGGTGAGGCAGGCAAGTTCCCCCAGGAAAAGACAGAGCTTGTGGGTGTCAGGGAGAGTGCTGGGAAAAGAGAAGTAAGTGCCCACATCGGTGACAGGCCAGGACCCATTGCAGGGCTCAGGGCAAAGGACCGCCTTGCAAGAAGGACTCAGTGTGCACATTTGGGTCTCTCCAGAGCAGGGAAGGATTGGAGTGGAAGCCAGATTCCATTTACCAGTGACCACCAGGCCTCTTCCTGGGGCTCGGCTCACGGTAACTGGGTCAGTGGTTCCCCTTTTCCATTCTTTCTACTTTTCCCTCTTCTCAGTTCTGTTCCACCCTGTGCTAAACCCTTCCAAGCTTCACTCTGGGGTTTTAAGCATTTGTACTTGTGATTGGGTGGGGTTTGGCTATGAACAGTTTGCGAAGTGAAGATAGAAAATTACTCATTTAAAAGTTCGTCTGTTCATGGAACTCTCCTGGAGGCCCCGTGGTTAAGAATCCACCTTCCGGTGTGGGGTGTTCGGGTCAGTTTCTGGCTGGGGACCTCAGATCCTGCACAAAAAGTCAAAGGGTCAGTCACTCAGTCGTGCCTGAGTCTTCGTGACCCCATGGACTGTAAACTCTGTCCATGGAATTCTCCAGGCAAAAATACTGGAGTGGGTAGCCATTCCCTTCTCTGGGGGATCTTCCCAACCCAGGGATCCAAGCTGGGTCTCCTGCATTGCGGGTGGATTATTTACAGCCTGAGCCACTAGGGAGACCCCAAGATCCCACTTGCCTAGTGGCCGAAAAACCAAAACACAAAACAGAAGCAATATTGTAACAAATTCCATAAAGACTTTTAAAAATTGATCCACATTAAAAAAATATATTAAAAAAAAGTCTTCTTTTCTCATGGCCTGACTTGGGTATGGCTGCCTCTGTGGAGGCCTGATGGAATCCTCCCCTGGACTCCTCCTTCACTCCACGCAAGACCGACTTCTCCCATGAGTGCTCGCTGCCCCCAAGACAAAGGTGACGCTTAGCCAGTGTTTACTAAGTGAGTGAGCTAATGGGCCTTTGCTTGTGCCAAACAGATAAAATCCCCAAAGAACATCAAGGCACAGTTTAAGACAGCCAGAATCAAGAAGCATTTATTCATTCAACAAACGTTTATTGAGTGTTTATGTTTGTCTCAGGCATTAGAGGTACTAGGGTGAGTTGGCCACAGTTCCTGCCCTCGAGGGCCTTTCTGTCTTTGGATGGTTGTCTTGCACTGCAGGAAAGTATGCAGGGAGAGCTGAGGGGTTTATATGGACGGGGTTGGGGCAAGTGGGGAAGGCACCTGGGGTGCCAGGCTTCAGCTGCATCCTGAAAGAGACTAGGGGGTCGGTCCGGAGACAGGACGGGGCTCAGGCGCTCCAGGCCGAGGCTCAGACAGCAGGGGACATGCCCGTTTGGGGGCTGTGGGAGTAGAATACTGCGGGGGCTTTCCCAGGAGAGGAGCAGGAGTAGTCGGGGTGGATCCTGGGGGCCCCTCCTCTGCAGAGGAGGAGGGATTGTCCTGATGGTGCTGGGAGCCTTCAGAGCACTTGCAAAGGGCAGGTGGATGATGGGGAGGCCTAGAGCGGGCAGAGTGCCTGCGGGCAGAGAGGAGGGAGGGTTCCAGAAGTCTCAACAGGCGGTGCCGACGGCCAGCCTGGCAGAGGGGGCTTGGGCCCTCAGGTGGCCCGTGTGGGTTCACCTGATGAGCTGCAGCTGGGGGGCAGGCCAGCGCGGTGGGGGTGCTGTGACAAATGGCCTTACGCCGCGTGGCTTCAACCAAGGAAATGTGTCCTCACGGTTCTGAAGACCAGAAGTACAAAAGTCAGGGTATTGGCAGGGGCACGGTCCCGGTTGGTTCAGGGCAGCGTCCTCCTGTGCCTTTTCTGGTTTCTGGCGGCTGCTGGTGTTCCTTGGCCCGTGGCGGTTTCACGCCAGCCTCTGCCTCTGTCTTTGCAGTCTCTTTTCTCCCAGTGTCTCTCCTCTCGGCCTCCCTTTTAAAGCCCACCACTGGCCTTTAGGGCCCCCCAGGTAACACCAGCTGATCTTATCCTGAGATCCTTAACGACGTCTGCAAAGACCCTTTTTCCCCAAAAAAGTTCCCAGTCACGGGTTCTGGCTGTTAGGACGCTGGGCGTATCTTTTCTGGGGGAAGGGGCGCACAGGTCAGCCCGCGGTCCATTACAGAGACCCTAGAGAGGGGGTGTCAGGGTTGGGGGAGGCCTGGCTTGGGGTTGTCCTAGAGATGGTCATTGCAGGTGAAGGGGTGGGTGCAGAGGAGAAGTCTAAGGGACAGAGGAAGCGGAGGTTTCGTAGGAGAGTCCAGAGGTAAGGTTGTGAGGTTGCAGGACCCGAGGGCCAGTATCAGGGAGGCAGATCAGAGTGGGGACAGACTGTCAGGCGCCTCAGGGGGGTCTGGAAGGATGGGGACCTCGGGTCCACATGGCTTTAGCAGTCAGAAGGCTGGTGCTTCCTAAACAAGAGAGGAGAGACTCAAACAGTTGTCATGGTGAACTGTGGTCGGTCCGCAGGAGACAGGGAGTGGCGTCCACCGTGTGTTAAGTGAAAAAGGCGTGCAGACAGGAGAGCGGGACATACAGAAGGACACCTTTGTGTGTGACACACACACAAACAGGCAAATGTTGGAAGGAAACGGGAGACGTTGCTGAGGGGGCTGTCTCTAGGTTCTGGGAGGGAGGGGAACTCACTTGACATTCTCCACCATTTGATTTTTTTTTTTTCCTCCCCATGAGCCTGTGTTTCTTTTGTAACAAAGCTTTAGTTTAATTATTTAAAATGCGGATCCATTAGAGGGGAAGGAGAAGTTCCAGAAACCAGAGGTTGCCAAGGAAGCAGGGACTGGGCTCCCTTGGGCAAGGCCTGCCTGACCCCACTGGAAAGGGGTGTGTGGGGCCAGGACAGGAAGTGATGGGCTTTCCTTCCTGGAATCGTAAGTGAGGCCCTCAGGGTGGGGGCCTTAGTTACCAGGGTGAGGGGCAGAGAGCCCGCTGCAGGTGCCAAGGGAGGGCCAGCAGAGAGCCCACGTGTGAGGTCCTGGCCTGTTGGCTGGGCTCCGTCCACGTGGCTGTCTGGCGCCCCACCGCCTCCGTGAGCCGAGCCCCTGGTAGACACAGGACACGGTTAGGGGGTGCAGCTTGAGGGCCAGGTGGGTTCTCCAGGAAGAAGTGGGGCGGGGCGGGGTGACGGCAGGCCAGGATAACAGGAGGGCAGGGAAAGCCTTCAGGTGGTGGCATCGGGGCCGGGTGTCCCCAGGGAGCTGGGGTGGGGCGGGCTGGCCAGAGGCTGCAAGGACCAGCCTACAGCTGGGGGCTTGCGGACCTCCGGTGAGCTTTCCCAGCTGACGTCTTCCTCCTGCCTGAGGACGGGCCACCCGCCCGACTGGCCCCCACCCCCCGGCCTCAGCGGTGACTTCTCCTGGGGGGGCGGGGGGCCGTCTGAGGCCCCCACGGCAACGGGAGGCAAGGTGTGGGTTCTGCAGCTATTTCTAACCTGCTGGAGCACACGGAGCCCTGACGAGTTTGAAAAGCAGGCTGATTGTCAGGGGCGGAACCCAGCTCCGAGCTGTCAGGGAGCCGTCACGGGGAAAGCGCGTGGCAGGGGGTCGGGCTGACAGGGCTGTGATTTTGAAAGAAACGTCGTTAAGAAAGGGATTCAAAGGAGGAGAGGAGTATTATTAGATAATGGCTGTCAGGTGAGTTTCTGAGGCATTCTCGGGGTATTTCGTAACCCTCTCACCCCCTAGATGGTCGGCTCTTCCTGGGCCCTCGCCTGCAGGTTCCACCCCCGGGTGGGGGCATAACAGGCATCAGTGTTTGCCATTCGGCCTATGGTCACTTTGGTGGGAGGTTTTATCAATAATCCACTTGCCTCTGTTAATAAACCACACACCGGGATGAGCCCTTCAACCTTTGGTCTGGACACCTGGGCCCCACCTCGCCCATCTGGCACTGGGCCAGGAGCTGCCCTCTCTGCTGGCGGTCCCGGCAGGACAGGGGTCCTCAGATACTCATGACCCTCCGTCCTGCTATCAATCCTGGCCTCCTGCTCGCCTGTCTCCTTGCAACCTGCTGTGACCCCCCCCTCCCACCGCCAGCTCACAGAGCCCTCTGACTCCAGTCCGCAGACGTTTGGGGGACTGCGTCCCCTCTCGCCTGTGCTGAGACTTTAATCCCCGCCACTGCCGATTTCAGCAGCTCGAACGTCAGCCTCTTGGCCGGGTTCCCTGCGGCCCTGTCCCCTGCCCTCCTCTGTGGGGCCCAACCACTCTGCCTCCCGGCTCCAGAATCGGGGTGAAGCCCGTTCTCCGCCCGCCGGGCCCCGGGGGTGGGGGTGGTTCCCCCGTCCTGCAGTCCCGCCCCAGCTTCCCACACGTGGCCGCGGCCCTGGCCAGCTCCTGCACCTTCCTGCCAGGACGCCTGCACGCACCCCTGCTTGGCTGGAGGAGTGACTGCGAGTGTCGTCACGTGCCGCGGACCCGCTCAGCTCACCTGCCCTCTGCCTTCCTGCGTCTAGGAAGCTTGACCTGCCCAGCGCGGCTCTCGAGGCCGCCTCCCGAGGGGACTTCGAGCTGCAGGGCTATGCATTCGAGGCCGCCGCGGAGCAGCAGAGGAGGCCGCGGACCGTGCGTGTGGGGCTCGTTCAGAACAGAACCCCGCTCCCCGCGGACACCGCCGTGGTGAAGCAGGTCAGGCCTCTCCCGACCTCAGAGCCTCGACCCCGGTCCCTGGCTGGTCGGCTATCTGCTCTGCCTTGGTGTGTCCCCCCCCGGCCTTCCAGCCGTGTCTCTCCTCTTTCTCTTCCGGGGCCCCTACCCCTTCCTCCGCCTCCCTCTCCTGGGATGGAGCTCAAGTTGCCGGGGAGGAGGCCGCCCCTTTGGCTCCCGTGCTGTCCGTTGGAACCCTGCCTCCTGGGCTCCGGCCAGCACACATGTCTGTCCAGCCCGTGTGCCTCTGCCTGGCTCCTCGGTGCGGGAGTCGCCCGCCCCAGCCTCCATCGGGTTGCCAATCTGTCTCCTTGGCCAGTCAGGAGGTCATGGGGGGCCGGGATGCGGCCCTTACCTCCCCAGCACCTAGAAACGCGCTCCCAGCGCAGCATCTGCGGGGCCCTGTGGGGGGAGACCCGGTGTCTCTGGGTTTCAGCCTGGCCCCTTCGGGTTCCGCTGCTCTGTCTCTGAACAAAAACACTTCTAAACATCTCCTGGGAGGCAGACGGCGGGCTCGGGGCACGGAGAATTTGAGGATGCCGCTCCCAAGGAGCTCGTGGGGTCATGGGACAGGAAAGCCCGGTGAGGAGTGGTGCCACTGTCGGGGTGCACTAGGCCGGGGGCACCCCAGGTACCCCGATTCTTGGCCCCGCCGTGGGGGACTCGTGAGAACACCCGCAGGGCAGGGCAGGTCGGGGAGGGAGCACGTTCTGGTAGAGGGCGCAGCTGGGCGTCCTTGGAAGATCAGGGATACACAGGGACAGACCTGGCAGGACCGGGCATCCCCATAGCTGCGGGCGCAAAGTGTCCTGGGTGACTGGGGTCCCAGGGCTAGGGGGCGAGGGGGCAGGTGACCCGGGGAGGGCTCTGGTGTGTGGTGGGCCCCTCTCTCAGTAAGCAGCTCACGTCTCAGCAGCGCCACAAGGCGGGCAGCCTTCTCCCCAGTCTCCAGACAGGGGAAACTCAGGCTCAGCAAGGCGGCGTCCAGCGCCCGGGGGACCCCAGGGCCTCTGCACCTCCACGCTTCGGGCCGGAGGGCTGTCCCACATCCTGGAACCCACCGCCCCGCGCCTCTTCCTGCGGTGGGCCTGGTGGGGGATGAGCGCTGAAGTTGGCCTCAGCCAGCAGAACCTGATGGGCTCTCATCCTCACTGTTGGACTTGCCAGGTCACCGCCCTGCACAGACGCATGGAGGCCGTCGTGGAGGTGGCTGCCATGTGTGGAGTCAACATCATCTGCTTCCAGGAGGCGTGGAGTAAGTCCCTCTTCCGACACTTGCTCTGCTGCTTGCAAAACCACAGTCTTGTCTCCACGTCACCGAGAGCATCTGCCACGTGATTTCTTAAAAATCTCCTTTCACTTCTCGTCCGTCGAGAGGTTCTTTGTCAGCAGCACGAGCAACCCCAGCACCCCCTCCTCCTTCTCACGAACCTCAGTCTCTCCTCTGAGCCTTTTAATTCTTTCTCCCAAAGCATCCCGCCGGGAGAAACCCTGCACAGAGGAGCCTGGCGGGCTCCAGTCCATGGGGTCGCGAGGAGTCGGACATGACTGAGCGACTGAGCAGAAACACACAGACACACACCCGGCAGAGAGCAGAGGCGTGCTTCCCCTCTGCCACCCGTGCCCAGCAGGTCATCCCGTTCTTCACATTTCCGGCCACGTGTGTGCCCACTCTCGGGTGACACTTTGGTGTGTCTGCCTCTTCCGTCAGACTGTAAACTCCATGTGGTCAGTGCCTGGGTGGTGGTGATTTTTCCCATCCCAGTCCCCACCCCCCTCCATATTTTTTAACATTCAAAAAATGTTGATTGTAAAACACGCACATTGCTACTATCGGTTAATGTATAGTTAAGTGATGTTAAATACAGTCGCAAAGTTGTTTTAACTGTCATCACCATCTCGACCCAGACTTTTTGTCATCTCCAGCCAAAACTCTGCACTAACTCATCAGTAACTCTCCCATCCCTGAAACTCTCTGTTCTGCCTTCTGCTTCTATGACTTGACTGCTCCCGGGGCCTCATGTCGGTGGAATCCGCAGTGTTTGACCTTTGGTGTCTGGCTTGTCTCACTGAACATCTTGTTTCCAAGGTCCATCTGTGTTGTTTCAAGTGTCAGACTGTCCTTCCTTTTCACGGCTGCGTAATATTCCATCGTTTGGATGGATCACATTCCGTTTATTCTTTCTCCTACCCCCATTTTATCTTTAGTGGTTTGAATAATCCTTGGTACATGACAGATGCTAAAAATATTTACTGGATGGTTTAACCAACTTCTCTGTCTTGGAAAACTCCCACTCATCCATCAAGGCTTAATGTGGACACCCCCTCCTTTGTGGGGCCCTGGGGACTCCCCTTCACAGAACTGAGCACCCCAGCAAGTTCCCGTTGAGCTCCCCATCTCGGCTGGCATCTGCTGAGGGCAGGGCGGGGTCTAAGTCCAGAGCCTGCCTCGGGGAATGCTGGTTCAGTGAATGGGGGACCCCCTTTCTCTCTGACTAGGAAAATGTGGTTAGAACTTTGCAGCCAGTCTTCCCCAGCCTGCCTTCCCCATGCTGCTTTTGAAAGTTTGTTTACACTACAGGGGTTGTGAAAACAGGAAAAGAAACCATTAAAATGGAAATGGAGAAATGTGGAGAGCTTAGCAACCTGAAATGAAATTGGAAAGGGAGGTTCTATCCTCTTGGGGCCCTTGAGTCTCCTAACGCTCTGAAGGCTGGGAGTGAGCGGCCGTTAAGGATCTTTCTTTGTTCCTTAAAATAGCTCCTCCGTCTTCACCCAGGGAGCCTGGGGAGTCTTGAGCCTGCTGCCGAGGCCCCCGGGGCTGCTGCTGGCAGAGCCCGCTGCCCACTTTGCTGCCTCTGTGGGCCACGTCCCGGGCGGCCGAGGTGGTGGCGGTACCACCGTCGCCCCAGGCTGCCAGGGACTGGAAGGGACTGGGGAGCCTGGTGCCTCCCTTCCTGCTCTGTGGGATGAGGGGTCACACTCGCTTCGCAGGGGTGTCGGGACAGCCTGCCTCTCACCAGGCCTGGCATCGTGCTGGGCACACAGCCCGGGTTTGGGAAAGGCTGTGATGACTTAAAACAAAAATGCACCGCGTGAGAGTGAAGTTTTATTGGGGGCAGTATGAGGGCCGCAGCCCAGCAGACAACCCCTCAGACAGCTCCGCAGGGGGCGGAGGAAGGTCAGTCTGTATGTGCTGTTGGTCACGGGGGAGTGCATGCAAGCAGGCATGTTTCCTTGGTAGAAAGTTCCTGCTGGTCTCGTGGAGCTTCTGTTCAGGGGGAACAGTGGTCACCATGAAGGATTTTCGTGGTTTTCTAGACATGAGGGCATACAGGAGCTGGGCTCGTAACATCAGCCTCTGAGAATACCTAACTGAAGACCTGTCCTGCCGGTTTTCCCAGGGCAGAGTGCCTCGTTTCTGCTCTCAACAATGAACTCCCGCAGGGGGTTTGGGGGTCAGCAGCTGCCACGGCACAGTCATCTGCTCCTTGCAGAGGCAGATGGCGAGCCCCCATGGCAGGTGCCAGTTTGTGGTCGCCAGTTGACGACAGTGATCACCCCCAAAGAGGCCACACACGCCCCGTGCTTCAACCAGTTAAAGTCCTCCTTGGCCACATCCCACAGCTTTCCCACAGACCTTCCCTGCAGGCCAGTTGGTTTCAGAGACGTCCAGCGGCATTAACACCGTGTAAATGCCAAGTAAATAGTTGCCTCTGGGTGGCAACCTCAAGTTCTGCTTTTTCGGAACGTTGTGGAATTTTTTTTTCCCAAACATTTTCCACCCTCAGTCGGGGTGGGGGGTGGGGGAAACCCACAGGTACGGAGGGCCAGCTCTGCACGGAATTGGTCCGAAGAAGGAATTCAGTGTTCCAAGTCACGAAGGAAAAGACTTCACAGTTCGGCAGGAAGCGGGCAAAGGATACGGAGGAAATCACCTGGAGGATGAATCCAGAACAGCCAGTGACCACGCACGCGGCTGGGGGCTCCAGCTCGCTGGGGAGGCAGGAGAAAGCCATCAGACCGGCGGATGTGGAAGTGTGTGCCCGAGGCAGCGGAGCATGCTCGGCCGGAGTGCGTGCCTCCCTGGTGCCTGCCCCGTGTCAGCCCCCTCCACCCCCACAGAGGGAACCTCCATCGAGAATCTGGTGCCCTGGCATTCTGTGAATTGTTACCGCACGTGTATGTCCCTGCTCTTTTTTTTAAGCACAAAAACAGCAGCGAGTTATGAAGCTTCCTGTTGAGTTAGCCCCGGATGGTGGGGCGTCGTCTATCCAGAGAGGGCAGAAATCATGCCTTTATCCCCGGGGAGCACTCAGCCCATCCAGCCTGTCCCAGACTTCTGCTGGGGTCATTACACGAACGGCTCTCCTCGTTCCTGAAGAGGCCTCGGCCCCCGGGAGAAGGAGCGTTCCTATTGACGTGGGAGGGTCCCGGCGCCATCCTCAGGGACCCTCGGACACTGTCTCCAAGGAGCCTCAGCCGTGCTCATGCCAACCTGCAGGTCGGTCAGCAGCTCAGGACCTGTTTCTGGTTGTACCTTCTACAGAATTGTTTCACGTACGGTTTAGTCGCTAAATCGTGTCTGACTCTGCGACCCCATGGACTGGAGTCCGCCAGGCTCCTCTGTCCGTGGAATTCTCCAGGCAAGAACACTGGAGTGGGTTGCCACTTCCTTCTCCAAGGGGATCTTCCCAACCCAGGAATCGAGCCCGAGTCTCCTGCCGCGGCAGGCGGATTCTTTATCGCTGAGCCATCAGGGAACCCTGTGCGTGTGGCGGAAACCGCGGCAGCATCGACGTAGCCAAGTTACCATTGTAACCGTGTTTTTGCGGGCTCAGTTCTGTAGTACTCAGCGCGTGCTCGTTGTCGCGTCACCATCGCCACCTTCCACGTGTGGCTCTTCCTCACCTGCCCACACTGGTGCTCCAGCCCCTTGAACAGTAGCCCCGCGTTCTCCGCTCCCCCAGCCCCGGCAGCTGTCTTTCCACTCGTGCCTCTGAACCCGCCTGTCCCGGGCACCCCATGTACATGGAGCCCAGTAAGGCACACAGTGCTTGTCCTGCTCTGCCTGCCTCACTTCACTGCACACAGTGTCTTCAGCGTTCACCGGTGTTGGAGCAAGTGTCAGAATTTCCTGCCTCTTTAAGGCTGAATAAGGTGGCTCAGCCATAAAGAATCCACCTGCCAATGCAGGATACGTGCGTTCGACCCCTGGGTCAGGAAGATCCCCTGGAGAAGGAAATGGCCACCCATCGCAGTATTCTTGGCCAGGAGAATCCCATGGACAGAGGAGGCTGGCGGGCTACAGTCCACGGGGTCGCAGAGAGTCGGACGCGACTGAGCGACTACAGGATGGTATTCCATCGAACGGGGGGACCACCATCAAACCCTTCACCCACTGATGGACGCTTGGGTCGTTTCCATCTTTCGGCCACTGTGAGCCTGAGTGTGCAAGCGTTTGTTTAGATTTCTGCTGCAGGTGTGTCTAAAACAGTAGGCGGGATGGGTGGCCTCACCCCCAGAAGCCGGAAAAGCGGAGGGTCCGCCTGTCGTCCACAGCGGGGGGTGGGCCTCAGAAGGCAGACGCCCCCCACTGGGCCGAGGGGCCCCCTTGGAGGCCCCGCGCTTGGATGTGACTCTGAGCTTTCTCCTCTCCACAGCGATGCCCTTTGCTTTCTGTACGAGAGAGAAGCTTCCGTGGACGGAATTTGCCGAGTCAGTGGAGGACGGGCCCACCACCAAGTTCTGTCAGGAGGTAGGACGCTAACCGGCCTTCAGCCGGCAAGCCAGCCCCTGGGGGCAGCCGGACGCGTGCGGGTCAGAGCGTGGCCGCGGAGGCCGGGGTGGGCCTTCCCCATGGAAAGTGTGCCCGCTGGCTCTGGTTTTGCCAGATAATAGTAGATAAGGCTATTTATTGCCCTTTAAAAAAAAAAAAATCAGTTTCAGAGCCAGAAGGGCCCTTCGTGGCTTTTTCAAAAATGACATTAATTAATTAGTGTTATTCATGGCTGTGCTAGGCCTCCGTTGCTGCGTTGAGGCGAGTGGGGGCTCCTCTCGAGTTGGGCCCCCCGGGCTCCAGGCGTGCCGGCTTCCGCGGTGGCGGTTCCGACTATTGTCTGGAGTGCGGCCTCGGTCTTTGGGGTGCGCAGGTTTGGTTGCTCCGCAGCAGGTGGGATCTTCCCCGATCAGGGATCAATCCTGTGTCCCCCACCTTGGCAGGCCAGTTCTTCCCCATTGGACCCCCAGAGAAGTTCCCCTTCATGGCTTTTTAAGTGAGGGAGCTGCAGCCCACAGAGGGGGCCTGGGGGTGACCCCCCCCCCAGAGCAGGGTCTGCAGCCAGTGAGGGACGGCCCTGGCAGCTGGGGACCAGGGTCAAGGCCGCCTCCCTGGCCAGAGCCCTGCTCCTCCGCTTGCTGTTCACTTGAGTTATGGAAGCTTCTCTCCGTGGCCCGTCTCGGTGTAGAAACTGGGCCTCATTTGTCTTTATTTAAGCCTCATAATGTGTGTTCCACAATCCTGTTTATGTGCATTGTCCAGGAAGGGCAGCTGTGTCGGGGCGGAAAACAGGTCCATGGCTGCCTGGGGCTAAACAGGGAGAAGGGATGAGCAGGGATGCTCACAGGGCTGGGGTTTCCTCTTGGGGTGTTAAAAAATTTCTAAAGTTAGGTTGTGGTATTGGTTGCACAACTCTGAGTGTACTGAAAACCACGGAATGGCGCCCTTTGAAACAATGGACTTTATGCTCCGTGGAGCAGTCACCCCAAAAACCCCCTTGACGTCCCACACGGTGGCTTATGCTTGTTCTCACCTCGGAAAACTCCCTTCATTCCTGCGGAAACTTCGGGGCTTTTGAAGCAGTGCTGTGATCATAGTGATCCTGTCAATACGGAGCCGTGATTCCAAACAGCCCTCTTCTCAGGCTGGAGGGGGACATCTCCCAACCACTAGGTGGGGGGTTCTGTGCCTTGGACAAAAAGAGGAAGAGGACGGGGCAGGAAGTGATCACAGACAGCGAACCTGAACCAGGACAGGAGGAAGAAGGGACAGGAGGAGGATGGGAACTCGCTGGTCCAGGGGACCCGTGACTGCATCGAGGGCCCTCGTGTGGCTCCCGGCATCATCCTGCCGTGCCATCTCTCTGTCCTGTCACTGAGGTCGGGGGTAGCGATGGGCCGGTAGGAGCTGAGGACAGAAGACCGGCTGGGGCTGCTCGTCTTGGTCCCCAGATCCTGTAGTTCTTACTTGAGACGAAAGGAATCTGGTGTCCAAGAGTTACGTTTGGTTGGGTTCTGGGTTTCTGGGGGTTTTTTTGGGTAGATGAGACATATGATGATTTTTTTTCCTCTTTTTTTTTTTTGGCTGCGCCAAGAGGCATGTGGAATCTTAGTTCCTCAACCAGAGGTTGAACCTGTGCCCCTGCAGTGGAAGCGCAGTCTTAACCACTGTACCGCCGGAGAAATCCCTTGTTTTCTTTTTTTATTGTGCTAAAAGGGCTTCCCAGGTGGCTTGGTGGTGAGTCTGCCTGCCAATGCAGGAGACGAGGGTTGGACCCCTGGGTTGGGAAGATCCCCTGGAGGAGGAAATGGCAACCCACTCCAGTATTCTTGCCTGGGTGCTTTCAGGGACAGAGGAGCCTGTTGGGCTACAGTCCATGCAGTCACAAAGAGTGTGGCGTGACCGAGCACATACACGTACACACGCTGTGGTAGAAAACACGTCACTTAGCATCTTAGGCACTTTTAAGCGTACAGGTCAGTCGTGGTGAGCACCTTCACAGCGTTACGGGACAGGCCTCCAGAACCTGTCGTCTTGTAGATCTGAAACCCTCCAGCCACGTATTAACTTCCCTCCGCCTCCAGCTGCGGGTACCTGACGTCCCACGTGGTCTCTGTGATTCGCCTACTTTAGATGCCCCACCAGAGTGCACGTCTGCAGTGTGGGTCCTTTGGCACCTGGCTGGTTTCACTTGGCGTAATGTCCTCAGTTTCATCCACATCAGAGACCACAGCCACTTCATCCATGGGCCAGGACTGCCTGCCTTCTTAAGGCTGGATAACACCCCATTCAGTCCATCCTAAAGGGAATCAACCCCGAATATTCATCGTGAGGACTGATGCTGAAGCTCCAATACCCTGTCGACCTGATGCAAAGAGCCGACTCATCAGAAAAGACCCTGATGCTGGGGAAGACTGAAGGCAGGAAGAGAAGGGGGCGGCAGAAGATGAGATGGTTGGATGGCATCACGGACTTGACGGACATGGGTTTGAGCAAGTTCCGGGAGATGGTGAAGGACAGGGGAGTCTAGTAGGCTACAGTCCATGGGGTCACAAAGAGTCAGACACGACTGACCAGCTGAACAAAATGACAAAATACTCCACCGCATGTATGTGTGCACTCAGTTGTGTCCAACTCTTTGTGACCCCACGGACCTACCAGGCTCCATGGGACTGTCCAGGCAAGCATGCTGGAGTGGGTTGCGCGTGTATGCCAGGCTCTCTGGGCCATTGGGTTGCTCACCCTTGGCCGTCGTGAACAGCGCTGCCGGGAACACGCGTGTGCACTCACATGCTCCAACTCAGTTGCCAGCCCTGTGGTGGCTGTGTTTGCCTCCGTGAGGAGCCCAACATCATTTATATTCCTGCCGGCGTTTTATGAAGGTTCCTGTTTCCCCACACCCTTGTCAACGCACCTTATCTGCTTTTTTCATTTTGTCTCATTATTGCCTCTGGGTCTGAAGGTCTGTGGGAAGTGGCGTGAAGGCTTGCTTTTATTTATTTGTACTGCAGGGTCTGTGATCTTTGTCGAGGGGTCACAGGGTTGGAAAACATAAGACTTTGCTCTCTGCACCCTTTAGAATTAGGAAATCAGCCTTAGCCACCCTAGGCAGGTCCCCAGGGCTATGTTGAGTGTTTCAGAAATCCTGATATAACCCACACACTGCTGATATGACCCTCGGCTCATGGAAATGTCAAGTGATTTGATTCTGACTAGAACTGTTTAAATGTATAATGCCTAGGAATCGGGAGAGTGGGACTTCCATGACGGTCCAGGGGTCAAGACTCTGCACTCCCCCTGCCAGGGGCAGGGCTTATCCCCTGCTCGGGGAGCTCATATTCTGCAGGCCAGCTGATCCCAGGCAAATATTACATACAACCAGCAACTACCCGTCCAAGCATAAACCACAACACCACAGGGCAATGCAAAAAGGCAGCCACTGGGAGACTGAAACTCTGTCTCTTAGATCTTGGATCAAGGAGAAATCAAAGATGGAATTACAGCATGTCTGGGAGAAAAAGATTATACGAACATGTCATATTCAAGCAATGCAAACTAATGGCATTGAATCGTGCCATCTGAAAAAAAAATCTAAAAAAGAGTAGAGAAAGTCTTTCACCTGTTGGCACAGATGTCGTTGTTGTTCAGTTGCTAAGCTGTGACCCACTGCTTGTAACGTGGCACATAGTAAATGGTGAAGGGAATGAAGAAACAGCTGTTCTTCTCACTTGTAGCGGAGAGAGAAAAAGGATGCATTTCAGGCCTTTGGGGAGATCCAGAAGTGGAGTTAGGGGGTCATGTGGTCGTTCGGGGTTTAATTTTGGAGGCGTGGCCCTACTGTTCTCCACGGCAGCTGCGCCATCCTCCCACGCCCACCAGGAGTGCCCGAGGACGATGCCAGTTCTATGTAGCTAAGCTTGGGCATCAGAACAGCGCTGGCATTTGGTCTTTAAAAGGACAAGCGTAGGGAGAGCTCGGAACCCAGACATTATCTAGGAGGACCCTCGAATCCTTCTATAAAGATGTCCGAGGCACAATTTGAAAGGAGGGTGATGCCTCGTCTGTTTTTCCAGCTGGCGAGGAAGCATGGCATGGTGGTGGTGTCCCCCATCCTGGAGCGAGACTCGGCCCACGGGGATGTCTTGTGGAACACGGCTGTGGTCATCTCCAGCTCCGGAGCGGTCCTGGGCAAGACGAGGAAGAACCACATCCCCAGAGTGGGCGACTTCAACGAGGTGAGCTGCCCCGCCTGGGCCCATGAGCAGCCTGGCCGCCACGCGGGCAACTGGGATACGGTGGGAGTCCCGGGCAAGTCCCCACGCGCCTTTAGCACAGAGGGCTATGTTCTTGTATGTGTTAATATTTTTAAAAATATAACCTGATTTGGCCTCCTGGAATTCTTCTTGAAAGTAAGGAGCATGTTTTCAGGTCTACTATGACCTTCTGCTTTTCTGGATGTTCATTCTGTTCAGTTTTTTGAGAGTTTGATATTGAAACTCCAGCTAAAAATTTTAGTTTGCTTTAAAAAAAATAATAATCGTAATATGTAGGGGAACTGTATGTAACTTTGTCCTCTATATTCCAAGTCTCCTGTCAGTGTGTTATCACACTTCCATAATTTAAAAAAGAAAGAGGAAAAAGAAAAAGTTGCACGTAAGGTAAAACCAGAAGCGATAGTGCACAAGCCTGAAGTGATCGCTGGGGCCCTGCAGGCCCTGAGCTCCTCGTCCGTCAAGGCCTTAGGCCTTGCTCAGGGGTTGGGGGGGTGTCCTTGTCTGTGGCTCCCGTGGGGTCTGAGTCAGCGACGTCCGAGTGTCAGGTTACCATGAGGGGCGCACGTGTGTGCACAGGTGTGTAGGCTGGGGCTTCGGCCCGTACTCAGGGCCTGAGTGGTTAGCTGTCTTAATCGGTTAACGCCCATCATGGGTGGAGGGAGGTGGACGTTTGCTGGCGGGAAATGGACCCCACCTAACACCTGAGATCCGAGGTCTGAACTGGATCTGCAGTGAGTACAGCTGGTCAGGATGTGACACCCTCCGCCCTCCCCAGCTGTGCGGGTCCCAGCTGCTCCCAGGCCAGTCAGGCAGATATGCAGGGGTATGCATAGCTGGCCGAGGACCCCCGAGGAGAAAGAAGCACCCAGCGTTCCTCAGGGACCGCTGGAGGTGGGGGCAGGACACCGCGCCCCCAGCCTGTTCACTCTGGGCTGAGTCTGGAGCTGCCCTCAGAGAGCGCGGGCTTGTCTCCGCGCACCAGGATCTGCTTGCGTGTCCACGCTGGGCTTGCATCCTGGCTGCTGCCCAGCTCGGGCGAATTTTGAAGTTAACGGGAGGAGGCAGAAGCGGACCTGTGTGGGACCCTGGCCGGCACCCTGAGGGGGCTGGCGGAGTCGGCAGGACTGTGTCCCGCCTGCCGGCCGTGGGGGACGTCCAGTCTCAGATTGGCCTTTGTTGGCCGGTCAGCTCACACGTGATGGCGTGTCCCCCCCAGCCGGGGCCAGGGACAGATGGCTGGTGAGGACGCTGACCAACTCGTGTTAGCAGTGACCACAGGCCTTGGCCTCTAGTGGTGCTGGGATGAAACCTCACCCCAGTTTGTCCTTGACACCCCTTGGGAAGTAGCTCTGGGGACTTTCTAACGTATCACCACAGGCCTGTGGGCAAGCGCTCAAGCCGCGGTGATTTCCCCTCAGGTAAGCTTGTTCATGCTGTGTCTGGGTTTTCAGGTTTGGGTCTTTTTTTAATTTTTAGTTTATTTTAAGTGGTCTGAAATTTCGGAGTTTAGAGGCATACCAGTCCCTTCGGGAGGACGGGTGATGCTTCATTTCTCGGTCAAGCCTAAGCAGAAGGAAGCGTGGCGGCTCAGAGCGTCCGTCCCTGGCCCTCTGTCTTCCAGTCCACATACTACATGGAGGGAAACCTGGGCCACCCCGTGTTCCAAACGCAGTTCGGGCGGATCGCCGTTAATATCTGCTACGGGCGGCACCACCCCCTCAACTGGCTGATGTACAGCCTCAACGGCGCTGAGATCATCTTCAACCCCTCCGCCACCATCGGAGCGCTCAGGTCCCTGGGCCCAAGGGGGCTCGGCGGGGGTCTGGGGGCCGGGTTTCGGGGCACGGAGGCGGGTTGGGTGAACAGAGGCAGGGGACCGCCGGGATGTGCACCGCCCCTGAGCCCCGGGACAGGGAGTGGTGGGGTCCGCCAACTTAAGCGTCCGTTACAGTCCCCCGCCTTGAAGAGCTGAGGGGTTTCCCCAGTTGGGTTACATGGTCACGAACCCACCTGCTGATGCAGGAGACGCAGGAGATGCGGGTTTGATCCTGGGGTCGGGAAGAGCACCCCCCTGGAGGAGGGCAGGGGAACCCACTCCAGTATTCTTGCCTGGAGAATCCCCACAGTCAGAGGAGGCTGGCGGGCTGCAGTCCCTGGGGGTCGCCCAGACTTGGACACACCATCCTGAAGATCAGGGCCGTGCTGCGAAATCCTGTCCTTGGCTGTGGCGAGGCCTCAGGCAGGGACCACTGGCAGGATTTGGGAAAGCTCCCCGTCTAAGGGCCCGGAGCATCAGGGGTTACCTGAGCAGCTTTGGCTCCCCTCCTGTCCCACCTGGGCGTCCCGCCTGGGGGGGTGACGATGGAGGGGTCCTTGGCTTCCTGTCTGCAGACTCCCGGTGAGAGGAGCGGACGAGAGGTCCGAGCTGAGAGGGGTCAAGGGGCTCTGCCACCTGTGTTTACCCAGCCACGTGGTGTCAGCCTTATCCCTGAGCAGACAGAGCGGCTGTCCCAGGGCTGGGGAGGGAGGGGGGCGGGCTCCAGGGCCCCCCGGGGCGCTCGCGGGGTTGCAGCGGGGCTGCCAGGACCAGCACCAGTGCCCTTTAGAGCTTCTCCCTCCCCAGCAACGGGTGGTTTCCAGCATTGCCTCATCAAGGAGCAGGAGGGCTCATCGAATGCCTCTCTCCCCAGCTCACTTCCCCCAGAGCCTTCCGGGGTCTGCTGTGTCCCTGGGGGGCGGGGCAGGGAGGGGAGTCCCCGCCCCCACTGGAGGGGGGCAGTTCTGCTGGGCAGCCTGCAGTCCCCTGGGGGCCCACCCCGTCACTCTCGCCCTCGCTTGCCACGAGATTTCCGAAATTTCCGTTAAGTGTCTTCTAAATGTGGGGACGTGGCTGTCACTTCACCTCGAGCTTGCTGCTGAACGTGGGGCCCCCTCCCTCAGCACGCTGATCTGCACGGCCAGTCGCTTTCAGAACGGGCCCATCCTGTCTGTCTGGGGGAGTGCTATCGGGCACAAGGAGACAGTCACGTCTGGGGTCTCCTGGAAGAGTGGTTCCTGGTCGTCCAGCCAGCAAGCCTGGACAGACGCCCCGGGGCCACACCCTGGAGCAGCCTCCCTGCCGGCCACGTGTTACACACCCAGCGAGCTGCAGCTCCCAGAGGGGTCCCTGAAGCCAGTGCCCACCTCCCCCCCGCCCCCCGCCCCGAGCACAGCCGCTCGCAGGCTGGGAGGGACACAGCTGTAGCCTGGACTCAGATGTCACCTCTCCAGCCGAGCCCCTCTGGGCTTTCATCAGCCCCAATTAAGCAAACAGAAGCCGCTCAACGTGATACACACGTGATGGCTCGTGTCCTCGGCTTATTAAAAGTTGTCCATCTTCCTTCCTTGGACAGCAGTGGCCCCACCCCTCGTACCCTCCAAGGAGGATGCGTTTCTGCTGGCGGCTGAAACGCTGATGGGTCTTTCAGGAGCCCCGTGTCTGGGGGGCTCCCACAGTGTTCACCCGCTGTGTGCTCCGTCGCTCAGCCGGGTCCGACTCTCCGTGACCCCATGGATGGTAGCCCACCAGGCTCCTCTATCCCTGGGATTCTCCAGTCAAGAAGACTGGAGTGGGTTGCCATTTCCTCCTCCAGGGGACCTTCCACGGGATCCGTGTCTCCTGTATCTCCTGCATTGCAGGCAGATTCCTTCCCGCTGAGCCATCACGGAAGCCCTTACACCCTTGACCAGATAATTTCAGTCTGAAAACCTTAGCTTGAGGGCACGTCGGTGAGACCAGAGGAAGGCTTCCTGCCTGACGTTGCTCAGGGTCCTGCGATGGACAACGGGAAAGCTGGAAGGGAGAGAGTGGTCAGGGCCAGCTCCTCTCCCCCAGCGGCTATGGCCCACCCGTCCCGGGGCTAACGCAGCTCCGTGACCCCCGCCTGTGAGCAGAAAGGACGTTTCCAGGCTGGGGTCAGAACCCTGCCAGGAGCCTCCTTGCCGAGGATGGCCGTAGAGTGGAAGGCGGTGTAACAGGCGGTTCACTAGGACGGTGGGACGCAGGGTGAGTTTCTTAAAATCCTGGAGGGTTATTAGTGGAACCGTCGCTGAGGGTTTATAAGCAGGAGGCCCGGCAACCTCAGCTTGCAGCTTCTAGAAGCACCCATCCCCTTCTCTGACATCCCCCGCCTCCTGGATCAGTACCCCTCCACCCCCCACACACACCCGCATGCGTGCAAACGTGAGCGCATCCCGGGAGTGGGCAGGGTGTCCGCACGCAGGGTCCCCCAGCTCCGAGCACCCAGTACAGGCACAGTGCGGTCTGATGAGCCGAGTCGCCCTGCAGCCCGAGTGGGCAGAGACTCCCGCCCTCCCACCCTCTCGGGCCACCCTGCCCCTGCCCCACTGTGGCTCATTTCAGGGGCCGGTGCTCCCCGCCCGCCCAGCCCGGCCTGGCTCTCAGGAACCTGTGGCCTCGTCTGAGAGCCTCGGCGTCCTGCCGGCTGGGGCTTGGGTCCTGGCCCCCTCACCCTCCCTGGAGAACCACAAGAGGCCTGTTGCGCGGCGCCCGCTCCACACCTGTCTATTTAATTCCCGAAAATGTCAGTGACGGGCGTGTTTCTGTAAAAATCCTTTCTTGAAAGTTTTGTCAGCTCAGCTGAGCAGCTGGGTGGAGAAAAAAAGCAGGAAAATGAGTCCCTCCGTCAAGGCTGGGATTTTTCTCCCCCACTCCAGACTTGTGAATGCTGCTGAGAATTAGGCTTGTGACAAGCACCCACCCACCCCTCCACCTACTCCCTGGTTTCAGCCAGGTGCACGCTGACAGGAAGGCTCCGGGGCCCTCCGCTCCCAGGCACCCCGTGTTTCTGAGTGGGATCGCAGCTCTGCATCCAGAACCCCGACGGCGCTGTTCCTCAGACCGTCAGTGACCAGCAGGCCTGCTGAATTCCGTGGCACATTTTGGCTGGTGGGCTGCAGACGGACAAGTGTCTGCCAGAGCACAGTTTCCCACTGAGTCCCCCCACCCCCGCAGGCGCTGGACCCGGGGAGCTCAGCTGAGCGCACGTGGGGATGTCCCCGTCCTGGGCTGTAGGAGAACCGGGGCCGGGCTCTGCCTCGAGGCTCGGGATTCAGAAGTGGGAAATGGGGGGGGTCGTCAGCTCAGGGGAGGTGATGCCGCCTTCAGCCTGAATTCCTCTCAGGCTTACTGTTCGCTGGGCCTGAAATCCTCCCCTGTAGAGACAGGCGGCTCTGCAAGGCGGCATGACAGGGCGCCCTGCTAGCTCCAGTGGTAAAGAACCCGCCAGCCGAGGGTTCGACCCCCCCACCGGGTCTGGAAAATTCCCCTGGAGGAGGAAGTGGCAACCCACCCCAGTACTTGCCTGGGAAATCCCATGGACAGAAGAGGCTGGGGGACTGCCGTCCATGGAATCGCAGTCAGACAGCATTTGCATCACAAGGGTAGGGGTCAGGGCCCCCAGGCCCCCAGCCCCCTTCTGACGCTTACTAGCCTGGGGGAGGTGGGTTCCTGACCCCACCCCGGGGGGAGGGAATGAGGCAGAAGCAGCAGTGAAGGGGGTCCCGCCGGGTGGCACCCCGCCAGCCGCTTCAGTTGCCGGAGAAGGGGACGGATGTTTCCAGAAGCCGTGAGCCCATGCTTGTCTGCACATCCTTGCTCTGGGGAAGCCTCAGAAAAGGAAACTTAGGGCAAGGATTTTTTTTTGACCGCACCGCATGGCCTGCGGGATCTTAGTTCTCCGACCGGGGATCGAACGCCTGCACTCCGCAGTGGGAGAGCGGAGTCTTATCCACTGCGCTGCCTGGGGAGGCCCAGGGCGAGGCTCTGACCCCCTGCCCCTGGAGCGTCGGGCACCCTCCACATGGCTGCTTCGGCCCGAGCCGGGGACGAGCTGGCCTGTTGGTGGTGGGTGTGGGGTCACCCACGGGCGCCGTGAGCCTTGTGGCAAGAATGGCACCCCGGCCGCAGCTCAGGGCCGAGCGTCCGCTGAGTCAAAGGCTGGGCGCGCGGCAAGCTTGTTCCCTCCTTCCTGTCTCACAGCGAGTCCCTGTGGCCCCTCGAGGCCAGGAATGCAGCCATCGCCAACCACTGCTTCACCTGCGCCATCAACCGCGTGGGCCAGGTGAGCCCCCGAGCCCGGCCTCCGGGGAGGGGACAGAGGGGTGAGGACAGGAGACCTGCCCGGCCACCAGCAGGCCCAGCCGCGGCCCCAGAAAAAGCCAGGCGGAAGGAGCAGCAGTTGCGGTGGCCGTGGTGGGGACCCCGGGGTCGCAGCTCCTCTGGGCACACACGACCCAAGTCCCAGGGTCCCGGCAGGGGGAGCCTGGCTGGGCCTGTCGTGAAAGCTAGCCCTGCCCAAGCCCTGTCTTGTCTGCAGCTGAAACCATTTTAGAAGGCTCTCAGCCCATGACCCCCACCCAGTACCTGCTTTCTGCCCGTCGTCCTCCCCCCAACCTTGACCTCAGGCACCGAAAGATTTGACTACAAACACCCGGTATTTATTACGTAACAAATCCTCTTCCGCATTCTTGCTAATCAAATGTCAGACTCTAATCAGAGCATCTGATCAGCCTGAGATAACCCTAAGTGGGTCTACAGGAAAGAAACTTGGTGTTTTAACCAGCCCGCGTGCGGTGGCACCCTCTCCCGGCTGGACACACCGTCTTGGGGAAGGTATCGAGAAGGGGTACTCCCCGCTGCCTGCGCTGCCTGCAGGCTAGGCATTGTGAAGTCCTAGATGCCCTCCATGCCCCGGGGAACCAGTCTCAGCAATGGCTTCTCACAGCCATTGGCTGCTCTTCTCACAGCAGACGATAAGCTCCTGAAAGCAAAAGCCAGGTCTTTCCCCGGGGCTGGTCAGATGTCCGGCTGGCTGGGGGGGCTGGGACTCAAGGTGGCCAGTTCCATCAGGCCGGTCCACGTCGCTGTAGCTCTGTCCTAAGTCTCTCGCCCCAGGCCAGCTCTGATGAGTGTCCTGCCAACACCCCCTAGAGGTGTGTCTTGTGCGTGCATGCCAAGTCGTTTCTGTCACGTCTCTGTGACCCATGGACTGTAGCCCACCAGGCTCCTCTGTCCATGGGATTCTCCAGGCAAGAACACTGGAGTGGGGTGCCATTTCCTCCTCCAGGGGATCTTTCCGACCCAGGGATCGAGCCTGCATCTCTTAACGTCTTCCGGCGTTGGCAGGAGGGTTCTTCACTCCTAGCGCCAAGTGTGTCTTACCTTGGTTTTATTTCCCAGGAGCACTTCCCAAACGAGTTCACCTCTGGGGATGGCAAGAAAGGTATGTCCAGGTGACCTTCCGTGGGGCTGATTTGGGGTGGGGGGTGGAGGAGAACCTGGCTGTCCCTTCTCCATCTGCTCTCTCCAAGCAGGACCCACCCCACAGACCGTCTGCACACCTGCCCCCCTGCCTGCCTCGTATGGACCCTGGGGCTGCGATCCCCTGGCACCCCAGATGAGGATGGAGTAGGGACTGGGGTGGAGATGGGCCAAGCCGTGGGGGAACCGTCTGTGAGCTCCCTGAAACGGGTGCATATTCCATCCTGCAGACCACACCCCTCACCCCCTAGCTGTCCAAGTGCCCCCAGAGCCCAGCATGGCTGCCCTGGGTTCCTAGAACCCACAGCTCGTTTGGCTCTGTGGGCAGAGCCGGAATCCGCCACGCCCGGCCCCTCCTTTTTGGCCTGGAATGTGGGAGGGGGCCACCCCCATCTGCAAGGAGGTGTCTGGGAAGCAGAGGGGGCTGAGCAGGTGTGCCTTCTACAGCAGTATTTCCTGAAAGGGCTCAGATCCCCCCACTCAAGGCCTGGGAGACTGGAGCCTCTGGCCCCACGGGGCTCCCAGTCACAGGACCGGGGTTCTGCTGGCCCCGGGCGGTGCCCACATGCTCCCTGCACACCTTCGGGGCAGCCAGCACCCCGCTTTACTGGTGAGGGGCCCGAGGCCCGGAGTGGGGGAGGGCGACATGGCTGGGAGGGCCGAGCTCACCGGGGGCCACATGACTCCCTTGGGCCTCGGTGGCCGATGCTGGAGCTGGGGACCAACACCTCTGCCAGGGAGGCCTATAGGACGGTTCCCAGGGTCGGGACTCCCCTGGTGGTCCAGGGGCCGAGACTCCGCACTCCCGGTGCGGGGCATCTGGGTTCAAGCCCTGGTCAGGGAACTGGATCTGGCATGCCGCAACTAAAAAAGAAAACAAGCAAACAAACTATACATATATGTATGTATAGCAATAAAACAGCATTTTAGTTTCAGTTTTAAAGATCCCGCATGCCGCAGCTAACAGATCCCGTGTGCAGCACCCAAGACCCAGTGCAGCCAAATACCTAGAAATAAATTAATTAAAAATAATAGAAAGGTTCCTGGGGCAGAGGTGAGGGCGTTGAGGGCGACTTGCAGCTGGTGGCCGGGCGTCCAGGCCTGACGAGGGAGGCAGGTCCTCGGGGCCGCAGCAGCTGCTGGAGAGGGTGTGGGGACCCTCGTCCTGGGTGTCCCCCGGTGCAGAGACCACCAGCGTCTGCATGCGCTCACGGGCTTTGCGGTCGCTGCCCCTCAGCTCACCGGGACTTCGGCTACTTTTACGGCTCGAGCTACGTGGCGGCCCCGGATGGCAGTCGCACCCCTGGGCTCTCCCGCACCCGGGACGGGGTTCTGGTCGCCGAGCTGGACCTCAACCTCTGCCGGCAGGTGAACGACATCTGGGGCTTCAAGGTGGGTCTCCAGGCTCCCGCTACTCCATGCGGCCTGGCCTGCTCCCAGCACTGGGACTGCGCCACTCCGGGTGGCCTGGGGGCCAGCCGCGTGGCTCCCTCCCTGGGCTTCGCAGAAGGCCGGGGCCTGGGAGGGAACCTTGGGGTCAAACACTGCCCGGGGCAGCAGGCCTCAATAAATTCTCCACTCACCTGATTTATTAGATTCTGGGCGCCTTCGAGCAGATTCATCTCAATTTCATTTGTCCAGAGAACAGAGTGGCTTGGCCTCGCTAATCCTCTTTTCCTTCCCAGGCACTTGCACTTACCACAAGATGAATGTGTGTGTCTGGCTCTGCCCGTGGCCAGGCCCCAAGTCTGGGCCCGGGCAATGGAGGGAAGTGGGTCGAGGAGAGAAATAGGCCTCTGGCCTTGGCGGTGCCGCTGCCTTGCGAGCCACTTCAGCTCCCTGCCTTATGCACCCGCTTGTAAAACGAGGCCTTGGGGACCTGACAGCCTGTAGGGAAGGTGGTGGGTCTCCAAGCATTGTAAGCGCCCGCCTCCTAGAACAGGGTGCTTGCGGCCTGGGACCCCCCACCCCGGAGTACAGCGCATCAGGCACACAGAGGGAGTGTTGCCAAGTTAGCCTCCCAGGTTGTTTCCACCAACTCCGCACCCACTTCTCAGCCGATCATACACACAAATAAACATCACACTGTCACGATGGGATGACTGCCCAGCACTCCTGGGCGGGGAGTGCCAGGGGCCAGCCAGACGTGGGCTCCAGGCCCAAGGAGAGTCCTGTTTCTGTGAGCATGGGTCCTTGGGCACATTCCCTGAGTCTCAGATCCTCCTCTGAGCGATAGGGCGCTGCCCACGTGAAGGTCTCCTGTCTCTGTCCTCCTGGGAAGCGTAGATTAATGCAGGATTCCGCACCAATGGGAAGTCAGAGCCAGTAATCCGAATGACTTCTCATTAGTAACTTTCTGAAAGCGGAAGCCATCCGAGGCTGTGATGATGGGCATCAGCTCCTGTCAGAGCTTTGGGAGGGAGGGGGCGGTGGGGTGGGGGGCGGTGCGAATGACCGAATGACAGGGTCTGAGCGCCCTGGGTGGGTTTTCCGGCCCCGCCCCCAGCCTCTCCCCAGTCTCTCCCGCGTCCAGGATGAGACGCCGCGTGCAGTGGATGGCCCCCCGGAGCCAGGCCGCCAGGGTGTGCATCCCGGGGGCCCACTCCTGCCGGTGACCGGTCAAGCCCCTCTCGGGTCCGGGGGGTGGCGCAGGGGGGCAGGACGGCCCTCCTACCCCCTGCCTGGGAGCCCGCCACACCTTCTGGTGGAAGATCACAGAGGTGCTCCAGCAGGAGGGGCTGGGGGCGTGAGTCACGTCGGCCTCAGTGATCTTCGCCATCGCCCCGGGATCGGTGTCGAAGGGTCACCCGAGGGGTGGCGTCTCCGAACCCAAGCCTGAGACGGTCCTGGCCTCCAGCCCGTCTTCCGGTCGCATTTCTGTCCCACAGCTTCCCTCTAGTGGCAGCAGGTGGAAGTGCGCGAATGAGGGCGTTTAGAATGAAACGGGAACCACTCTAGTCCCTGGTGTTTCGCTTTCAGATGACCGGCAGATACGAGATGTACGCTCGGGAACTTGCGGAAGCTGTCAAACCCGACTACACCCCCAAGATTGTGAAAGAGTAGCCGCCGGCCCTCGGCCCCCGCCCGCAGCAGGTCGGCCAGGGCGCCAGGCTCTGCCGCGCCCGGCTTCTCCCTGCTGACTCCCCGATGGCGCTGCTGTCCAGGCTGGTTTTAAAAGTGCCCCGGGCGGCCGGGGAGGTTGGGCAGGTGAGGCGGGCTGGCACACGAGCACCAGCTTTCCTTCTCCGGGGATGAAAATGTTTGGGGACTGGGTGGAGGTGAGGGTTGCACAGCACTGTAACACATCCACTGAATTGTTCACTTTGTCACTTTGAGGTGGTTAGACTTTGTTGGGTGGATTATAGAAATTCAATTAAAAGATCATCCCAGGCACTGCGTGTGCAGGCTGGTTTGAAGCGAGACAGATGGGGGACTTGCCCGGTGGTCCAGTGGCTAAGACTCCACGCTTCCGATGTGGGGGTGGGGGGTGGGTCCAACCTCTGCTCCGGGAACTAAGATCCCATATGCTGCCCCTAAACATTGCGCGTGCTACAACAAAGATGGAAGATCTCTCTGGAAAACCCAGCACAGACAAATAAGTATCTTTAAAAAGAAGTGAGGGGCTTCCCCGGTGGCTCAGTAGTAAAGAATCCACCTGCTAATGCAGAGGTGGGTTCCACCCCTGAACCAGGAAGACCCCACACGCCGTGGAGGAAGAAGCCTGCGGGCCACAACGGCTGAGCCCGTGCTCCGGGGCCTGGGAGCCACGAACGCCGAAGCCCATGCTCTGCCGCGAGAGAGCCTTCCCTCCAGATCCACGTCTGCGGATGGAGACAGTCATTGGAGGCCGCCACCTTGGCCGGGCTGCTGTCTCCATTTACCCAATCAGACGCTAATCTGTGAAAAAATTTAGCCAATGTGATTTAAGCCTGTAGGCAGTTAACCAAGCAAGTGAGATTATCCTAGATAATCTGGGTAGCCCTGATTTAATCTGGCTGAAGGCCCTGAGAGGAGAGCTGGGAATCCCGGACGAGGAGGGAATTCTGGGCGTAGACCTCAGCCTGCACTCAGCCCCAAAGTTTGAAATACGTCCTGCTGCCCTTCTTACCACTTCCGTCCAGATGTCTGCAGGAAGTGACTTTTCTAGGGACAGGTGCATGCACTGACCACACTGCTTTATGAGGGTGAGTGGACCGGGAGGCCGAGAGGGAGGCCGGGCCCGTGAGGAGGCCCTCCCCTGACAAAGGGCTCGAGGTGCCCATGGACAGATGGCAGGGCGTGACTCCTGCGCCTCGTTGATGACCTTTTGTGATGAAAGGTGCACCCTCGTCAGGGTGCGGGCGGCCCTGAAAGCCAGGAACACCACACAGGGGAGTTTTAAGGGCCACAGCAGTGCACCCAAAGTTGTCTGATCAGATGGGAGCAGCACCTCCGTGACCCTAACAAACGTCCACTGCGGAGAGCCCCAAGGGCCAGTGGGCGGTGTGATGGAGCTCGGGGCGTGCTGCTCAGGGCCGAGCTCTGGACAAGGCGCCCTCCCTCCCTGCAGGAGAGACGGCCGGCCCTGGGCCAGAAGCACCTCTCGGCGTGTGGCGGCAGCCTCCGCGTCAGAAAGCGCCACGTCCTTTGTGTGGGGCCCACAGTGGTGGGGGCGCCGCTCTGCCCAGCCCAGGGCCGGGCCCAGGTGGCCGGCGGGTGGCGCTGAGGTGCGGTCACCAGCCTTGTCCCAGCGGGTCCCATTGGGGTGGGCAGGCTCTCGCCTTGCGCCTTGACGTGAGTGACTGGACAGTCTGACGTCTTCCGGGCTGCAGAGCCGGTGAAAGCACAGCAAAGCTTACTGGGCAGGAGGCCGGCCGGGGCTTCTAGCCCGAGCGCAGCACCCACGCCCACTTCTGGTTCGGGGCTGTGCGGCCTTGGGTGAAGCTTGGCCACAGATGGACCTGTCGGATTTCAGCTTAGTGGTCCCACCAGCGAACAAAACCCTGGCGTTTGGGGGAGTTGGAGGTCACCATGGAGCCAGTGGCTTTGCTTTGGAGGGATGAGCCGGTGATCTAAGTCCCCAGAGGATCAGCAGGCAGTGTTTGCCCGTCTGCTTGCTCAGCTGCCCCATGGCACGTGGGATCCTGTTTCCCGATCACACCTGCAAGCCCTGCATTGGAAGGTGGGTTCCCAACCACTGGGCCACTAGGGAAGTCCTGAGTGATGAGCTCAGGCCAGTGGCTCTGGGCCGCAGTCTCCTTCTCGGACTGGACCAGGGCTTACCCAAAGGTCAGCATCATTCAGAGAAGACAGGGGTTCCATAGAAACGAACTGTGTGGCAAAGCAGTTTGGGGAACCCCTGAGTCAATGGGGTCCCCACACTACAGGATCAGAGCCTTTTCTGCACCTGCTAACTGTCTGGGCGGGGGCTGCGCACGCCCTGCTGGCCGAGCGGGCTTGCTCACAGCACCGTCACAGTGAGCTCCACACCTCTGGCTCTCAGCACAGGACTTTAGAGATGACGGTCTCCGGAAGGTTCCGTGCACTGGTCTCGGGATCCCTCGCGACCCTCGTCACCTCGTGTTCGCGCCTGGTTTCGAGCTCTCCCCCACCCTAGCACCTCTGGTCAGGTCATGAGCCCCCCCCCCCCCCGGGCGGCCAGTGGCCAGCACACCTACGTGTGAGCTCAGAAGCAGCTGTCCCAAGGGGACTGGGACCACAGGGGCGGGCTGGGGGCTGCCAGCGTTTTCAGCGAGGACCATGTTTATTGAGAATGGCTCATTACAAACGAGTTAACACGTGTAAAAATCCCTGTGATGCAAAAGATCCCTTTCGCCCCCAGGTGGCTGGGGAGACAGCCAATGATCCAGCGCGCCCCCCTTGTGCGGCCAAGGGGTCACGGCGTCACGGTGCCGAGTCCTGCTGTCTCCAGCCCCGTTTTCATGATTTGTGTGTGAACAGGACATGACGGCGAGGTTTGTGTCCTGCCTGAGACCCCTCCAGGCAGGCGGCATCGGCCCCAGGGGCAGGCCGCTCCTGTGAGCCTTCCAGATGGGTGACCTCTAACCTGCGGCTTGCCCCGAGAGGCCCGCTCTTCCGCCCCAGGGACAGCGTCTCTGATGGACAAAGGCAGTGTGGCTTCTCTGTGGAGGCCGCTCCCTGGGCAGCCCCCGCCGGCCCGAGTACGGGCCTCACCCGAGGGCGGCCGCCCCCTCCTGTCGCTGTCTCCCTGGACACTGCCACCCTTCCTGGGGTCACCTGGAGCCCTCACGGGGGCGCCCAGCCTGCAGCTGCCACGTGGGGTCCTCCCAGGCATGGGAACCAGGGCTCTGGGGGTCTCGGGCCACCCAGGGTTAAGGCAACGGGGACGATGGGCCTGCAGGCAGTGCTCGCCTCTGAAGCCAGGGCAGCTGCCTCGCCAGAAGCGTCTGCCTGTCAGGTCGAGGAGCGGTACAGCTGGGTGGTCCTGGGTGGTCTGCAGCCCAGGGAAGGGGCAGCCGCCACCCCAGTATCAGGCCTCCGGCACCAGACGACAAAGACTTAGGTGCTGTGGCTGACGGGGGCATCCTGGCCCCCCGGCCAGAGGTAGCCTGGGGCAGGGGTGGGAGGTGTCCCAGCCCCTTTTGGGAATGACCCATTTCCCTTTATTTCCAGGAGCGCAGACCCAGGTTCAAGATGCAGCCCCACCGCTGTCCTGAGTCAGGTTCTGGCTGTGGCGAGAGGCCGGGGTGCCTGCAGCCCCAGGTCCCCTTGGCTTTGGAAGAGACCCTGGCCTGGCTTATCTGCCCGTGAAGAGAGGTGTCCGTGGTTCCAAAGTACCTGCAACCCCACTATTATTGTCTTGCTTGAGGTTGAGTCTCACCTCGCCAAAAGTGAAAACTTCAATCTCAAAAAAAACACCCTCCCCCGGCTAAGAAAAAGACTTAAGCCTCACACACACACACACAAACACACACACACACACACCTCCCCCGGCTGAAAAAGGAAGAACAGAAGGCCGCTCTAGTCCACGCGAGGGTCCATGCTGTGCAATCCTGGGCTGCGACTCCCTCTGCTGAGACAGACCACCCGGCATTCTGTCGGGGGGGAGGCCACAGGCCGCCCCCAGACGATTAGGCCTGCAGGCCCAGGGCCCCAGCACCCAGCCCTGAGAGGTGGGGCTGCCCGCACTCAAGAGGCAGGAGGTACCAGGCTGGGGGCGGGGAGCGTCTTTGGGGCCCAGGCCGCTGGCCCTGGCCAGCGGGAGCCAGCGTCCTGCCCACAGCCCAGGTGTCCCCTTGAAGGAGGGCCGCAGGGGCCTGAGGGCTTTCTGCCTGAGGTCCCGCCCTCCCCAGGGGCCAGGGGCCTGGCCACCAGCCACAGGGACTGGGCCCCCGGGGCAGGGGCGGGGCAGCGGGCCCAGGGCGGCAGCTGCCTTTCAGATCCCAGGGAGGCTGGAGCCGGCACAGCCCCGGGGCCCAGGCTGGCTGCGGTCTCCACACAAACAGACCCGCAGCGTCTCTCTTGGGGCTGGGTCCCAGGTCTGTGGGGAGACGGGCTCCGGCGTGCCTGTGGGGGCGGACGTCCCGAGTGCAGCGGAGCTGGCCTCAGGCCCAGGGGATGATGTCAACAGCCAGCAGGGATGCGGCGCCTCGTCCGAGCCCTGGCCCCAGGCCTCCAGGGACAGGGCAGGGCATAGTGGGCTCCTGCCGTCAGCTGTCCACGTAGACGAAAAGGATGTCCTCATCCGTGCCGTAGCTGGTCCTGGCCTCCTCGAAGTTGCTGATGCTGGCGCTGCACATTCCTGCTGCGGCAGGACGGGGCGGTCAGCTAGGGGACGCCCTCCCTGCTGCCGCTGCGGCCCCTGTGAGCCTGTCCTCTGAGCTTTCCCCGTTTCAGCAGGAGAAACAGAGGCCCAGAGGGGAGGGGACTCGCTGGAGGCCGCAGGGTGGTTCCTCCCTGTCCCCGGGGCCGTGGGGAGTCTGGGCGGGGAGTGGTGACCAGGGCCAGGGCAGGGCAGACTTTCCTTTTTTTCTTTCAGCCCCTCTGCGCAGCGTTTGGGCTCTCAGTCCCCTGACCAGGATCCCCGGGCCTTCCTTCCTAGCGTGGAGGGCCGGCCTGCGGGCTGGGGGCGGCAGGAACTGCAGCCCTGGGGTGGGCCGTGGGTGGGGGCAGAGGGCTGGCCCGGTGACGGCCTGACGGGTGGGCCCCGGGGGAGTGGGGGCCCGCCCGCCCACTCACGGTCAGCGTATGCCGGGTTGTTGTAGAAGATGCAGCCGGCGGCCCGGCTGTAGCCGCGCAGCACGATGAAGTGACCCTGGTAGTCGGGCGAGCGGCAGAGGCAGCGGGGCCCGCCGGGCGTGAAGCAGCAGTACTTGGGGGGCCTGGAGCAGGCGTCGCAGCGCAGCACGCCCGAGTTCACCAGCACGATGGCCACGTGGCCCTGCGCCAGGTGGGCCTGGATGTCCTGCACACTCACCCTGCTGCGGGGGGTGGGCGGGGTCAGGTGTCCGGCCTGCGCTCCGTCACGGTGGCCGGGGCTCAGTGGGGGACCAAGCATGGACCGGGGGGGCTCTGAGGGCGCCCAGGACACGTTGGGCCCACGGGCGCTTCACAGGGTGACCATACAGCTCCAGACGGCACCCCCTCTCTGGACCTGCTCCCCACTGCCCTGGTCTTTCATAAAGGCTGCATTAGTAACATAAACGGGTGGTTTAATTTATTTCCCCAAATCAGAACCAAGTAAGGCTTTACCGGTTTCTAAACCGAGTGCTTCTCTGAAAGGGTTATTTCTCTGTCTGAGGCTCCTCGTGGCAGGAGGGGCTCCCCGGGAAGGGCTAGTTGGCAGCACCCGCAGGGGAGCCCTGGGTCAGCCGGCTCCTCCAGACTCTTAGGCCCTGGCCCCTTCGAGACCACCGGGAGGAGGCAAGTACAAGACTGACCGGAGCGGGGTAAGGGCTGGGGGTATTCCCCGGTGCCCGGGGCCGCACCATCTTCACTGGGGGGCAGGGGGCCAATGCCCAGCCCAGCCGAGTCACAGGGCAGCCTGGTCTGATGCCGTGGCCGGGGAAGGGTGCCATGTTTCCACTGGGTCTCTAAGAGGAAGCAGCCGGCTGAGCTCCCAGCAGAAGGTATGACCCCGAGGGGGACTTCAGCCACCGGGAAGCGTGGGGCAGGGCTGGAGGGAGGGCCCGGGGTCCGGGTCCCGGGTGCGGGTCAGCGTGTGGCCAGGCCGCTGGGGTGACCGTGGTGCTCACTGCGGGAGGCGGGGGGGGGGCGGCCCCTGCTCTCCACGCAGCCTGTCAGGTGCCACTGAGCTAACACCAGCCACCTCGCCCTCCGACACGCACTCACGTGGCCCGGGGACATGTGAGACCTTTTCCCTGTGCCCCGAGGGCTGTGTGCCTGGGTCACATGATCGTGAAGTCAGAAATCCAGGAGACAGGGGACGCAAGGACAGACTGGCCGGGGGGGTCTGGGAGCCAGACGCCTGCTGGGCGCAGTGCCCACAGCAGGCTGGGGAGGAAGCTGCTTGTGTCCAGACAGGTCTCCTGGGCCCCCCCGCCCCGTGTGGAGGAGAAGAGGGTAAGGTCAGGCAGCCGGGGAGGAGGTCTGGCGCCAGGCCTCCCTGACAGCTGACACCGGGCCTTCCCCACCACCCTGGATGGCTGCGCCAGCATGCTCCCCAGGCCGTCACCCCGCTAGGGTCCCTGCGCTCTGTCCCAAGGCCAGCACTCTCTGAGCAGCCCGAGGGCTGGCTCAGATCTGTCCTGCTCACCTGTCCGTCTGTCCCCCGCTCAGGATCCACCCTAGGTCAGAGTTTTGTGTAGACTAGGTCTTGTAGCCCCCCACCTGTTCCCATTTTCTGGATGGAAAAACTAAGGCTCGGGGGTCGGGGGCAGGGACAAGTCAGTGCCCATGGCCGGCAGGGCGGGAAAGCTCAGGTCCACCCTTTCCCAAGGGAGGCTCCCCCCGTGCCAGCCTTGGGGGAGCAGGTGCATGACGAAGGGCGGGGCGGGGGGGGGGACACACGGACTCACCACTTCTCCACCAGCACCTTGCAGGTCTTGGCCTGTGCAAATAGCTGGTTCACCCGGGTCTCCTCTGTGTCAAAGTGCTTCCTATAGAAGGACTAGAGGGCACAGCAGCTGAAGAGGCCGCCCGTCCCGGCTGCCCTCACCCCCCCGGGAGGACGTGAACAGCACAGGGGGCGGGAGTGGACACGGGGGCCCGGCCTGCGGGCAGCAGGACCACCGGAGGCTGGGAAGGATGCCTGGGAGATAGGCGAGCAGCAGGCGCAGGCCAGCACCCTGGTGGCGGGCGGCAGTCTGGACGCCACCCACTCGGCTCAGCCGGCGCGTGTTAGCAAAGGACACGGTCTGTTTGGTGCAGGGGCCTTTAGGGGGCCAGGGCCCCCACGGGGGAGGCAGAAGAGACTACTCTGGGGCCTTTCCTCCGCCCCGAGGCCACGCTGACCACGCCAGAGCCACCAGCCTTTGCCCCTGGCCTGGACGGTTCACAGGAGAGCTAGGTGGACGGGCGCTGGCCCCCGGGTAGTGGCCCCATTGCCCACAAGGCCGGCGGGCACTCTCTGCTCTGCCCAGGTTTGGAGCCTGGGCCAAAGCCTGCCCCTGGGGGAGGCAGGACTGTTCTAGCAGGGCGGCAGAGTGCCCTGGGGTCTCAGCGAGGCTTTGCCAGCATTCTGTTTTTGTTGTCATTTGTTTGTGGTTTTTCTTGTGTGTGTGTTTGTCTTATTTTCTTGACCTTTCCACGTGCCATGTGGGATCTTAATTCTCCGGCCAGGGATGGAACCCACGCCCTCTGCGTTGGAAGCACCGAGTCTGACCCGCTGGACCTTCAAGGAGGTCCCTGGCATCCTTCCTTTTTTATAAAAAGGAAAGACAGTAAATTTTCTTTTTTTTTTTCCTTCCAGAACACCAGGGACCCAACTTGGAGCGGGCTGTCCCTGTAAGGAAGAAAACTGGCAGATGACGGCTGGAGGGAGACAGGGCGCCCTGAGGCCCGGCCGGCTGCTGCTGGGACAGAGGGAAGGACGGTGAAGGCTGCCTGGGGCGCCTCTGCAAGTCGGCAGGCACTTCCGAGACAGACGGGGTGGGGGGGGGTGTGTGTGTGTGTCTCTCTAGGTGGGGGTGTCTCTGGGGGTGGGGTGCCAGGAGCGGCCCGGCTCACCACTCAGGGCCTGAGTAGCCTGTCCTGCCCGTGGCATGTCCGCCCCGGCCCCCTGGTCCCGGCACCTGGATGGCCGCGGCCGGCGCACCTGGTTCTTGTAGCCCTTGTCCACGCCCAGGGTCCGGGTGCAGAAGCGGTGTCGCACGCCGAAGCGGCGCATCAGGTAGGCCAGGTCGATGGTCCAGATGCTCCTGGTGAGCCGCAGCTCCTGCAGGGCCCTCTCGAACTCAGCGTCGTCCAGCTGGCCCAGGTACCTGCAGGCAGACTGGCTGCTGAGCCTTGGGGCGCCGGCGTGGGGCAGCACCCCTCCCGAGGGCCCCCAGGAGGCTGTGCCCTGCATCGTGAACTCCTAGGTCCTGACCGCACGCTGCCCAGGGCCGCCCAGACACCACGCAGGTCCTCGTGCGGGCCTGGACTCTGCGTCTGGCATCTCTCACCAGCCCTGTGACTCTGGGCCAGTTGTCAGCCTCTCCAGCCTCATCTCAGGACCGTCTAAGTGCTTGGAACACATCTCGTCACCGATTCCCTGAGCATTAGGCACAGAACACCTGTCTTGCCTGGACTTCTGGGCAGGGGGAGCGGGAGGCTGCCCTGCCCAGTGACCCCGTCTTCTGAGAGTCTGAAGTCGGGGGGTGCACGAGGACCCCGCGTCTCGGCCATGGGGGTAACTCTGTGGGGTGGGCCTGGGCACCTGTGACTTCCTGGCTGTTCCAGATCCCCGGCATCCTCCGGGGGGGGGCCCAGCCCGCCACCCCTCGCTTCCGCAGGTGGGGTGGAGCCTGGGTGGATGCTGGGCCTCCCCCAAGCCCCAGCTGGAGACGGCCACCCGGATGACGAATCCCGCCGGGGGCTCTCCCCGTGCGCCCCTCCATCAGAAGGCGGGCCCAGTGTACTCACCGGAGCACCATCCTGGAGCAGGCCAGGCCACAGTCCCAGTGGTAGAGCTGCTGGATGATGGGCACCGGCAGCTGCACGAAGTCGCCTGCGGGGGAGGAGCACCGGGGTCACGGGGGGGGGGGGGGGGGAGGACGGGGAGCACGGGGGGTCATGGGGGGAGCACGGGGGGGAGCACGAGGGTCACAGGGGGGAGCACGGGGAGCACGGGGGTCACGGGGGGGGTAGGACGGGGAGCACGGGGGTCACGGGGGGGAGCACGGGGAGCACAGGGGTCACGGGGGGGAGGAGCACGGGGGGAGCACGGGGGTCACGGGGGGGTAGGACGGGGAGCACGGGGGTCACGGGGGGGAGCACGGGGAGCACGGGGGTCGAGCACGGGGGACACGGGGGGGAGCACGGGGAGCACGGGGGTCACGGGGAGGGGAAGCACGGGGTGGGGGGGAGCACGGGGGTCACGGGGGGAGGAGCACGGGGGTCACGGAGGGGGGGAGCACAGGGGTCACACGGGGGTCACGGGGGGAGCACGAGGAGCACGGGGGGGAGCACGGGGGTCATGGGGGGGAGGAGGGTGGGAGGGTCACAGGGGGGGAGGAGTGCGGCGGGGTCACGGGTGGGAGGGTCATGGGCAGGAGGAGCACGGAGGTCACGGGTGGGAGGAGTATGGGGGGGTCACGGACCCTCAGCGCAGTGCCCGGCCGCCAACCCACTCCCACTTGAGCCACCGGTGCCCACTCAGGTCCCACAGGGGCCACTTGAGGGCCAGTCCACAGCCTTACCAAGCCCCCAGCCCACTCTCCTTGCCACAGCAGCAGTCCCCCTGAGACGCTGGTCTAGGGGGGCCGGCCGTGTGTACAAGCCTCTGGCGGGGTGGCTCCCACCCCCCACCCCAGGACAAGGCCTGTGTGGCTGCCGCCGGAAGCCCACTGCCACCTGGCCTCCACCTTCAGGCGCCCCAGGGCCTTTGCACACCCACTCCCTCCCGCCTGGACCGGCTCAGCCTCCCAGGCCGTGGAGCCAAGTCCTGTCTGCGGACGTCACTTCATGACGCTGCCCCCATGGTGCAGGCCCCTGCCTCCGCGGGCCCTCTCTGGAGCCCCTCTGTGGCGGGGGGCTCCCAGAGGCACTCGGCAGACGATCCTCTCAATTCCCAAGGCCGCTGACTGCACAGCCCCCAGGGTTACGAGCAGGGGGCAGTCACGTATCAGCCAGGGCTGGGCTACCCAGGGTGGAGCAGCAAGGGCCCGGCCTGGGCGTTCTGGTTCAGGCTCTCCTGCTGGCTCGGGCCGCTGACTTCCACACGTGGGCCGGGTCTGGCCGTCCGTCAAGTGCGGACTTTGGTCTGATTTCCCTTCAGTCAACAAACATTTCCCCAGAGCCCCATGAGTGCCCAGCCTGCGGACTGGCGACTTGGTGAGGAGTGCCCTGGCAGACGGCACACACGGGCGGCGCAGGAAGAAAACAAGGGGCCAGGCCAGGGCCGTGCGGGACACGCCTTCAGATCAGAGCGCGGGGCCGCGTGGGACGCACCTTAAGACAGGATAGTAAGGGGCCTTGACAGGCCCGCGGCCTGGGGGACGCCCCTGCCCTGGGGTCCCAGGAATGTGCCCAGAGCTCAGAGCTGAAGAACCGGCCAAGACACTCTGCTCGTTCAGGACACCCTTTCAGCTCCCGTGGTCTCCCCACTCGGGGGTCTCCAGGCGACACTCCTGAACTCACAACTGGCCCGCGCAGAGCTGACCCCCAGCACCCCTCCCCGCCCCGCCCCTACATGCACCAACCAGGAGGGCCGCCCGGGAGCCCTGGGGTCCATCCTGGCCTTGCAACCTGCGACCTCCTGTTGCCTGCAGGGGTCCTAAGCTCCTGCCCTCCCGTCTGCAAGCTCCCCTGCCCTCAAGGCCTGCTCAGAGGACAGCAGGCTGGCCGTGCCCTCGCTCATCGGCACTTCGCCAGCCCAGGCCCACGCTGTGGCTCCCAGGAGGGGCCCCCGCATGGACCCCTGCCCTGCTGGGCTGTCCGTGCCCTCTCCGGAGCAGGGCCTGGGACTGCGCCTTGGCTGCACTGCCACGGCCTTCCTGCTCTCCCGCCTACCTGCAGGGCCCAGGGAAAACAGGGCGGCACGGCTGAGTGCGGGCCGCTCGCTGGCCGAGCTGCCTGGCCCCGGGGGCAAGCGGCGCCCCTTCGGGGGTGCGCCCGGGAGCCCTGCCTTCCATCCAGCTGAGACCAGGCGGGGGCCAGGCTTCGCTCCCTCCTTCCCCTGGTCCCAGGAGGCCCTAAAAGGAACCCAGGCCACTTCTCCAGGCCTTGCGACATCCACCTCCGCCCACTGCCGCAGACTCGGCCCTGCGGGCACCAACCTGCCCGACTTCTGCCTGTCCTCCGCCCCCCCAGTCCCTCTCTGGCTTCGGTCCACAACAGCCGCAGGGGTCCCTCCACAGTCTTCCATGGCCCTCAGGAAACAGTTCTTACCCCTTACGAATGCCTGCCGGGCCCGCCCCACCAGCCCCGGGGGAGCTCTCTTACCCTCGGGACTCAAGTCTGCCCCTTTTTGTCACTCAGGTCTTGGCTCAAAGTCTTGCCCGCCCCGTGAGATGCGTTTACTGACTGTGCCTTCAGGAGCAGGGGCTCCTTCACAGCACTCAGCAAAAGTGACAAAAACACAAAAAATAAAGACTTCCTGTCTCCCCGCTAGACTGCAAGCGGCCCGCGGGCAGAGAACTGGCTCATCCTATGCGCTGCTGTCCCACGCGTGGTGCTGGCTCGCCGAGGGCCCACTGTGGCCTGCTTGGCTCTGGGCACACACGGTGTTGGGACCGAGCTCTGCCGTCCAGGTGCTCACGTCCCAGAGTAATCCCCGCCGAAGGCTGGGCAGAGGCAGAGCGTCTGCAGGCTGCTGTCCCCTGGCGGCCTATGCCCTGCCTTCTGGAACCCCTCCTGTAGTTACAAACTGCCTTCTTGTTTTTCTCTCCGTGGGCTGCGTACTCCCAGCTTTGGCTCCTGCATATCCCTCCATCTGGGAGATTGTCCCCCATCTCTGAACATCCAAACGTGTCGGTCTCTTCCCCTCCATCTGGAGGACCGGAGCTGGTGTCTGTCTGCCCGCCGGACCCACAGGGAACTCCTCAGTGGCAGGCACGCAGCGTTTGCCTCCTCCCAGCCCAGACACCTCGGCAGGCACGCTTAGACAGTGAATGGAGGGCGTTTTTGTTTTTCTTTCCCTGGAGGGGCCCGCAGGACTCCCCTTCCCCCAGGCTTCCAGACTGCGGTCCTCTGTCCACAGCGCCTCCTGACTCTGCCGCCCGGGTTCTGGCACTGGCTGGCTGGGCCACCTGTGGCCAGGCTCTGACTCTTGTCTGTGCCTCCCCAGCTGTAAAACGTGGCACCGCCCGGCTGCTGGCTGAGGCCCTCAGGAACCCTGCCCCACCTCTTCTCGCCCTTATCTCTTACCCTTTGATCCTGCCCACACCCCTGAGGTGGTTGAACACCTGCCTCGGGGCCACCCCTAATCCAGGCACAAGCAAGTCGGCCAACAGGGACCCAGAGATCCTCCTGCGGCGGGTGGCGACACGCGCAGGCCTTCCAAGCCCCAAGCTGCTGCCAGATGCCTGGAGCCACAGGCCCATCCCACCTAAGGGCCAGGGTCTGCCTGGAAGGGGCTTCGGCTGGCAGCTGTCCTCAAGGAAGGAAGGCAGTTTCCTAGCCCTGAATACTTAAGCCATCGGTCGGCTCATCTGCAAAGTGCAAATGACAATAGGAACCAGCCTCACCAGAGTCGTTATGAGGATTAATGAGGCCCTGCATGTAAACAACTCCGGCAGAGTGCCTGCTCAGAGAAAGCACCCTGGAAATGTGAGTCATTACTCCACTGAGGCCCCTCTGGAAAGGCAAGTGTCTGGTCCAAGATCACAGAGTGAAACAACCGGAGGAGGAGACAGCAAACCCCAGGGACAGCTCTGGACCCAACTCCTTGCTGCAACCACGGTCATGTCCCACGGATGCCTCAGGGCTGGGGTCTCCCACGTGTGGGCACCTCACTGTAGAGTTCACCGGCCCTTTCTCATTAACTGTGTGCTGCAGAGGGGACGGGAAACCACTGCTCTCCCCTCTCCCACTCAGAAAAGCACGCCGAGGCCGGCCACGGAATTATCAGTCTGTACCCCCAGCAAAGGAACTCAGGGGCCTGGGAAGGAGGAACTAAAGGAAGACCCCATAGCAAGACAACACGCAGGAGTCTGGGAGGCCAGGGGCAGGAGGTCCGTCACTGCTCTGCGATCCCTGCCAGTTGCCTGCCCCTTCTAAGGCCTCAGTTACCGGAAGGGGGACAGGGTCTCCCCGAGGCAGCTCCAAGGAGGACTTTTCCCTCCTGGGAAAGGTGACCCCTCGCCCCACCCCGGGTGCTCAACCAGGACCCTCCTTCCCTCCATGACCGCAAGCGAGAGATGCCCAGGGGTGTCCCTGCTCAGGGAGTTGTCAGGAAAACAAACAAACAAATTTTAAGTGGTCGTGGCCGCCGGCAGGCCCGGCCAGAGCGCACACCTGGCCAGGTTTCGCTCAGAGCTCAACAGCCGGGCCGCGGCGGCGGTCGGCCCAAGGTCGCGCGGCCGGACCCTGCCCCGCGCTCGGGCGGGGTTCCCCCCATACCCCATCCCCGGGGTGAGGGCTGGCCCCCACCTCTGATCCCCGATCCCCGAGGTCTTGCCCCGCGCCCACTGCGATCGCCGGGATGAGGGCCGCCCCCCGATCCCCAGTGTCCTGCCCCGCGCCCGCCCCGATCCACGGGGTGAGGGCTGACCCCGGTCCCCAGGGTCCTGCCCCGCGTCCACCGCGTTCCCCGAGGTGACGGACGGAGCACACTGACCGGGTTCGAGCGGCGGCCCCGCTGCCTCCGCGTCCACCTCCGTCCTCATGACCCGGGCGGCGCGGGGCTCCCATGGCCCCGGCCCGGCGCCGGCTGCAGCTCTGGCGTCTACTGGGGACGAGAGCGCGCCTTGCGCGCGCCGGCTTCCCGGGCCGCCAGCACCAGCGCCCCGGGGGAAGAAGGGGCGGGAGGCGGCGGCGGCCGCAAGCCCCGCCCCGGACCGCCTCCGGCTCCCACGCCGGCCGCCCCCCGGGCCGCTCCTCCGGGTCCCCGCTTCCCCTGTCCGCACGCCAGGGGCACTCGCCTCGCTCGGGGCGCCCCTTCCCCGGCGCCGTCGGCTTCCCAGGCTTCCGCTGTGGGGGCAGGTCCCGGCCCCGGGCCTCCGCGCCCGCCGCCCCCGTCGCCCGTCTCGCCGTCCAGCCCCCGTCTGGCGGCGGGTGCTGGGGAACGCGAGTCCCCCTCGGCCCGGGCCGGCCCGAGGGTCGCTGTTTCCGGCGGCACCTGGGTCCGGTCATCAGCCCCGCTCTTCCCCGGGCCCGGAACTATTGTACCCGAGCTCGGTTCCCCAGCCGGCGCAATGAGGATGACGCGAAGGCAAGAGACCTCGCCCGCCGCCACTAGGGAAAAGGAAGGGGGCGGGCCCTGCGCGAGGCATTTTGGGAACGCGTGGTATTCTGGGAGCGCGCGGCCCGCCATTCGAGCGCCTCACGCCTTCGCAGTCCCTGGAGTTCCGTCTACCCTGCCACCTCTGAAAGAGGAGACCGGAGCCGGTGAGGAGAGGGCCGCCGGGGCTGGGGCGGGCGAGGGCTAGGCCGAGGTACCCGCGAGGGGCGGGGGGTCTGGAGGAGGACGCGCCGCCGAGGAGCTCTGCGGTGCTCGGGGACGGAGAAACGCGGGAAGCCCGGCCACCCAGACCCTCAGCGGCGCCTCAGAAGCGCCTGGAAGTGCGTTCGTTAGCTTTTCCCCCGAAGTACTTGCTCTTCGGTTTGCGAACCTCTACAGGCCGGTGTTTCTCCATGCAGTGGTCTTGAGATCGTTCCTGGCTTGACCTTCCCCCCAAATCCCTACCTGGGTGATTTCTTTTCAAAGCCCTTTGCATCTCTGCCTCCCTCCCCCTTCCAGGACCTGATCCCCTCACGCTTGAAACACAAGTTATCAAATTTCCTTGCTTCTAAATCGTGTTCGATGCATTTTGTAACTTCGGCTGCCCTTCCATTGGTTAGTCTGTGTGCTGCCCCGGTTCCCCCAGCTGCATTTCAGCATTGTCCTCACCAACGGAACCTGTTTTTTCCTAACCTCTCCCGGTCCTTTTCTTCTCTTGACTACACACAGTTGTGTTCCACCCTCCAGCCGCCTGTTGACTGAAAAAATACCGCCATCTAAAAGCTGAGAATTAGTGTATTAGGTGGAAATCATGAGGACTCCGAGCCCGGAAAACAGGATCTCTGGCGACCCCCGGGGCGGGGGGGGGGGGGGGGGGGGGGGGAGGTGGGGTGGGGTGTAGTCAGGCTACATACAAGTTTGCAGCAAGGGGCGGGTAATCTGAATATTAAAAGATGACTGTTGAGTAGTGAAGACCAGATCTCCTGCCTGAAGACATTTAACACTTTTCTGTTATATGGGAGGATGCAGGAGTCCGGGCTTACTGAAATCTTTTCTTTCATATGCATCTCAGCTCTCTGGGGCCAAATCCTGCTTTTCGGTTGTTCACATCCTAATTCCTCCTTTATCCTAAGGCGTAAGGTACGGGGGACTGCCTCTGTGCTTCTCACATCCCCCAGCTCCTCAGCACTTGTAGGAAGTAACGGAGGGCTGCCAAAAAGCCAGTATGGTTTTTACCTGGACTTAGAAATTTGCATTTGGAAGGCTGGAATACCAAATGGCTGTGCCATGGCTTGTTTACTGGAGAGCAGATGATGTTTCATTTTACAGAAGTTTTTGTTCTACACATCCATCTTGGGATTAAAAAAAAAAATCCACTTGCTTTTTTTCTCTCTTAATTAGGTCAAGTCAGGGTTTTCCCTGATTATATGTTCTCTTCAGGATGAGCATTTCCTACTTGTAGCACATTGTCACTTTGTGAACACTTGGATATTTTCTCTTTAGCTTGATGGTGAAGTAAGTAGGTCAGAGAGCACTTAATGGGTTGAATTAAATGTACAGCCCCTTCTAGATTTGAGCTTCCCAGATGGCACTAGTGGTTTAAAAAAAAAAAAAAGACCTGCTGCCAATGCAGGAGATGTAAGAGATGTGGGTTCCATCCCTGGATCGGGAAGATCCCCTGGAGGAGGGCATGGCAACCCACTCCAGTATTGTTGCCTGGAGAATCTCATGGACAGAGGAACCTGGTGGGCTACAGTCCGTGGGGTCACAGAGAGTCAGACATGACTGAAGCGACTTAACATGCACACTCAAGGGACCTGTGGTGGAAGGAAAATTGGAGACAACTTTCATTCCCATTAGCTTTCCCCCTGTCTAGCCCCCCTGTTCCTCCCCACCCACATCTTGCATGTGTTTGCCAGGTAGGTCCTTCAAGCTCAGAATTCAGCTAAAAAAAAAAGCTAAAAATAGTGCACCTTTGGCAACTTTGCTGAGTTTTCCGGAGTGTCAGCTTTGAGGGGTTGCGGTGTTTGCCACATGCCTTCTCGGGCTTTGAAAGATGAACTAACTGCTGTCTCTTTCTCGCTGTAGAACTCTTCCTGCCAAGATGTCTATTGGCGTGCCGATCAAAGTCCTTCACGAGGCTGAGGGTCACATCGTGACGTGTGAGACGAACACTGGCGAGGTGTATCGGGGCAAGCTCATCGAGGCAGAAGACAATATGAACTGCCAGGTACCCTGCTCTGCACCTGAGGCTGGGGCAAGCCTGAGCCTGTGCCTCGGAGGAGAGGAAGCAGGCGGCTGGGGGTCTTTTTGAAGTTCTTGGTCGGCAGTTGTTCACCGAGTGCCTAAGGTGTGCCAGGCCCTGTTACAGGTACCAGAGAGGCGAGCATCGGTGAGAGCCACTTGGAGGTTGAGAACATATAACCTTTTAGAATTTAACTGTTTAGACTACGCGTCCTTTGTTTCTCCCATCCTGTGGTCATCCTCTCACGTATTTTGGGAACCCATTTAAGAGAAGTAGCCCAACCTTCAGTGGAACTATCAGGTTCAGTACCCCCCCGCAACGTGTTTGCATGATGCTTTGCAGTTAGCAGAATCTTCTGCTCACATACCGTGGATATTTCCCATTTTTTTTTGCAGAAGCAGCTCATGTGATTGCACTTAGAGCAAATACTTGGCCAAGTAAGCAGGTTTGGGTGATAGTTTTATCCATAAAGTGGAAAGAATAAGATTACAGGACTCACCTGCTGAATATCACTCTGCTAAGTGTCGGACCCACTGCTTGGTGCGGTTCCCTCCGCACGGCATGTGAACTCATATAGCATCACTTCACAGAATGTAGGACCCAGTTTCTCCTTAAGAGCTTGGGCTTTGGAATCCGATGTGGGTTTGAATTTCAGTTGACTTTGGGCACGTTAATTACCTCAGTTTGCTCATCTGTAGAAGGCTGTCAGAGTTAATTCTGCAAGAGATTGATTGGGGGAGCTGACGACAGCAAAGGGTAAAGGAGAAACAGCAGGAGAGCTCTCAGTCTAGAGCGCTGGTCTGACATGGGGACATGGGGACGGGGGTGGTGAGTAGGAGAGCCTCACACGGTAACACTGCCCCGAGGAAGTCTCAGCTCAGCCAGCATTGCTAATGAGGTAAATAAGTTATGATTCTTCAAACTAGTGTATCTTATGAAGGATATTATTCAACCAGTACAATGGTGTGAAAGAGTATTTAATGTGGTGAAATGCCATAACACAAGTGGGGAGATGCAGAATTCCACAATGTTTCCAGTTTTATGAAAATAAGAACCAGGCTATAAAGAATACATTAAAATGTTTTTAGAAGATTTTGAGGAAGACCCACATGAGTAGTTGCTTTTCAGTGGGGAATTATATGTGGTTAAATTTTTAAAAACATATTTCTCATTTTGAAATGACAATCGTGTGTTAAGTTTGTGATCATCAAAGCACAGTAAATATTATGTTTTAAAAAAAAAAAGTAAGGGCCAAATCCAAAATTTTACTATACCTAAAGCAATGTGCTTCCCAGATGATTTGGCGGGGAAGGTGATGGTTAATGGATTCTGTGGAAGTGATGCTTTGCGGGTGTTGGCATGCTCACCCCTTCGGTGACAGGTCAGTGCGGGCCATTTTCTTGGCCATGGCATGATGGTCTGTGGAAATCTCCCGAGGTGTTTTCCCGCGCTTTCCTGGAGAGCGGGCTGTAGTCCCAGCAGCCCTTCACTGCATGCCTTTGTGTCGGTTTGCGTGTGCTTCCTCTCGCCCAGAACCCAAGCGTGGAGTCCATTCTTTAACCTGCAGCGCCTCCAGTTTCTTCAGGTGTGCGGGCTGTCCCTCACGGCCCAGCCCAGGGCCCCTCGGTGTGTTTAGCGGTCAGCTCCCGTAACAGTTGCTCCAGGTTTGCTTTTTCACACCGCTGATGACTTGGTGAAGACTGGAGGCCAGGTGTTTTGTTAGCATGTCCCTTGATTGGGGCTTCTCTAATGTTTTCTCCTCATTAGGTTTGGGTTATGCTCTTTGGGGGGTGTAGTGGTTTTTGTCTCCTCGGGGCGTCACTCGGGCCCGAAACGCCTGTTTGCCGCTGCTGGATTGTGAGCCGTGATCTTCTGGCTGAGGTGCTGTGTGTGCTCTCCTCTGTGTGTTCCTTTTCCTTTTGTAACTGATGAGAATTTCCTGGGGAGGTTCTGTAAGTAAACACCCTGTAACTTTCTGTTTCCCACTCTTCTCCCAGTGGTCAGCCCTGCTTCCTTCCACTGAAGATTCTTGCTTGAATCTTTGTGTTATTGTAACCCTTGCAAGAGTAACTTCTTTTCTCCCTGATGCTCTCTGTGTTAATTGGGTCTGCTCTGTGTGCTTCTCCTACACTCTCCGTTTCTTCATTCGTTTGTTTTCCACGTGGGCTCATAGTGTCCGTGTGTTTGTGAAGGGGTTATGATCCGTTGCTGCCTAATGTGAGTAGGCTTCAGCCGGGCGGACACGTGCCGGTTGTGAGAGCACTCAGTCTGAGTGTTGTTGATCTTTTAGAGCGGCCTGTCCGGGTTCTCAGGCCGGGCTGGAGGAGAGGCGGCCTGCGGCAGAGGGCCCCCGAACACTGCAGGCCGGCTCGGAGTGCACTTGCCCCTTCTGCAGGCCGGGGGCTCCAGCAGAGGCGGGCGGGGGCAGTTAGCACTTGGAGGAAAGCTCAGGTCGGGGTAAGGTGAAGACAAGCGTCAGGAAGCCGGGAGCCAGTGCTCCGCTGTGCGATGTGGGCGTGACCCGTTCTGAATAGACTGTGATCCCTTTCCACCCAGAAGGCTGGTAGAATGAGCTGCCCTTTCTGTGAAACATGGTGCCAGAAAAAAAAAAGTGGTGCCTGTTGAGATTGGCACGGGCAGGTTTGTGTCGCCGTCCCAGGCCCAGCCAGTCTGCTGTCTGGATTCCCCTCCAGCCATCCCCCACTGTCCCACTGCCGGCATATGCACCAGTCCACAGGCTGCAGGGGCCCCTTAGTCTCAGCGACGGCCCTGCTCCTGAGTCCTGTGTGAGCTCTCGCCGCACACCCGTCCTGTGTTCTGGGCTATCATGTGCGGGCATGGGTGACAGGTGTGGACGGCCCCACATCTGGGGCACTCATGATCCTCGGGATGCCTTTGCAGGCCGATGCGAGGCTAGGCCAGGCCGTGCTGAGCCGCTGCAGTTAGTTCACAGCGGGGCTGCGGGTGGCAGGATCGGGGCTCTGGGGCCAGGCCCAGGGTTCCAGTTGGGAATCTGCATGCTGGCCGTTAGGCCTCAGGTTTTTAATCTGTTATAGTGGGAACTCACATACTGCGAGGTTCGAGGTGCAACCCTGCCCCGGTGCACCGCGCTCCAGCACACAGCGCCGGCACTCTGGAGTGCCGGCTTCATGTTGTGACGCGCGCGTCTGCGTTTCTGGTCTCGCCTTCACGCACCCTGTTCTCTGCTGGTGCCCGTGACCTTACTGACGAGGGCGGTTCCCTTGCAGATGTCCAACATCACGGTCACATACAGAGACGGCCGCGTGGCTCAGCTGGAGCAGGTGTACATCCGGGGCAGCAAGATCCGCTTCCTGATTCTGCCCGACATGCTGAAGAACGCGCCCATGCTGAAGAGCATGAAGAACAAAAACCAGGGCTCGGGCGCCGGTCGGGGAAAGGCGGCCATCCTGAAGGCCCAGGGTAGGTGCTGCGGGCGTGGGCTGTAACAGGCGGTCGTCTCGTGGCCTTTTAGAAGGCCCTGTGACCGGGGCAGCCGGCTCCACATCGCTGTCCCCACTTTCCCTGCAGTCTTAGGGATCCCTGGGCCCCGCCTTCTCTGTCTTGCCTCACTCGATCCCACTCAGGACATATGCAAGACCCACAGGGGCTCCGTAGAAGAAACACGGGGTCTCAGATCAGAGTGGATGAGTCCACTGCGGTGACTCTGCAGGGAGCTTGCCCTGAATGGCTGGGGTGTCTCCTGACGCCCAGCATGAGCGAGAGAAGTGTGGGGAGGGGGAGCTCTCAGATCAGAAGTCAGCCATCTGGAGCCATCTTTTACCCATTAAAGGAGGCCGAACGCAATTTTCCTTTAATACGTTCCAGAAGTGGCACGTGGTCTTCCAAGACATGGCCTGACCTTTTTCTCTGGCTTAGCCCAGTCAGTGTTCTGTGTTGGGGTCCTGAAGAATTCTGCTGTGTTGATCAGCTAGGAAACAAATGAGTCGTTAGGAGCACTCTGAGCATCTATCGATAAAGAGCCAGAAGGTCCCTGGCTGCTCTGTCATGTCCGTAGCTGCCGCAGGCCTGTCCCGCTTCAGGTGGCCTTGGAGCTTGCAGGGGCCTTTAAATTGCCCTCCAAAAAGGCCAGCAGAGAGCCTCCTCGCCCCCCGGCGGGGCCGCAGCCCTGGGCCTCCGTCCTGGGGAAGGCGGGGCTGAGCTGCGGCCGCTGTTCTCCGCTTCCCCGGGGGCCGCCCTCGTCACCGACTGCGGGCGCCACGGCCTCTGTCTCTGGGAGGCGCTTGCCGGTGGGTCTGCCGGTGCCTCGGCAGGTGGCCCGGTCCTCACAGGCCCGCCCGCCCTCTTGGGTCAGCTCCAGGCTCTGAGGAGAGCGGTGAGGCGCTAGTTAGTCCAGAGGCCGGCAGGGTATTGTCTCCTCTTCGGACCTGAGTCTCAGAGAACGGCGGTCTTCACCGAGAGGTGGTTTGGGGTTTTCATCTGTGGTTCCCCCGCCCCCAATCTGAAACGTTTCACACATGCAGAACAGCTCAAAGAACAAGATCCCTCACCCAGATTTAATAGACATTAACACTTAACATCTGTTTCAGAGTTTTATGTGTGTATTAAATGCATCTGTACTGTTTTGTTCACTCACCCTGGGGCAGCTCTGAGAATTCATCTTTTTTCTGGTTCCCAGACAGGCTCCCCAAACCACCTTCTCCACAAGGCCGTACCCCCCAGCTTCTGGTGGGCGGGTTCAGGGACCCCTCTCCATCGCTGGCCGGGGCTCTTTCCCCCGTGAAGTGTGACGGGCGGGCTTGCTGCCAGACTGGCGGGCCCTCCGGCCCGTCTTGGCCAGCGTCCTGGGGCCCTGGCTCCTCTGTGGTGAGAGTCCGCACTGACCTGCCCCATCCTTTCTCTTCCCTCCTTTCAGTGGCTGCGAGAGGGAGAGGACGTGGAATGGGACGTGGAAACATCTTCCAGAAGCGAAGATAAATTTTATCTGTTGGACGGAACTTTGCTCTTTTTTTTTGTTTTTTCTTTTAGGTTATCTGGGTTGAGATGCGTGCCTGTGAATTATGTCCTAGGTTATAATCTGTTGACGTCATTTTCTTTAGATGTGGGTAAAATGTTAAACTAAATAAATATGGTGGTTTTTTTCTTTTTGAGAATCTGAGGACTCTGTGTTCCTTTTGTAGTTTTTTGTTGTGTTTGCTTTGGCCGCAGCTTAAGCTTTTTTGACACCCTAGGAGATGTCCTGGGGAGGTGCCAGCTTGAAGGAGCGTGGTTATTGATAAGCGCGGGGGCTGGCGTCCCAGCCCGCTGCTGGCCAAGCGCTTGGAGGGGCTGTGAGGGCGCACGGTTCTCTTGGCGGCGCGTGGGCACGTACGCGGCAGCACTCCGTCCGGCAGCCTCTTCGGGAGCACCGTCAGCTTAGCTTGAACAGCAGGACACACAGGGTCCTGCCCTGTGGGGGAAACGCCTGGAAGCCCTGGTGACTCAGCATCTAGCAGAAGTAACCTAATATTAGAAGGTCATCCAGAGAGCCCCAGTGGCTCCTGCAGAACTGGCTTCATAAGCAGTTTTGTGCTGACCCAGGGGACAGGTTCCTGTGTGTTCATCAGAGCGCTCGGCGTGGGCTGGCACGGCGGCGGCTGCTAACGCAGAGACGGGGTGTGTGACACCGGTAGCTGATGGCAACCCCGAACTGGAAAAGCAGCGTGGAGAAGAGAAGTCGGACACCAGAGAGGGGCCAGCAGGGGCCCTGTGCAGGATGAGCTGCGGCAGAAACTGGAGGCGAGGGGGTCGGTCATCAGCCCTAGAATGTTGCTTGTTGGACAGATGTTCCGGTGCTGCGGGGAGAGGAGGAGGTCCCCTAGTGAGCTTCCATCCCGAGGTCAAACACGACCAGAAGGTGGCGGCCCTCACATCAGCCTGGCGTGTGGGCAGTGCCCAGGACCGAGCCCCCAGAGCTTCAGTAGGTTCAATGAAGGGTGGCTGGGGGCAGCTTCCAGCGAACTCACTGTGAAGGAGTTAGTTTGCTTTCGATGTGACCAAGAGTTCATCTGTTTCTGATAAGAAGAGGAATAGGTCGGTTGAGATGCGCATAGAGACTCCCCTAGAGACGCAGGCTCGGGAACCTGTTCTAAACTGTGCCCTTGCTGTCCCCTCCCAGTGATTTCAGTTCAGTATATCCAAGTCCACGTTCTGACCCTGGTCTAGAGTGTCTTGTTTTATGTGATATTAACTTTTTCGGCTGTGCCCCGTGGTTTGTGGGACCTTGGTTCCCTGACCAGGGATCAAACCTGGGCCCTCGGCAGTTGAGGCCCAACCCCTGGACCGCCGGGGAGCTCCCTGGAAGTTTTATGAGACAGTAGTTACCCTAAAACAGCGTTAGGAACGGTTTGGTATCCTGCAGTTTAGGAGAAAAAGATCCGTTATTCACACTGAAAGAGCAGACAGTTCTGGGAGGTCTCTCCCCCGCTGCCTCTGCCCAGCCCTCAGCTCCGGACTGGTTGTCCGTTTTTGCTTCTGTGTCTCCCATTTAAACCTGTTTTGTGGCTACTCCTTGATGTTTCGTTTCAGGCATTTATCTTCCCGCTTCTCTGTCCTGCCTACCGACGTGGACTCCCCTGTGGCCCATCTCCCTGACATTGTAATTCTGAGTAGCTCATGTTCAGTGTTTATGTTATTAGGGATTAGGGCCGGGTGTTTGATTACAGCTGAGCCAGGTGGTAGGTGGGATCACTTTCATGCAGAACTTTCTCTTTCCTAGAATTAATAATCCTCTTATTGGGTCGGCCAGGAGGTTTGTTTGGGTTTTTCCGTGATGAATGAGCCTTTTGGCCAACCCAGTACGTTCTTGCTTGCTTCGTTTTCTGTCTGCTTGTTGCCAGTTCAACCCCAGACTCATCTAAAGACATTAATAGCACCTCTGTCTGGCCCGTTTCTTCTCAGCTGGCCCCAGGCTGACCGGCTTTCCTCTGTGCTTGCTGTCAGGGGCTTTCCTCTGCCGAGGTCTTCTGCAGCTTGTGTAACGTCTTCCTCCTGCCTCTGCTATCGAAGGGGTGTGTGTCAGAGAGCGGCTTGTCCTCATGCTCTGCTGAGGGTGAGGTTCAGGCGGGAGTTCGCTTCTGTTAGAATATTAAAGGCATCGTTACCTTTCCGTCGAGTACCCTGTGCTGCCGCGGAGAACCCGGGCCGTTCTGAGCACTGACCTTTGTGCGCAACTGTCCCTCCTGGCTCCCGGTTCCGGGATTCACACCAACGCGCCCCAGCCAAGGTCTGTGGGTGCATCGCACTGGGCTGATGCTGAATGAACCTTTTCAGAATGGACTTTAATCCTTCGTTTCTGGGAAACTTTCTTGAATTACTTGTTAATGATTTCCTTCCTTTGGTTTTCTGATTTCTCTTTCTGGAATTTCTATTCAGATGTCGGATCTCCGGGACTTTGCCTGCTTCACTTCTTTCTCTCCCTGCCTCCCCTGTCCCCCGTTGTTTTTTTGGTCTCCTTTGTAGATTTCTCCAAGTTGATTCTCTGAAGGTCCCTTTTTCTTTCTTTCCTTTTTTTTTAAATAGGACCTCAAGCCTTCCCTGGGGTCCGGTAGTTAAGACTCCACATTCCCACTGCAAGGGAATTCGAGTCTGATCCCTGGTCAAAGAACTAAGATCCCACATCCTGCACAACCCTCAAAAATTAAAATACATTAAAAATTTTTTAAATAGAAAATTGCCGTTTAAGAAAAAGAGTAAGGTTGGAAACAGCATGGCATGGTAAAGAAGATACAGGTCAAAGGATGGTGTCGTGGAAAGATAACCGGACCCCGACTTAAGAGATGGATTTGAGCCTGACTGTGTCCACTGCCAATTCTCTCTAAGCCTCTTACCTATCCCAGGGAGGTTCAGACTCAGCTGATTCATTGATCCATCTCCGCTTCTAGACATACCTGCTGAGTTTTTCATAACCTTAAAAAAAATAATAAAGGACACAGGATTTTTTTTTTCCTGCTTCTGGCCAAGACGGAAACTTATCCTCATGCCTAAAAAAAAAAAAACAAAACAAAACAAAAACGGGGCATTGAAGGAGAGTAACCCCTGAGAGATGGGAAACACATGAGGTGGACTTACCGCCTGGTGAGAGCTTCCAGGCCACGGCAGTGAGTGGGGGCTGGCAGACTGCTCGGGTTGAGGAGTCAGCTGAGAATCCAGAGACACCGAGGCAGCTCACGTTCAGAGGACAAAACAGCAGGGAGAAGAAAGCCACACAGAGGACCCCAGAGGTCTGCAGAAGGTTCCTCTTAAATACCGGTCAGTACACAAGCGTGGGGAAACGGGCCAGGGAAGACGCCATGGAAAAGACGTGGCATCACCCAGACGCAGGAATAGTTCTTGTCCCCACCAGCCAGAGGAAAGCCTGACTCATGACAGTGGGTGGACTGTTAGACCCAGAATCTTATTCTAGGTATAACGGGACAGACGTGGAGACGACACTTCCCAAGCGCAGGGGGCATGCCACGCTGCTCAGGGTCACCCGAGGAAACCCCAGCTGGGTCAAGGGCAGGAGGGGAGAGAGGGCACGGCCCAGGGCCTGAGTGTGGAGTCCACGGGGGAAGCAGGGGTGAGGCCGGGTAGGCCGGTTTGCGGACATCTGGAATTGGATGATCTGAACAGAGCAGAGGGCTCCGAGCTGTAGGGGTGGTGTCCGGTTGTGTGGTATCTGGCACGGAAGGTGATGGCTTTGATGGGTGAGTTAAATAAAGGTGGTTGGTTTAGACTTTGTTTTGGTTAGTTTGTATGTGAAAGGTCCGCTCTGCAGGCAAGCTGTTTACTATCTCTAGGAGTTAACTGACTCTAGGAGGGGCAGTCTTTAGTGAGGCTCCAAGATATTAAAATTTTTGAAATACTCAGTGAAAGACATTTAAACATGGATAATACAAAAATATGATATATTTTTAAGACAAGTATCCAGGAAAGTCTTCCTTCATACGAACTTTGAGCCCTAGATTGAGCATTGCTCTGTACCCAGCTAACAAATCATAAAAACAGGACTTGAAAGGATCAAGCTGTGTCTAGGTCAATTAACTGTATTCTCCAACAAAGCCCCAAAAGATTTATAAGAACATAAAAATATCTAGCACCCTACAAAGTGAAATTCACAGTGTCTGGCATCCAGTCAAGGATTACCAGGCATGCAAAGAGCCAGGGAAGCACAGCCCGTAATGAGGAGAATAATCAAAACATTAAAACTGACTCACATGTTAGAAGGAGCAGAGAAGTTAGGATGGTGGTTTCAGCTCTCATACATTCAAAAAGTTACAAGAAAAAAAAAAAAAAAAGTTACAAGACACACACATGGAAGGTCTGTAAAGAAGGACAAGAGGGGTGTCGGAGGAGGAGAGAGAAGGAAAAGAGAAGAAAGTTCTCATTGAACTTAAGATTCAGGATGGGATTCATAGCAGATGAGACGCTGCAGAAGAAAAGGTCAGTGGATGTTAAAGCATAGCTCTAGAAGCTCAGCTGGTGGTGAACCCACCTGCGATGCGGGAGACCCTGGTTCGATCCCTGGGTGGGGAAGATCCCTTGGAGAAGGGACAGGCAGCCCACTCCAATGTTCTTGGGCTTCCCTGGTGACTCAGATGGTAAAGAATCTGCCCGCAGTGTGGGAGACCCAGGTTCAGTCCCTGGGTTGGGAAGATCCCCTGGAGGAGGGCATGGCAACCCACTCCAGTGTTCTTGCCTGGGAAAGTCCATGGATAGAGGAGCCTGGTGGGCTGCAGTTGATGGGGTTGAGAAGAGTCGGACACGACCGAGCGATAAGCACAGCACACATCATAGAAACTGTACAAGAGGAAACACACAGAGAAAAGGGTTTGAAGGGCATTTCTCTGGTGGTCCAGTGGTTAAGGATTCTGCCTGCCGGTGCGGGGAACACAGGCTCGATCGCTGGTCCGGAAACCAGGGTCCCACTTGCCGAGGGACAGCTGAGCCCCTGCACCGTGACTACTGAAGCCTCCGCGCCCTCGAGCCCACCCTCTACAACTAAAGAAACGCGCGGCAACGGAGCCGCTTCAACGCTAGCACCGCCAAAAATAGGAAAAGAACTGTGGGGCAATTTCAGGTTTCCTAATATATGGGTAGTTGGAGTCTCTGAAGGAAAGGTGATGAGAGAGACAGAAAAAGTGCTTGAAGAAATAATGGCCCCAAACTTTCCAAACTGGATGAAAACTATAAACCCACAGATCCCAGAAGCCAAATGAACTCCAAGCACCAGAAGATGAGATCCAGGCATATATCATAATTCAAAACCAGTGATGAAAAGAAAATTCTAAAAAAACTGCTAGAGAAAAAAATGTTATCATCAGAAGAACAATAATAGGAATGACATTTCTCACTGGGGACCATACAGACACAAAGATTGTGAAACAGCATCTTCAAAGTATTGACAAAACTGTCAATCTGGAATTCAGTACTTGGAGGAATAACTTTTTAAGACGAAGGCAAGATACATCATTTTCAGACATTCGAAGGTTGAAAAAAATCACCAGGAGACCTGCTATACAAGAAACATTAAAGGATACTCATCCAGCAAAAGGAAAATTAGAGCACGTGGAAATCCAGATCTACAAAGAAGTGAAGATCTCTGTCCTTCACCGACTCCCTGAGTTTGCGCAGACTTGTGTCCATGGAGTCAGTGATGCCATCCAACCATCTCGTCCTCTTGACGTGTGAATGTAAAATGCATGACAATATTAGCGTAAAGGCTAAGAAAGAGATACTACATACTATTATGAATTTCTTATACTAGAACTGGCGTATTACTTGAAGTCTGTGATAATTTTAAAATGTATAATGTAAACCCCAAAGCAACACTAAAATAATAAAACACAAGGCAATACTCCCATCTGCATCCGCTGATGTGTGTATGGGTAAACAGAAGTGGCATATCCATACAATAGGGTATTATTTAGCCCTAAAAAAAATGAATTACTGATACATGTTACAGCATGGATGAATTTTTAAGACAAGGTAAGTGAAAGAGTACACAAAATACGATTCCATGTATATGAAGTCTAGAATAGGCAAGTTCATAGGAACAAAGCAGGTTACTGAATTTTTTTAAGCAGACAGCACTACACACCTGTATTAGGAAAAAAAAGGTCTTGGGTCAATGATCTCAGCTATATCAGTCTCAGACAAGAAGATATTAAAGAATCTAGGAGAATTCTGTGGCGGTTCAGTGGTTAGGACTCAGCACTTTTGACTGCTGTGGATCTGGGTTCAATCCCTGGTCAGGGGACAAGAACTTGCACTCCTCTCGGTACAGCCAAAATAAAGGAGAAAATTATGAACACCTTCATGTCAAATTCCACAGCTTCGATGAAATGGACTAATTCCTTGAAAGATCAAAAATGCAAAACCTCCCTCTGAGAAGTAACAACTGACCCGAATACCCCTACTTCTCTTAAATTGGAATTGTAGTTGAAAACCTTCCCACAAAGGAAACTTCAGGCTCATGAGCCTTCCCTGAGGAATTCTGCCAGATATTTAAGGAAAAGATCATATCAATTATCAGTTCTTTGGGAATGCTTCCAAGGTGGCTCAATGGAAAAGAACCCGCCTGCAATGCAGAAGAGTCAGTCCCTGAGTCGGGAAGCCCCCCTGGAGGAGAAAAGGCTGTCCTTCCCCACTGAGTCGGCTCCTCGCCTCAGGCAGCCAGTGTCGGAGCCGCAGCTCCAGCCTCAGTCCTTCGGCCGATACTCGGGGTTGGTTTCCTCTAGAAGTCACTGGTTTGATCTCCTTGGTGTCCGAGGGACTCTCAAGTCTTCTCTAGCGCCGTTCGGAAGCATCATTTCTATAGTACTCAGCCTGCCCTGTGGTCCGGCTCTCACATCTGTACACGCCTACTGGGAAAACCATAACTTTGACTCTGCAGACGTTTGTCGGCAAAGTGACGTCTCTACTTTTTAAATACGCTGTCTAGGTTTGCCGCAGCTTTTCTCCCAAGGAGGAAGCGTTTTTAACTAAAGCATGCTATCTGGGCTCAAACGTCCTCCCTTCCAGGACAGAAGTTCCCAAGCGTTGGTCGCCTCGGTCCCGCAGAGGACAGGCACGTTTTCTTCGTCTTTGCTTTTGGCGCTCTCAACACGCTGGCGTGACCCGAGAAGCGGAGACCAGAGAGGGAGGCTCCTGCAGCTGTCCGCCAGTTTGCCAGAGCGGGCACGGATCCCCCACGCCTCGGCGGGCTTCAGTCTGAGAAGTGTCCTCAGTACTTGCCGACCCGCTCCTCACCAGTCGCTCTCCATCCAGTCTGGCTCCTCACTGCTCTGCACCCCACCCGTCCTGCACACGTGGAGACAGGGGCCCAGGGAGATCCCCGCTGGTCCTGCTCCAGCAGGGCCACCATGATGGTCGAATGGCCTCTGACTCACTGGGGCTCCCCTGGCGGGAACTTGGGTGACTCCTTGGCCCCCAGTGGCTGGGAGACAGCACCCCAGACTGAAGCCAAGCTGCCTGGCTCACCTCCTGGCTCCCCCCGTTCCTAGCCCTTTGACCTCAGACAGGTCCCTCAACCTCTCGCTGACATAGTTCGCTCACCTCCTCCGAGTTCAGAGGGAACTAAAGGGGTGTAAAGTCGTCGAACGGTGCTTGGCCCCGACGGAGGCTGCAGAGTGCTCCTAAATAAATCAACGGCTTCAGCCCCGCCTCGTCCCGAGGCCTGGGCTCCTGCCATTCCCACCCAGAGAGCGCTGGGTGGAGGCCCGCTGACGCTGCAGAGCGTCTGCCCGGTGCCCCCCACACGGCAGGTCCTTTCCAAGCCTTGTCAGCCTCGCGCCAGCGGGATAAGGGGAAGCCTGGTGAGCCTCGTTCCCAAGATGCGGGGCTGGGCCCCGAGACGACCACACCGTCCGCAGGTGACAGGGCGGGACCAGGCCAGGTCTGTCCGCCTCTGAGACTGGGCCTAGGAGCGGACCAGCCCCAGCCAGGCCCACTTGCAGCCAGCTTCCTGGGTGTCCCTGCCCGCAGAGGAAGCCTCTCTGGGGGTCACAAGGGCCCCTCGAAGAGGCAGACTGCCCCGGAGCCGCTTCACACGCCGGCCCAGCCAGGGCATCGCACGCGTCCATCTGAGGGGTGGGGAGATTGAGACCAGCTACCACCGCCTGCATCCAACCAGCGCTTGGCCGGCAAAACTGGCCACGGTCCCCACAGCGTCCTGGTGAGACTCCCTCCACGTGGTCACGGTCATCAGGCCCCAGGTCTGTGGCAGACGCGGGCCCGGGGTGGGCAGGGAGGATGCAGCTCAGCAGCTCGCCCGGCCCGGGGTGGCCTCCTCATCCTCCCAGCCCCCGGCGGCCCGAGCCCACTGTCCCAGAGTGGGGGCCGCTGGGAAGGTCCGTGGCGTTAAAGCAGGGAGGCTGGGGAGGGGCCAGGACCCCAAGGCGGAGAGCGGAGGGAGCCGGTGCACGGAGGGGAGCAGAGCTGGGCTGAACGGGTCCACTCAGGCCTCCCAGGAGGGCTCCCCTGGGCGCAGGGAGGCAGGGGCCTGACCTCACCGCCTCCTGACTTCCCGGGCCTGACCTCACCGCCTCCTGACTTCCCGGGCCTGACGCTGCCCTTCTGGCCCAAGACGCTGCCCTTTGTCCGGCCGAATACAGACTTGTGTCACGGTGCCGGCTTGCAGTCCGCTGAGGGCCGGAGCTCTGGGGAGGGTCTGCGGGGGCGCTCCCCGAGGCGGGGGTCTCCCCCCGCCCGGCAGGACCCCGCCACCCCTGGTGCTGACCTGCAGGGGAGCCCTGGGCCAGGCACGGTGACGCCGCTCAACTCGCTTGGCCTCCCTGCCCAGCTCCCAGCGGGGCTGAGCTCCAGCCTCCCATGCGGGCCTGGGCGGGCGGCGAGGCGTCTGGTCTGCAGCCTGCCCGTGGGGCTCCGCCTGTCCCCCACCCCCACCCCGCGTGCGCCCTTGGGTTTCCCCACGGGGGAGGACTCTGCGTGGGGGCCCCCAGGGCCTGCAGGGAACACAGAGCTCTTTGTCTCTGACGGCTGTCTCTCCTCCCCTGCCCCTTGGAGCTGCCCACTCGCCAAGTACAGGAGTCCTGGCAGCTGGGCAGCCCTATGCGCCCCGCGGGAGATGGGCCTGGCCCCACTGGCACAGTTGTGTGCCCGGCCCAGGGGGTCCCGGTTACTGGGGGTGGGGGGGGCAGGTTCAGCAGCCTGGGCTCAGGCAGGAGCCCGGCCCCCTCTGGTCCCGTCCTCCAGGTGTCCAGGCCCTGCCCCAACCCGAGGGCGGGTCTCGGAGGTCTCCTCCAAGGCCTCACCCACAGACAGACTCCCACTTCTCCAGTCTCCCAGGAGCACCCAGGGGAGGACAGAGTGAGTCTGGTCCCTCCCTTTAGGGCAGGCAGGGCCCCCCTTCTGCTCACCCCAGTGGCCGGGCTGGTGCCCAGTAGCCCCCAAGGCCCACGGTGCAGAAAGGCTGAGGTGGAGAGGACGTGGCCCTTTATTGCGGGGTCTGCAAAGCATGGGCCCCTCCTCCTCCTCTGCCCACTGGCTCCGGGGGGGCCTCCGCCCCCATCACCCCGCCTGCCCACGGGCTCGGGAGGCGGGAGTCAGGGCGGCTGGCAGGTCACGCGGAGCAGCAGGCTTCGGCGCGGGCCCCGCAGCCGTGGAGTCCCAGGGGGATGCCAGGGCCGGGGCCTCGGGTCCAGGCCCTCATGGATGGTGGGCAGCGAGGGGCGCTGGCTCAGCCACTCCAGCGCAGGCTGGGCAGCAGGGGCTGGAGAGGGGAGGCCGTGTCCACGTTGCTCCAGGCCAGTGCCGGGAGCTTGGCGGTGACTCGAGGGCCTCGGGGAGCTCGCAGGCGGTGGCCCACGTCAGCCGGTCACTGTTGGGCAGGAGCTGGGCTGGCAGGGCTGACTCAGAGGCTGGGCAGCAGCGGGCAGCAGCGGGCACAGCAGCCCATCGCTGAGCCCTGTGAAGCTCAGGGCCAGCCCCGCCAGCCCAGGTAGCGCGTGACGGGCCGCGGGTCCCGGGCTGACCGCGGGTTCCCGACAGGTCCACAGCCTCGCCCACCCTGCAGTCTTCTGGAGGCTGCGGGAGAGTCATGGGTGGGGACGGCCTGAGCAAGGGCCCCGCCACCTCCACCCTGGCCACAGGCGGCGACCCTCAGTCAGGGCAGCCCAGGCCCCTGTGCACGGCCACTTCCTGGGCGAGTGGCCACGGGCAATGCTGGCAAGAGCTCTGAGCCCCAGTTTCCCGCTTGGTTAAGAGGCGGCCTGGCTGTGAGGATTCAATGCACCTGTGTTCATCAAGCCTGTTCTGCAAACCCGCTGTTTGCGGCTTCACCACGCCTGTCACAACGGTTGATTTTTACGCCAACCGAGTGGGTGGCAGTGCTTACCCTATGGTGCTCGAGAGGGGCGGTGACCTGACTTCTCCACGGTCACATACCACTACAGGGCAGCCAGGTCTGCAAATCGGGGTGCTTGGACCCCCAAGTCCACCCGGTCAGTGTTCCCATGCGCCTCCTTGGAGGTCCCTGACCGTTTTGGATAGATGGATGGTCCTGTGAGGGTGACTGGTCCCCCCACAGGCCCAGGCTAAGCAAGAGGGCCATGCTGGGGGATGTGGGCGGGGAACTGCCCTGTGGGAAGCTGGAACTCTGGGAGACGGAGGAGGGTCCCCCACCCGCTGCAGAACCCCTGTGGTTCTCTCCTGTCATTTGGACCTGGGGCTGGCAGCCTAGGGGCTGAGAACACCTCCAGGGCCTCTGGCCACCAAGACAGGGAACAGTTCCCAGGGCCCCAGAACGGGCGTGGACCCGCAGGCCTGAGGACAAGGGCAGCAGGCTGAGGGGAACCAAGGAGGCGCTCCAGGGCCTGTTGCCAGGCTGTCTGTGCGCACGCGGCCATGGCGGCCCGACGGAGTGGGCCCCGTGGTAGCGTGGGCCGCTGGGCTGGCCGCGGAGCCTCAGCTCAGGCAGGGGTCCCCAGAGGGTCGTGTGGCCCCCAGCCTCGGTTTCCTGCCTGGTGACAGGACCCGGACGCCTGCCTCCAGGCTGCTGTGGGGACTCAGCTGACCGCCGCTGAGGTCACTCTGGTCCAGGGGGACCGGGCCCTGGGCCACGCGAGGCGCAGAAAGCAGGGCAGACGGCAGCTCCCGCGGAACGTGCAGCGAGCGGGCGCCTCCGCCTGGGGGTCCGCGTGCCCACCCCTCTTCAGCCCTGGGCCTCCCTCCGGGGCAGGCGGGCCCCTGCGGCTGCCAGGCGTGAGGGGCGAGACTGCAGACGAGCTGCCGGCAGGTCCTGCCCAAAGACTCCGAGCTCCAGGTGCTGCGGGGGCAGCGTGGTCAGGGAGGCCGGCCTCGGGGGCCTGAGCGCGGGCATGCGCACAGCCGGCCGGCCGACCGCGGGCCGCCCACTGGCTGGCCCCCCCGCCCCCCGCCGCAGCCTGGCTTGCAGCCAGGAGAGGCTGCCCGCTGGGAGCTGGACAGGCTGGTCCGAGGCCCGCGGGGCCCGGCGGGAGGAGGCCCAGACAATGGGCCCTTGTTCCTGGTCCTCAGGCCCCGGGCCAGAGCCTCGGGCCACCCGCCGGCTCCCCGCGCACCCTCGGCGCCCCCCGGGACCAGGCCCCTCCAGGGAGCCCCGCTCCCCCCACGCCGCCCCAGGAAACAGGAGCCAGCCAGGTCAGCACGCCCTCCCCCCTCTCCCCGTCCAGTGGGCTGGCGCCCGTGGACTGGGTCTGGGCCGCCGGGGGAGGGTGGCTGTTTAACGGCGCCCCCCCCATCCTGGCCCCCTCTCTTTCGCTCCTAAGCGGGCCCTCGTGGAGGCCCAGCTGGGGCAGGATATGGGGCGGCCTGCTTTCTGCAGAGCCGGCACCGAGCCCGCTCCGCCACCCAGCACATTCTTTCAGCCAGGGCTCTGTGAGCAGCGTGCGTGCACAGTGGCAGCAAGCCCGGGGTCCCCGCAACGGCTCCAGGCCAGCCTCGGGGTGCCCGCAGCGACTGCTGCACCTGCATGCAGCGGCTCAGAGCCGGCCGGGCCCGGGAGGTGGCCCTGTCTCACACCCCGGCTCACTGTGACCGGGGGCTGCGGCGGCCACAGGCTGTGTCAGGAGCGGGACGTCCAGTGGGCGGGGGGACTGCAGGTGGCAGGGGCCAGCCCAGCAGGAGGAGAGATGTGCTCCTGGTGTGAGCTACTTGGGGAGGCAGTGGGCTCCCATCCACAGGGGGAACGTGTGGACCGGCTCTCTCCCGGCTCTGGGCCTCACTGGATCTGTCAGGGTGTTGTGGATCCCGAAGGTTCTCCATGTGACCCCCTGCCTGGGTCCCAGGGCCGGGCCCACAGCTCAGGAAAGAGGTCCAGATGACAGGTGGCACCCCGGGGCTGGGGCGGCAGGGTTCCCACGGGCTGCGGCTGCAGGCCAGCCTCACACACGACGCCAGCACGGGGTCCCAGAGACAGACGCTGACCCTTGTTCTGAGGCCACACATGCAGCAGGCTGGTGGGGGGCCCCCCGAGGGCAGCTCCAGGCTCCCGTCCACCAGGCCGCCCAGCCCGGGGCGGTGCAGGTCAAGGGCCAGGGGCCCAAGCAGGCCGTGGGCAGGCTGAGGAAGGCCACGTTCCTGCAGAGCAGGCCAGGGAGCAGGGCCCCCTCCGGGCCCAAGTCCTGCAGGTACTGAGAGTGGAGTGAGCCAGGGCTACGGCCTCCCTGCCCTGGACGCCCTCCCAACCGCTGCCCCCGCCCCAGGCTTGCTGGGCCCCCTTCCCCCGCCCAGCAGCGATGGGCCAACTGTCCAGGGCAGCTGGACACTACATGAACAGAGTCGGTGCGTCGGGGGTCTCAGGGAGGCGATTTGTGGGTCTGGGAACCCTTAGACCCATTCCCTGGAGGTGAAGACGTTCTGAGACCCCCACGGCTCCTCTGGGGTTGGGCTTGTCTTTGGGGGGCTCCTCTGATGACCGCCCAGCGCCCCTGCCCTTCAGCCCCCCCGCCTCTACCCGCCTAGGCCCCAGGTCTCCTGGGCTATGGCTGAAGCCCAGACCCTGCCTGTCAGGGCAGCACTCGGCTCAGACCAGGTGATCCCTGCCCCTGCCCTCACTCAGCAGGGAACGCCACCAGCCCCGGCTTCGCAGCCCCTCTGCAGAGCGCAGGGGCCACCCTGCCTCCTCCCTCAGCCCCCTGCCCAGCCCACCCACCACTCGGGCAGCCTCATGCCTCGTCCCCGACAGCCTCCTCCCGGGGGTCCCGGCCTCCCGCCCCTCCCAGCCGGAGCCAGCTCCACGGCAACCCTGGGCTTGACCCTCTTGGTGGAGAGCAAACGTCCTCAGGTCGTGTGGTGGCAGAGACAGCCTGCAAGCCTCAGACTCTGGCCTCCACGGCCTCCCCCGCCCACCAGACCCCCTGTCCAGCACCCGTCCAGCCTCCCCACCTCAAGCACATCCCCCATCAGGCCCCCCGGCCTGCCCTGTCCTTCCCAGCCCCCCGAAACCCCTACCTTGGCCTCCTCCTCCTGTCATTCCCCTGCGCCCTGCATGCTTTTAGGGGGTCCGTTTACAGGATGCAACAGGCACAACCAGGGTGGGCCTCCAGACCTCAGGTCAGGTACCTCTGCCGACCCCGAGCCAGAGAGTAGTGTGCTGTGTGCGTAAAGCCCAGGAGGGCACGGGAAGCCGGGCCCGAGTGCCTGAGGGCCGTGGGGCAGGGCAGGCCCCACCCTCTGGGACACCAGGGGGCAGCCCGCTGACATGCCAGCCAGCGCCTTGGGCCCCTCGCCAGAGAGATGCGGGGCCCTGGCTGCTCCATGCTGCTTCATTGGCACCTCATGCACAGTGCAAGTGGGAGATGCCAGCTAGGGAGGGTCCAGAAGCCCAGGCTGACCCAGACAGGGTCCCGGAGACCCCAGCCTGCCCTCTGCAGGCGTGGACAGCTCCCCTGAAAGGGCCAGCCCCAGCCCTCCCGCCTGCGGAGCCCAGAGGGGCGGGCTCCGGCCTCGGCTGGCCCCCGCTTTGCTGGGCTCGCCCCTCTTCTCCAAGCCCCCGTCCACCTGCAGACCAGGCTGATCTTGGCGCACGGGGCCGTGTGGGCCGGGCGCCGGGACTTGCCAGAGAGGGAAGCTGCGTGCGGATGGTGACTCCTGGGGGGCCCCGGGTGGCGGCATCTGTGGAGCCAGGACCCCACCCACCCTGACACGATGCTGCAAGGCACAGCAGGTGCCAGGCGTGTGTCCTCGGTGGCCCCGGGCGCTGCCCGTGAGGAGGATGGGCCTTGTCTGAGCTGCCAGGGTGAGGCTGCTGCACCCGCTGACCAGCCGGGCGGGGCTTGGCTGCCCCAGGTCCTGGCTGCAGGATCCAGGGCCGGGCCTCCCATCTGCCCATTGCCCCTCCGGACAAGACCACTGGCCCCCAGCCGCCCTCCTTGGCAGGGTCTGAAGGCAGGAGCCTAGCTCCAGGCTAGGAGCCACAGCCGACCTCAAACCCCAGAGACGCACGGACTGTCCAGGGAGCCCCTCCCCAGCTGTAGGCCACTGCTCTCCGTGCCTGCCTCGCCCCTGGGCCAGACGAGACCCTCATCGTCCCCTTCCCTGGGCACCGCCCGGCGGGCGCGACCGCGATGCCTCCCGGCCCCTCCCCGGCCTTCAGCCCCCGCCGGCCCTCTCCTTCTCTCGCCTGGCGCAGGAGGCGCCGCAGGTGCCGGGCGCGCTCGGGCCGCTGCTCGTGGAGCGTGGACTGGATCTCGCGGAGCCCGCGCACCCGGCGCTCTTAAGGCGCGGGCCCGCACCCCGCCGCCGCCCCGGCCTCCGAGCCCGCGTCGGTCCCGGCCCGCCGGCCCAACCGCGCCCCCAAGGCCGCCCCACGGCGGGCGCAGACCCGGCGGGAGGCCTGGCGGCCCGGCGCCCCGCCCCGGCCCCGCCCCGGCCCCGCCCCGGCCCCGCCCCGGCCCCGCCCCGGCCCCGCCCCGGCCCCGCCCCGGCCCCGCCCCGGCCCCGCTCCGGCCCCGCTCCTGCCCGGGAATGCGTGGCGTTCGGGGCACGCGATCCGAGGCTGCGCGCCGTGGTCGGGCTGGAGCGCGGGGCGGGGGAGGGGGAGAGGAGGGCCCCTGCCGGGGTTCCCGGAGATCCCACAGTCGGTTTGGGGGTGTCGCTGGAGGAGGCCATCGGCCCACGCTTGTCCTGGCTCGAGCTGTGTCGCCAGGGACTGGAGACACCAGAGGGGAGGTGGCGCTAGGCGCCTGCAAAGCCTCCGGGCACCCGGGGCTGCCCGTGGATCGATCGTTCGGCGATGAAAGGAAGGAGACTGGACTGGGGGGTCAGGGTGGGGTGGGGGGATCAGCTGAAGGCGGTACCAGCACCGGTTCTCAGAATCTGCCCCCAGCCCTCCACGCAGCGCAGGTGTAGTGCCTGACTTTTCCACCCTTTGTGGGCTCTCCTGCCTTGACAAATATTTACGCTTTCTCCCTCCTTGGCTGGCGGCAGAGCTGGGCGAGCCAGCGGCCTCTGCCAGCCACCTGGGGCATGAAGGGGGTGCGGGTGCTGATTAACCATCTAACCCCAGCTCTGGGCAGGCTGGCGGCAGGCTGGCCGCACCTGCCTGCCTTCAGCCTTCCTCCCAGGCAGAAGTGGGGGAAGCGTGTGTGTGTCCGGGGCGGGGTGCCTTGCTACTCCAGGGGCCAGGTGTGAGCTCTCGGGGCCCCCTCGCTGGAGGCGTCTTCGTTGGGGGTCCACTCCCCCTTTTAGCTCTTCCCCCCAGCCTCTTCGCATCCCAGCGCAGGTGAATTTGGCTCCAGAGCCTGACTTCCGCAGCAGGGAGGGTGTGTGCCCAGCCTGGGAGGGGTGCCCAGGGACCGTGATGGGGGAGCACCGGCCCATGAGGGAAGGCAGACTTCAGGGCCTTCTGCAGGGTTAAGCACTGCTCCACCCCCGCAGGAGTAGGGCTGAGCCCGTGCTGGGCTCTGTGGTCCCGGGGTCTGAGCCCCGGAGACGAGGCAGGGGGCCGGCCCCTGAGCGTGCTGGGCTTGTTCCTATCCTGGCCCCCTTCTTTCCTGCCACTGGACGGCTGGACGCAGACGCCCCCCCCCCCCCCCCCCCCCCCGGTCTGTAGCCGGACCATCTTGGCGCCGCAGGCTTCCTCCTTGGCAAACCTGCAGGACGGCCCCACCTGCCTTCCTCCGGGGCCCAGGCGACGGCCCAGCGCAGTGACGTGGTGGGGTCCCAGGCCTTCAGCAGCGGCCCCACGGCCCCGGGGGCCTCCAGACCCCTGCCCAGAGCCGGCAGCCTGGCCAGCCACACACGCAACGCCCCGCCCCGTCCCAGAACCGGAGCCAGAGCTGGGACGCTCCCAGGTCTTGACCGAATCCTTCCAGAGGCTGAGCCAGGCCTGGACCCGGTCCGCCCCGAGAGTGAGAAGGCCGAGGCGGCGGCGTGGGGTTGGCGGGGCGGGGTGGGCAGGGGAGGGCCAAGCCTGGATGTCCCTGAAGGGGCGACCAGACAGCGGTGGGGTGGGGGGTCGCGCAGAGTGTGGGGTCCCGTGGGAAGTGGAGAGCTGCTCCCCAGTCCTGAGTCTCAGTCCCACGCCACCCTCTGTGTCCTTGGCTGAGAGATTCCTGGAGGGCGTTTTCCATGAAAGGGGGGAGGGTGGCATCTGGGCTCAGATCCCGTGGGGGTGGCCAGGTTGACTGTCCCAATCTGCGTTGGACAGAGGCCCCAGAGGCAGAGCTGTGCCCTCAGGGGTGGGGGCACCATCCCCCCATTGGCCAGCTCCCGTATGTAACTAAGATCTGTTTGTCCTTATCCCTGGACTTGCCCTGGGCAGCTGAACTGTGTCTGGGGAGACCCCGTGGGATGGGGTGGGGGCCGTGGTCTTGCCCTCTGAGCCCCCAGGGCTGAGGCTGAGGTTCAGAAACTTGTATGCAGTCTCTCCGGCTCCCCAGGAGGTGCTAGTGAACAAGAACCTGCCCACCAATGCAGAAGACTTGGGAGACGCGGGCTCGAGCCCTGGATTTGGAAGCTCCCCTGGAGAAGGAAGTGGCACCCCACCCCCGTCCTCTTGCCTGGGAAACCCCATGGACAGAGGAGCCTGGAGGGCTCCAGTCCTTGGTGTCACTGGGAGTCGGACAGGCCTGAGCACAGCGCCCAGTCTCGGGGAGCCAGTGAGCTGGGAGGTTGAGGAGCTGGACAGTCAGGTGGGCGGGTGAGGATGCTGAGGACGTCCTGGGCCCCGAGTGGGACCTGGACAGTCAGGTGGGCGGGTGAGGATGCTGAGGACGTCCTGGGCCCCGAGTGGGACCTGGACAGTCAGGTGGGCGGGTGAGGATGCTGAGGACGTCCTGGGCCCCGAGTGGGACCTGGACAGTCAGGTGGGCCCCGAGTGGGACCTGGACAGTCAGGTGGGCGGGTGAGGATGCTGAGGACGTCCTGGGCCCCGAGTGGGACCTGGACAGTCAGGTGGGCGGGTGAGGATGCTGAGGACGTCCTGGGCCCCGAGTGGGACCTGGACAGTCAGGTGGGCGGGTGAGGATGCTGAGGACGTCCTGGGCCCCGAGTGGGACCTGCCAGGAGGCCAGGAGCGCCGACAGTTGGTGGCCCAGCTGCTGTCACAGGGAACCAGGGGCCGGATGACCCAGCAGCTGTGGGGGGGGAGGGCTGGGGCCGGCCCTGCACTGGACGTGTCCCACCTTCGGGCCTCTTCTCTCTATCCACCCAGTGTGTATATCCAAGCCCAGGAGGAGGAAGGCCAGCCCAGGTACCTCAGCAAGCAGCCAGGTGCCACGGACGCCTCCCAGCAGCAAAGAGGCACCAGGGAGCACTCCCTAGGAGGGAGGAAGCAGGAAGCAGATGGACACTCTGCAGAGACCGTTTCCCCTGGAGCTGGCTCCAAGGGGCGGGTTAGGAGCTTCCTGCAGGGTCAGGGGTGGCCTCAGGCCCCGGCTCCAAACCCCTGGACCTGCCCCTTTGCGGGGACAGAAACGTGGGTGAAGCATGTAGTGCTACGAGTTTTCTGTGGTTTTCACAACATGTGAACCACAAACTTGGTGATGGTTTAAAACAACAGGAGTGTATCCTCTCCCAGTTCTGGAGGCCAGAAGTCGGAAACCAACCGGAGCCCTGGCAGGGCTGTGCCCTCTAAGGCGCTTCAGAAGCTTCTTTCTCTGCCTGTCGCCAGCTTCTGGTGGTGGCCAGCGTCCTGGCCCGCCTCGCCTTGCAGCGGCTTCCCACCAGTCTCTGCCTCCCGGGTCCCAAGGGCCCCTCCCTGCGTCTGTGTGTCTCCCGCTTTTGAGGTCGGCGTCTTCGGCCACGCCGGTCTGTGTTGCTGTGCGTGGGCTTTCTCTAGCGGCAGAGAGCGGGGGCTGCTTCCTGGCGTGTGGGACCCTCCGGGATCGGGACTGGAAGCCCTGTCTGCTTCCTGGCGTGTGGGACCCTCCGGGATCGGGACTGGAACCCTGTCTGCTTCCTGGCGTGTGGGACCCTCCGGGATCGGGACTGGAACCCTGTCTGCTTCCTGGCGTGTGGGACCCTCCGGGATCGGGACTGGAAGCCCCGTCTGCTTCCTGGCGTGTGGGACCCTCCGGGATCGGGACTGGAAGCCCGTCTGCTGCACTGGCGTGTGGGACCCTCCGGGATCGGGACTGGAAGCCCGTCTGCTGCACTGGCGTGTGGGACCCTCCGGGATCGGGACTGGAAGCCCGTCTGCTTCCTGGCGTGTGGGACCCTCCGGGATCGGGACTGGAAGCCTCTGCTTCCTGGCATGTGGGACCCTCCGGGATCGGGACTGGAAGCCTCTGCTTCCTGGCGTGTGCATGCTTAGCCGCTCAGCGGTGTCTGACTCTGCAAGCCACGGACTGTAATCTACCAGGCTCCTCAGTCTGTGGGATTCTTCTGGAAAGAATACTGAAGTAGATTGCCATGCCCTCCTCCAGGGGATCTTCCCCACCCAGGGATCGAACTCGCATCTTCTGTGTCTCCTGCATCGCAGGCAGATTCTTTACCTGATGAGCCGCCAGGGAAGCCCCATGACCTGCTTACTGACTTAGGAGCCCGCCCCCACCCAGGATGACCTCATCATTACTGATGACTTCTGCAAAGATCACCTTTCCAGACAGGGTCCGATTCAGAGCCCCCAGGTGGATGAGGGTCTGGGGGGAGATTGTTCAGCCCACTGTAGCAGCTTCTGCAAAACCGTTTCCTCCTCTGGCAAATGGGGAAAATTAAGATGCCCACCTGGCAAAGCCAGAGGCTTAGACGCAGCAAGGAAGGCATCCAGCACAGACCCACGGTCGGCGCTGAGCACCTGTGGCTCTAACCAGGCTTCCGCAGCCCCGTGCCCAAGCCTCCCAGCCACCTGACGGCCATCACGTCCATTTAGCCGCGGTCACCAGGTCCCGCGGGCGCCCCCGAGACAAAGATGCAGGAGGTCGATGGGAGAGCTGGGGGGGAGCTGTGATGGAGCCGGGACAGCCCCCAACCAGGAGGCAGGGGAGGGCTTCTAAGAGGAGGCGGCGGTGTTGAGGTCAGGCCTGACGGAAGAAGAGTCCAGGTGGTGGGTGAACCGCTCGGAGGAGGGTCCGGCCCAGCCGCGGGCGCTGACCTGGAGGGCGGCGTGCACCTCTGAAGGGAGTCTTAGTCGGGGAGGGACGTGGCCTGAGCGCAGGGGCTGCAGGGGGGCGGAGAGGGGCGCCTGGGGACCCCGCGGGGTTGCCACGTGACAAGGGGAGGCTGGGGGGGACGGGGCGGGCCAGGGTCAGGTGTGGCCAGGGGCAGCGCAGCGGGGGAGGGCTCAGGGCCGCTGGGCGGGGCGGTGAAGATGCCTGGGCCCCCTTCCCAGGGTGTGGCTCTGCCTCCTGTGGCCAGCGGAGGTCTGGGGAGGGTCGCCACTTAGCTCAGGTTTGGGCTTGTTGGTTGAAGCATCAGCCGACAGGGTGTTTCAGCAGGACGCAGCTAAAGAGAGGACCTGAGTCCAGGGCTGAGCCATGAAGGGTGTCAGAGAGAGGCTGAGGAAGGGGCCAGGGGGAGAGCTTCCAGAAGCCCAGGCAGGCCGAGCCGGGCGTGCACAGAGTGTGCGCATCGGTGAAACCACACGTTCCCGTAGCCCCGTGCAGGGTCGCAGCCGTGGGCAGGGGGCTTGGGTGTCGCACCCGCCCCCACCTGGAGACAGTAGGTGGGGGTTGGGGGCTGGACGAGACACTGCCTTCCTCCCCCATCCCCTGGAGCTCCCAGACTCACAGATAATTACGAGGTGATGCGATAAATGCTACCTGTGCAGAGAGCCGTGGGCAGGCAGGGGGCGGCGGCTGCAGGCCCCAGGTGCGGCTGGTCTCAGTGCGTTTGCCCAGCAACTGTTTGAAAGATCCATGCTCTCCAGACAGAAAACATAGGGCAAGGAAGGAGAGGAGACTCTGGGCCGCCGGGCCTGGGGTTGAAGGGAACCTAGGCCCTGCACTTGCCCATGGGGCCCGGGCCCTTGGTCGCCCTGCCAAACCGCCTCTGAGGCTGGAACGTGGTCTACCAGGTGCCACACGGACTCCGCAGCCCAAGCTCCCGGTTGTTAACGAGCCGCTCGCCCTGGAGGCCCACGCACCTGCCCAAGCGCCGGCCTCTGTCCTTACACCAAAGGCGGGTGCTGAGGTGGGAACACTGCAAGGCCGCCAGCGGGTGTCTGGGGGCAGCAGGGCCCCGCCCCTGTCTGCAGTTGGCCAGAGCTCACCTCCGCCACTGGGAGGCCACACCAGCCCCTGCACCAAGCCCGGGATCGCCTCCCATCTGTTCGGTGTGGCCTTTGTGGCTCTGAGAGGCAGTGGCTGAATGGCCATAGGGTTGGGGAGCCTCGGACAGCGGGCAGGGTGTTAGACCTGGCCCATCTGACGCAGGTGCATAAGGCATTCCAAGAAGGCAAACTGGGGCTTGATGTTGGGAAGAACATGCCAGCCACCCACCGTCTCTCTGTCCTGAGAGGTAGTGAGTTCCCTGTCGGGGCAGGTATGCAAGCCGAGCTTTCTAGGGTGATGGAGGTGGAAGCTCAGAGGCCAAAGATTTGGGACTGTGTGACCTCAAGCTGGTGAAGACGGACTTTTGTTTAAGGGTCCCCTTGGTGCAGACCCCAGGGGACACAAAATGCCCCTGATGACATCAGGCCTCCTGGCTCCCACGGGATCCGGAGGGTGGGTCGGGCGCTGCTTGCGTCTGGACCCACCTGCCTGGCTCTCTCACTGTGATGGAATTACAGGATGTTGTTTCTCCATTTTTCTTTTGTCTCTGGCCACGTCACCCGGCCTGCGGGACCTCAGTTCCCTGGCCGGGGGGTTGAGCCCCAACCATGAAAGCCCGGGGTCCTGACCACTCGGCTGCCAGGAACTCCCAGGACGTTGTGTTACTACCAGCTGGGGCCCACCTGGGGCACAGGCTCACCACTTCCGCTCCCCAGGACCTGACAGCCGGGTTGGGGAGCCTCCCGGAGGGGAAGGAATGTTTTCAGGGCCTTCTCTGTTTCCTGGGTTGCTGGCCTGCCAGGTAGCTTTGGGCAAGTCCTTTTTACTCTTACGCTGCGGTTTCCTGGGCCAGAAGCGTCCTGCTCACCCACGGGAGCCTGTTGGGAGCGGGAGCAGCCTTGGAGGCCACTGTGGGCCTGTTTCTCAGTCAGGGGATGGGTCAGGTGCCTGCCTGCCCGCCCGCCCCCCACCCCTGCTCTCCAGGTCCGGGGCCTGAGTCTCCAGTCTGGCTAGGCTCTCCAGGATCATTAGCAGATGAAAGGCTCCGGGAGGGTGGGGTGGGGCCCTAGGCTGCCTTGGCAGCTGCCCCTGGCTGGAGGCCAGACAGACCTAGACTAGCTCCTCTGGGAGCAAGCACATGGACCGACCAGCCCCGCCGGCCCGCCAGCGCCCCCCATCAGGCCTGCCCTCTGCCTGGCTCCCGGGGTGCCTGTGGGACTAACAGTCACCCACCAGGGTCTTCATGAGGGAAACCGAAAGTCACTCAGTCGTGATCTATACAGTCCAAGGAATTCTCCAGGCCAGAATACTGGAGTGGGTAGTCTTTCCCTTCACCAGCAGATCCTCCCAACCCCGGGACCGGACCCAGGTCACCTGCATTGCAGGCAGATTCTTCCTTTACCAGCTGAGCCGCCAGGGAAGCCCTTCGTGAGTGAGCCAGGGTTAATGGGTTACCCAGCCCGGTGACACATTTACCAGCCTTCCCGGGCTCTCAAGGTCCAGTCGCGCTGGCCTGGCCTTCAGGCTCTGAGCTCAGCACCTTCCTGTTCCAGCTTTGATGCCTCACGGCTCCGGAAGGGTCAGGAAGGTCCAGGGTCTTCTGCCCTCTCTGCTCCAGAGATGGCCCCCAGGGCCTGGCCTCTGGGTTCCAATGGCCCCTCCGCCGGGCTGGCCTCCCCAGTCCAATCCCAGCGGTGCTAGACAACCCCCCACCCCGCGATGGCGTCGGGCCCTCCCTCGGGGTCCTGGGCTCCCCCTCCATGGCTGACCATGCTACCCCATCTTGGGTCCAGCTGAGGGTTCCTGGAGAGAAGAAATGGCATGTGTCAGAGGGGAGAGTGAATGAATGAATGAATGATGGGTGCTTGTGTGCAGGCTGCAGGCGGCATGTGGATTTCAGAGGCTTGGGCAGGCTTGGACCTGCCAGCCTTGTGGGGGCACACACCCCACCCCTTCCTGTTGGGCAGGAGTGGGCGGGGGCGTGAGCAGACCGCCCGGTCATCCATCAACCTCCCAGAAAGTTGGGAGGTGAGGAAAGGCGGCCCGGGTCATGTAACTCCCTTCTGTCCCCGTGACCAGGGTCCTTCGAGCGACAGCCTGTGTATGCCTGCGGCCCCGGGGCTGGGGGAGAGGGCATCCCGTGGCCAGAAGTGGGGCCAGCCCCCAGATATCCTAAGGGGCCAGGAGAGACCCATTGCCTGACCTGCCCCTGCCCGCTGCCCAGCCTCATTCAGCTCCACAGAGGCCCTCAGAACTCAGGTCCTTTTACTCCTGGCTGGGGACCCACTGAGCTGGAAGAGGCTGGCCGCTGTCCCGGTCACACGGGCCCCCAGGGCCAGACCCGGGGCTGCTCCTTCCCCCACCTGGAAGGGTGCCTGTGCCTTTAAAGCCTCCCCCACTCCGGCCGGCAGGGGTGGGGTAGGGGGAGGAGGGGAGGAGCCGGCACGGGACTGAGCTCCGTGCCTAGTGCTGGAGCAGACAGAGAACCAGCCTTGCAGCCAGGTGAGCCGGGGCAGGGCGGGGGGGGCCCGCTGCGCCCTGTGCTGTGTGACCCCGAGGCCGCCACTCGCCCTCTCTGAGCTGCCGGGGGGCATGGGAGAGGGCAGCCCAGACCTGGGGCCTCTTCGGGGGCGTCTGGGGCGCTGGGTCCCAGCCCCAGCTCCGTTCTGTCCCGTCTCTGCTCTGAACGGTCGCTCTCCCTCTCTGAGCCTCAGTTTGTGCACCTGTGTAATGGGAGTGGGCTGCCCTTCAGGGTGATGGGGGCTGGTGCAGCCGGATCCCGCAGAGGGGCCGCACAGAGGGGCAGGGCCTTAGGCCCTTGGCCTCTTGTTTGTTGTCCGGTAAGTGGTCTGAGGCCGCCTGACCAGGCTTCCCGGCTGACTTGGCCACAGGTGTGGGGTGGGTGGAGGAGGCCGGGGGAGTGGGCTTCTCAGATTGAGAAGGAGGGGGGCCCAGCATGGAGAAACTGAGGCCCGGAAGGGTGGAGCAGCCTGGGCTCGTGGTGGGGTCACTGGGGGGTTCTGGAGTGGAGGCAGGCGGCGCTGGGGGCTGGGCGCCATGCCCTCAGACCACATCTGCCCCCCTTGGGCTCTGGGGGGCGGAGGGGCAGGCCAGTGGTGCGGGGGGGCTGACTACACAGCTCCAGGGGCCACCCACCCCCTAGTGGTCCTCACCGCTTGAACAGGCTTCCGGCCGAGAGTGGGGTCATTGGGTCTCGGGGGAAGGAGCCGTTTCTAATTCTCAGCCCTGTTCCGCCAGTGTGGGCAGCGCGGGGCACGGACCCCAGCTCCGGTCCAGGTGTGGTGCCGAGCTTCCTGCCCAGGGCTGTGCTCTTGGCCCCGGGGGACGCGACTCTTCACTGCCCGCCAGGTGGTAAGTGGGGCACCAGGGTGCCCACCTGCCCGTCCACGTGCCTGAGGGCCCAAGTCACCCCGGCCTGAGCCTCGGCTTCCGGCCAGCCTGTGAACGGCTCTGCCCAGCCTCACCCCTCGGACTGGGGCTGGAGGATTAGCAGAGAAAACCCAGGCTGTCGGCGCGCCTCCTCTCTTCACGCTCTCTCTGTGTGTCCTGGAACCTGCTCGCTCAGCCCAGATTCCTCATGGGCGTGTGTGTGCGCGCGCGCGCGCGTGTGCACTCACTGGGAGCAGGTGGCACATGGCAGACTCGGTATCTCTGGATGTGTGAGACTTGCATACTCCTGGGGGCAGGGAGCTCACCACCTTATGTGCCTAGCACAGGAGCCCTGGGGTCTGGAGGAGACCTCCAGGCTTCCCCCCTGCAGCGGGGGTGGGGGCCAGCTGGGACTGAATGTGGCACCTGACCTGGGAGGACGCGCTTTGTTGTTCTGAGCATCTTGCCTCTGTTGACTCGGCCTGTGAGATGCCCTCGTCCTTCCCGAGAACCTGAAGCCACTGCTCGGCTTCTCCTGGGCCCGTGGCAGCTTCTCCAGCCCATCCCAGCCCAGCGTTTTCCTGCTGGGGTCACCTGTAGGGTCCCGGTCCTCCTCTGTCCACTCAGGCCTTTTTCTGACCTCCTGCCGCCCCAGGCAGGGAGGAGACCATTGAGCAAGCTCAGGCAGGTGGGCAGAGCCCTGTGGCTTCCTACCGCAGAAGCCTCCCTGCTGACGGCCCAGTCATGCGGCGGCTCAGGCAGGACCCAGTGCCCCGGTGTTGCTGGCCGGCGTCCAGCCCTCGGGGATGGGTCTTGAGCCTCGGTCCCTGGCTCCTGCCCCAGCCCGTCTTCTCAGTCACCCTGGTCTGCAGGGGCAGGATGATGTCCAGGCAAGAGTGGTTGGGGCACCCCCAGCCCGGGGTCGTGGTGGAGAGCACACGGGAACGCACTGACCGGGTCCAACGCCGAGTCCGCCCAAGGGCAGCGGTGTGTTCCGGCTGTGAGGCCCCAGGGGCGGCCTCTGCATCTCCTTCTATCAGGTGGCGTGGCCTTGTGAGCTTTTTGCAGATTAGATAGTGTAGGTGGGGGGCTGGGGGCTTCGGGGCAGCCTAGATACAGCGAGCCCAGCAGCAGGCAAGGGAGGCCTGCCTCAGAGAGTGGCTGATCCTTGCCCTTGGCAGACAAAGGCCAGAGAGAGGTGCGCAAGGTCCAAGTCCCCGGGGGCGGGTCTGGAGCTGCTCCCGACTCCACTCCCTGGTGTCCGGGACACGCAGCCCCTGGGGCAGGTACGGGGCGGCCAGGTGTGTGTGTGCCCTGCTGATCTGTGCGGCCTTGGACCCGCTCTGGCCCTCTGGGCCCTGCCTTTCCAGGCTGGGCAGCTGGTTCCTCGGGCCTGGGGCACTATCATTATTGGACAGATGGTGGAAGCTTCTAGGTGTGAAGCAGGAGGGAGGGGTGCCCTTTCCGCCCAGCTGTGGGGTGTGGTGAGCCTCGCGGTCTGGGTTCTACCCCGCTGCTGGTGCCACCCCGACCCTGCTGCACGGCCTCAGGAGCCATCTCTGGGCCTGGAGTTCACTCTGAGCCAGGACAGGGCTGGCTGGTGGGAGACCCACCCAGACACCATCCTCTGGGACAAGGAGTGCCTGGTGTCTGTCAATGTGCTGCTCCTTCCCCGTTGGGGCCACACCTGTCACCTGTTGCCACCATCCAGGGGTCATTGCTGACAGCACCTGCCACCTCCAGGGCCCTCCCAGGGTGGCGTGAACTTTAGCCACCTGGTGATGGGTGGAGTGCCCCGGCATCCTGGCTGCCATGACAGGTCGGGACCGGACCGGACATGATGGGACACAACCTCTGGCCACCCTGCCTGCCACATGCTGTCTTTGGGGATTGCCCACTCTCCACGGGGATTCAAAGTGCCCCCTGTCAGGGCAGTCTGAGTGTGGCTTGGGAAAGCATTTCCAGACACAGAGTATTTCAGAAAGAAATGAGTTTTTTGAGAATAAACAGCAGAGATAGTGAAAGTGTTAGTCGCAACTCTTTGTGACCCCATGGACTGTAGCCTGCCAGGCGCCTCTATCCATAGGGATTCTCCAGGCAAGAGTACTGGTGTGGGTTGCCATGCCCTCCTCCAGGGGATCTTCCTGACCCGGGGGGTGAACTCGGGTCTCCTGCATTGCAGTAGTGAAACTGCTAGGAGTGCAGCAGGCCTGGTCTCTGGTGGCCCTGGCCTGCAGCAGCGTGGAGCAGGGCCTGGGTTCCCCAGCAAAGGCCAGGCCCGTTCGCAGTGCTGAGACCACCAGATCCCAGCCACTAAACCAGTGGTCAGTGAGAAGAGCCCTGGCTCTTCAGCTTTGCTGGAAAGAATTTCCACCAAGACGGAAAGCAGTGAAGCAAGTAAAGGGGTTATTAGGAAAAGAGTACAGCGTGTGTGCACAGACACGCGGCGGACTTGGACGGCAAGGCCCTGAGTTGCATCCACGTGGCAGTTTCAACTGCTTTATGGGGCATTTCTTTCAGTTTCCCTCCAGCCACTCGTTATGATTCACCTCCTTTGCATGTCTCAGGATCCGCCATGTGTGTACACGCATCTCTTCGCCAAAAGGGATTCTACCACAACGGGCTACGGGTAGAGCATCCCTTGACCTGACTCCCCTTGGGCCTCCAAGGAGTCTTTTCTGTGCGTGTGTGGTCAGGGAGGAGAAATCTGTGATCCATGCAGGGTCCAGCCTCCTCCCTTAATTGTCCTGCTATTCTTATCTTGGAGTTTCGATTGAGAGACTGTGAATCTCTGATAGCTTTATCCTGGTGGGGCGAGGGGGCATGTGACCTCCTGACAGCCTAGGGACAACTGATGCTTTCCACGGGTTAGTAGAAAATGTTTGTAGCCTTGAGACAAAGAAAGTTCCTGCTGGAAGGATGGCATTAGGTGATTAGTTAGGGCGCTATAGGGTGAGGACCGGGTGGGCATTTTTGCGTCACTGGGGGTCAGGAAACTGGCTGGTAAAGATCAGGGAGGCTTTTGGCAATGGTTCCGGCTCAGTCCGTCCCAGAGACGACCTTCATCCTGGGCTCCAGGGCTGTGGCCTTGGGATAGGACTCCACGCCCCTGGGAGGGCTCTCTGGCCCCCTGTGACCCCTGCAAGACTAGGTGAGGGTTCCTCAGCCCCTCTTCTCCTCCTGGTGGGGCCCACCCCAGCTCCCAGCTCCCAGCTCCCAGCCCCCAGCCTAGCTCCGGGCCCCCTGAGGAGCTCTGCAGGGCCCACAGGCGTGGCTCTGGGCGGCTCCTGGGATGGGGAGCCCAGCCTGTGCCTGGAGGGACTTTCCCAGGCAGACAAGTCAGGCCTCCTCCTCCCTGGCCAGTGCCCCAGCCCACCATCATCTTTTGAGAAGTAGAGGGGTATCGTGCACCGCTGCGGCCCCCAGGCCTCGGGTAAGCTGACCAGGGTCAGGAGGAGCCCGGCCACTGCTGGAGGCCAAGCACCCCTTCTCTGGCCTCAGTTTCCCCTCCTGACACTGATTTGGGTGAGAGCCAGCCCAGTGGTGGGGGGCGGGAGGGGTTTGGGGGGGAGGCTTGGATGTGGTTTTGGCCAGTCCAAAGATGTGGGGGGCGGGGATGGGAGACAGAAGCCAGTCTCCCAGCAGGGTGTCTTCCTCTGGGCTTCCTGTGGGGAGCTGGGCCTTCCTGGGCTGGGCCTGGGAGGAGAGGGGGAGGGCGCCGGCCTACCGCTCCCCCACCCCAGCAGGCTGAACCTCGTAGGGTACCCCCAGCCCTCTTGGGAGCCCACTTGAGCCCTTGGGCAGAAAGCTGGGCGGAGGGGAGGCCGGAGCGTGGACCTCAGGAGGCCTTAGCGAGCTTCTCCCAGGGGCCTGGGTGGGGAGAGGACGCAGAGTGGGACGAGGGTCTCAGCCGAGGGTCCCAAGCCCAGGAGAAATGCCCAGCATGCCCTTGCAGTGCCCAGCATGGCCGGACCCAGTGAATAGGCCTGGGACCCAGGACATGGCCTGCGGGCTCTCCGGCCCGGCAAAGGGCACGGAACCGTCCCAGGGCGGGTCCCTCTGAGTAGGGACGGGGTGAAGCGGAGGGGTCCCAGCCCAGGGTTTTCCGGCCGAACATCGCCCTTCGGGGGGAGCTGAGCCTGGGAGAGGGGGCCTTCCCCTCTGATGCCCGTTGGGTCACACACCCCCACCTGCCGTCCTTCCACTGGGACCCCACGGTTAATGGCTGCCCCTCCCTGTCCAGCCTGGCAGGAAGTCACCAAAGAAGCCACAGTGTCGGGGTGAGGCGAGGCCGGCCGGCTCCCCTCTCGCCCATGGGCCTGCAGCGTCCCCCCAGCGAAGCCAGTGCTTAGCTGACGCCTCACGCCCGGCTCAGAGGGCACAGAATCTGCCTGCGGTGCTGGAGCGCAGGGTTCATCCCTGGGTGCAGAAGACCCCTGGAGGAGGGAAATGGCAACCCGCTCCAAAGTATTCTGGCCTGGAGAACCCCATGGACAGAGGAGCCTGGCGGGCTGCAGTCCGTGGGGTCACAGAGTCAGACAGGACTGAGCAGCTTACATGTTGACCCTTTCCAACGCACTTCATCTCTCATTGCACTGGAGAGACGTCCATGACTTTCCCAAAACCCCATGCAGGTGAGACGGGGCAGGCCAGCCCCGGAGCCCGTGAGGCCAAGAGACAGACAGACAGACAGACAGACAGACAGACAGACACACACACACACACACACACTGGGAGAAAGGCCCTCGGGGGCAGAATTCACAGGAACAGGGGAGCAGCTGACAGCTTCCTCTTGCAGACACAGAGACTCCTCACATCGCTCCCCGCAGGCTTCAGAGACACCCTCTCCGTTTGCAGGAGGACGAGCAGGCTGCGTGCTCACAAAGTCTCCCTGGAGCAGGTTCTGTGGTCACAGGCTCCCACGGAGTGTGAAGGCGGCCCCAGTTATTTCTGCAGCCAGTCCAGCCCACACCATCTCTGCGGCCCCCTCCCTGGGAGGCTCGGGCCGCCCACCCACTGAGGAAGGTAGGCTCCGGTCCTGCGGCGGCCTGGCTGAGCCGATGATGTCGGGAGACATGGGTGCCCCCCTCACTTTGAGCGCACCGGAAGCTGGGCCCCATGCTCTGCGGCAGGTCACCTGGGGCCCCAAGGACAGCATCAGGAAGGAGTCAGGCCAGGCCTGTTCCTGCCTGACTGACCTGAAGGCCGCCGTGAAGGGCCAGGCAGGTCCAGGGGGCCCCCCTCCCAGGAAGGGTCCTGGCCGGAGGGGGGCCCCGAGGCTGAGCAGGAGGGTTTAGGGGGCAGAGATGGGCCAGGAGCTGCTGGGAGACAGTGTGGCCTGAGCAAAGACGGGGAGGCTGGGGAGCCCGTGGGGCCGGGGGCCGGGAGGAGGCCCAGGTATGTCCTTCTGAGGCTGGGCTGTGTGCCGTGCCCCGGGGGTTGGCGGTCGGTCCCCTGACCCGCCACCCCTGCGCCTCGCGCCACAGAGCATGAAGAAGCGGTCCCTGCTGCTGGCCTTGGCGGCCGTGGTCTTGGTCCTCCTGATCGTTGGGCTCTGCATCTGGCTGCCCGAGACCTCCAAGTCGCATGGCCACGTGTACCCCAGGGCCGCTGTGGCTGCGGACGCCAAGCGCTGCTCAGAGATTGGCAGGTGAGTGGGGCCCTGGGCCCGGGGGACCGCCCCTGTCACACCCCGAGGCATCACCCTCGCCCCACTGGGGCTCAATCCCCGACCCCGCCGGCCCTGGTCATCGGGCTGCCTGGGCGAGCGGTGTTCGTGACATGGAGCTGCTCGTCCTGTCCGTGGACCTTCCCGGCAGCCTCTGGTCAGGGGTGAAGGGGACCCTGGAGCTGAGGGCAGGGTGTAGGGGTCTCCCGCTTATCGGCTGGGCCCCTTTCTCAGTTCAAGGGTGTCTGCCTCTTCAAAGAAACTCTGCTGTTGCTCTTTATAGGCCCACAACTCATGTATACAAAAGTCAGTTCTCACTTACACAGGAAAAAGATGTTATTAATAAAAAAAGGAACAAGTATTCATTCTTTTCCAATTATCAAAGTCATGTCCATCTGTCGGCGTGAAAAGCCTGTTGGTTTTCAAATACAACAAATGTTTTGCATTAAAAAATGAAACCCGTGGGCTCCTCTTGGTCCTCCCTGGGGCGGCGGGGTGCACCCCCCGAGCCACTCACCCCCACCGTGCCGCTGGCAGGGACGCGCTGCTGGACGGCGGCTCGGCGGTGGACGCGGCCATCGCGGCCCTGCTGTGCATGGGGCTCCTGAATGCCCACAGCATGGGCATTGGGGGCGGCCTGTTCCTCACCATCTACAACAGCACCACGCGTGAGTGCCCGGCAGGGCAGGCTCCGGGGTGGGGCGGGGCCGGGACCGTGCAGCCTGCCCACTCGCCCTCTCCTTCCAGGGAAGGCTGAAGTCATCAACGCCCGCGAGGTGGCCCCGCGGCTGGCCACCGCCGGCATGTTCAACAGCTCGGAGCAGTCGGAGGAAGGTGAGAGCGGGCTCGGGGCGGATGTGGGGCCAGGATGAGATGTCTGCGGGACTGGGGGTGGCCCACAGCACCCCCACCATGGAGGATCAAGCCCATCATCACAGAGTGAAGGGCGTTTCTGCTCAGGCCCGTCCAGGGCCACAGGGAGCTAGAGAAACGGAATGATGCCTGTTATGTCAGCTTGCGTGTATCCGGGGCCGGCACTCGGCTCAGTCCACGGCGAGCCCCTTGACCCACACTTGGCAGGAGAGCTCGGTGCGGGTTCCCGTCATATCGCTGGGGACCCTGAGGCCCGCCCAGGCAGGCCATGTAGACTGACCAAGGTCACACACAGCTTCCCATGTGGCTCAGCAGTAAAGAACCTGCCCACAGTGTGGGAGACCCAGGTTCAACCCCTGGGCTGGGCAGACCCCGGGAGAGGGGCTTGGCAACCCACTCCTGTCTTCTTGCCTGGAGAATCCCAGGGACGGGGGAGCCTGGGGGGGCTGCAGACCACGGGGTCACAAAGAGTCAGACACATGAGCGCACACACACACACAAGGTCACCCAGCTGGATGGTGGGAAAGCTGAGTTTGAACGCACCTGTTGTGTTTTTAAAGAGCATCCAAGTCATTCATCGTTCGTCTGTTTGCTCACCTGTGGGGTTAGCCGTCTAGAGGATGGGGCGGGGTCTCTTTTCTAACCTGCCCTTCAGCCCCAGGGGATGCCCTGCACGGACCCCTGGAGGGATGGAGATTAAAGGCCCGAGTGGGTCTGACCCCCTCCCGCAGGCTGTGCCCCCGGGGGACCGCAGGGGCCTCTGGGAGCGGCCCTTTTGGAATTCTCTTTCTCTCCAATGTACAGTCAGTTTTTGAATTTTCACCCGCTGGGCAGCTCACCAGGTGTAGCAAAGAAGTTATTCGGGGTGTGACGCTGCTAACATCTTACAGACTGGGCATTTTGCATCCTTGAGGGTCACGTGTTTGACCCGGGCTTGTCAGGCGTTGGGGCGTTTGTCACCTGAAACAAAGGTACCCGGTGAAGGGCAGAGTCCAGGAGGAGCAGAGGGAACATGAGCACGGGTGTGCCCCACGTCACCGCGTGGCCTGGAAAGCAGGCGCGGGCAGGCCGAGAGGGCACGTGGGTTTACCAGGTGCAAAGACCCGGAGGCTGGGGCCGGGGGTGGGCGTCCGGGGGACGGAGGAGGACGCAGGGTCAGGTCGCACTGGACCTCCTGGTGGGTCATCGTGAAGACCTGGCCTTGCGTCTGAAGGAGGGACAGTTGTTCCCTGCGTCGGAGGGCGCGGAGGTGGACCTGGCTCTTTGCCGACGGGACCCCTCGGGCTGCCAGTCAGGCGGCCCGTCGGGAAGTCCCGTGATGGGCAGGGATGCTGAGGGCTGGTGTTGAGCACAGCCAGAGGCCGGAGCCGTGGATCTGCTGACGGGTCTGCTGTGACACACAGCCAGGGGTCCCGGGGAGGACAGAATGGCCCTCACGGGGACTGGCAAGGCTGCCAATGGGTCCCCCGTGAGATGCCTTTTTTGACCCTCAGATCTGGCCATCAGGGGAGCAGCCTCGAGAGTTCAGCCTGGGGGCTGTCAGCACGTAACGGGGGCTCAGTGGTAAAGAATCCGCCTGCCACGGCCGGAGGTGCGAGAGACCTGGGTTCGATCCCGGGGTCGGGAAGTGCCGGGGTCCAGCCTCGGCAGGATCCAGGGGGTACCCTTAGGATAAATGGCATTGGCGAGAGAAGACACGTGAGACCAGCCTTGACAGGGCCAAGTCTGCAAGGGAGAGAGAGAGAGAGAGAGAGAGAGAGAGAGGGAGAGTGACCAGACGGGGGGTGTTTGCAGGGTCTGGCAGGGTCTGGCAATGCTTTGTTTTTTACCGTGGCTTTTATACCCTAAGTTAGTACATTTCTAAGGGGAAGATAGTTTAACATTACATCAGCTTGTCCTTCACGAAACCAGGGTGTTTTCTGCATACTTCTTTGTTTATGAGGATCTTGTACATTATATTCTGGCCTTGGGGCCTATTAACATTTTATGCAGGTCAGGTGAATGCAAACCTGTTTCTATGGTGACCTTAACTGAAAAGTAGCAGTCTCATAGGGCAACAGTACGGAGTAGAAGTATAACCTTGTTAACACAAAAATTAATCCTTCTGCAGAAGTTGTCAGTTGCGTTATCGAAGAAGTTTACCCCAGACTGAGTCTGCAACTTTGGTGAGGCAGCTTCTGCCTAGCACTCCTGGCTGACAATTAACAACCATCTCATTGTTACCACACTAGGGCTAAGTTCTTATTTCTCTAGATCTTTAGCTATATTAACAATGGTTTCTATAACACAACCTTATCACATTAAAAGCAAAAACACAGCAAGCAAAACACAGCAAGCAAATGTCAACCCAATAACCACCTATAGAATAATTTTTCTTATGTTTTCTAATAGGACTCCACCCCTCAAAAAGGCTCTGTGTCTATTAGGGCTTTTATATAATCAGGTTCTTTATGCTATTTTATGATTAGGATATTATAAGCAATCATGCATATTAGTACCAAGGGCATAAATGCATTTGGCTAACAAACTACCAGCAAAGGAGTTTAAATTAAAACACTCCTTTCACCCTGGATAATCTCATAAAATACCACCACCTGGGAAACTTATTGATTAAAGTTCTAAACTGATTCTTATTTGGGAAGAGATCGGGGAAGGCCTTCCTGCCTGTGTCACAGAAATTAGGGAGTAGTCCATTGAGGCAGGCATCAGAAAGACAGATACCATCTTTAAGGTGAGTGCCGGGGGCAGCTTTTCGGAATCCCTGAAAACCTGATCCGCCTTGCCCGTCAGGCTTTCTCCTCGTGACCTTGTCATGGGTGGGATCTCGTGAGCTGGCCTTTTCGGAATCCCTGAAAACCTGATCTGCCTTGCCCGTCAGGTTTTCTCCCTTTTGGCCTTGTCATGGGTAGGGTCTTGTGTGTTGGCTCCCGGCAGGGAAGATCCCTTGGAGGAGAAAATGGCACCCACTCCAGTGTTCTTGCCTGGAGAATCCCATGGACGGAGGAGCCTGGTGGCGGCCTGCAGTCCACGGGGCCCCAGGGGTCGGACACGACCTCACGTGCACACACCCGGGAGCGGGCAGCCTGGTGTGCGGGAGGGCAGACAGAGGCGGCGCTGGGAGACGCAGAGCAGCCCGGGGAGACAGGGACGGGCCAGGCGAGATGAGAAAGGGGCCCGGCTCCCTGGTGAGCGGGCGGCCCCGAGCCTCACTGGCCCGAGGTCAGGCCCGTATGCGCAGAAGGGGAAGGATGTGTGCTGGCTGGCAGACCTTCCAGGAGGTGATGTGGTAACAACCCAGCTCTTGGAACCTCGTGCCCGACTTCTGGGTGGGAGAGGCCGCTCAAGAGCCTGGGAGTGGCCGAAATGGGTGCCCCCTGCCCCGCCCTGCCCCGCATCTCCGGGTGAAAGCAGGAAGGGGCCTGTGAGCCGGCCTGTGCTGAGGCTGTGTGTCAGGGCCGGGCCCTAGGGCACGCCGGCGGGCGGTGGGGCCTGGCGGGGAGCTGGGGTCCGGGGCTCTGTCTCCAGTGGCATCCTGGCTTCTCAAAGGATGGGGCTGGGAAACAAAACCCTTCATGGTCAGATGGGGAAACAGACCTGGAGAGGGCACGGCGCAGGGGTCTGGGACAGTGGAAGACAGGAAGAGGGGCTCTTGCTTTGGCACCAGCTCAGCCTTGAGGGTGGTCTGGGGCTTGGACTGGGGGCCTTGGTGGGTTCTGGTGGAACCCTTGAATCAATCGTACAAGGTGAAGGGGCTCGTGACCCGGGAGGCTCAGACCGAGAGAGGTGGTGAGGTCCGGCTTCCGTACGCTCTTGCTGCGCAGCCGTGAGCCTGGACCAGGTTTTCAGACACGGGGCCCCTGCAGAGACAGACGTGTAGGCCTGGGGGACAGCGGGACCCCCGTGCCCCCAGCAGACACCCCGAGCAGAGTCGCATGCCTGCCTGCCAGGACAAGTGTGTCAGTCACTCCGTCGTGTCTGACTCTTTGCGACCCCATGGACTGTAGCCCACCAGGCTCCTCTGTCCATGGGATTCTCCAGGCAAGAGTACTGGCGTGGGTTGCCATTTCCTCCTCCAGGCGGGTCTTCCCAACTCAGGGATCGAACCCAGATCTCCTGCCCTGCAGACGGATTCTTTACCCTTTACCAGGCACAACCGCAAGCATGCATTTCCTGAGCCTCTGGGTCCCACCAGGGACATGCCTGGACCATCCCATGCCGACCACCAGCCGGGTGCCTCTTCTTTTGCAGGCGGGCTGTCGGTGGCGGTTCCGGGCGAGCTCCGCGGCTACGAGCTGGCGCACCAGCGGCACGGGCGGCTGCCCTGGGCACGTCTCTTCCAGCCCAGCATCGAGCTGGCCCGCCAGGGCTTCCCGGTGGGGAAGGCCTTGGCGGGAGCCCTGGAGAGGCAGCGGGAGACCGTGGAGCGGAACCCCGCGCTGTGGTACGCCTGCATCCCCGCCGTGGGCACAAACAGGTGGCGATTTCCGGCGTCGGCGCCCACCCAGGGACCAGAGCCCTGAGCATCAGAGCCTGGGGGGGCTGGACACCATGGGCAGGGGCGCCCCATCCTTTGGTCTCCTTTGGGGGTGGGAGCTGGATGGCTGAGCCCGCCCCCATGCCTGCCTCACGAGAGCCCCACCCCTGCCATCCCAGCGAGGTGTTCTGCCGTGACGGGAAGGTGCTGCGGGAGGGGGACCAGGTGACCATGCCCCGGCTGGCCGACACCTTGGAGACGCTGGCCTCGGAGGGCGCCCGGGCCTTCTACAACGGGAGCCTCACAGCCCAGATTGTCAAGGACATCCAGGAGGCCGGTGAGTGGGCGGTGCTGGGGCCCTGGGGCGGGAAGCTCCATAGCGGGAACACTGAGCCTGGGGTCCTTGGGTCCTGCCTGGACACTGGGCCCTCAGGGCGTGCCTGGCAGGGGAGGGTCACAAGTGTGTCTGCAGCTGGTGATGGGCTGCATGGATCCACAGCTCCTGGTTAAGGCAAAGTGGAGGGAATTCCTGCAGTCTAGGACAGGAAGCCCAGGGCTGCAGGGTTGGGCGCATTGAGGGGTGGGCAGGAATGCAGTTGTAGGCAGGAGCCAGGATTGGGGAAAGCACGCAGGTGCACACCCCAGAAGACTTCCTGGAGGAGGTGGCACCTGAGCCACAGGTGAGGTTGGACTTTGCAGGCAGAAAGCAGTCTGAGGCCTGGAGAGAGGGGTTATAATTCTCCAGGAGGATCACAGGGAAGGAGGGTGGACTTGCTGAGAGGGGTGTGGGGGGTGCTGCCTGCAGGGAACTTGTGGGCAGGTTCTGGTGTATTTAGGAGCCCCAGTTGCCTCTCTTTTCTGCTCCCGCCTCCCCAAGCTGTGTGTGTCAGGGAGGAGGGCGCTTAGCGTATTGACCTTTACCACTGACACCGGAAATTAGCCTATAAATACTTCAAATACTTCATCTGTCTGGAGCCAGTTTCCCTGGAGAATTAAGGGCCTCCCTCCACCCACCCACTAGTCAGAGGAGGAGGAGGCTGATGGGAGAGGGGGGACCTCTGGCCCCCCAAGAGGACAGATGTCAGACCTGGAGGCCAGTGGCACAGCAGGTGGAGGATGCTGGCCTGGGCCTGGCCCCGGGGAGGTGGCACGGTCAGGGGGTTGGGGGGGAGGCGGTGGACAGGGCTCCCCACTTGGTGGTCCCCCAGAAGTGTGTCTCATCCCTGGGTCCCCCGTTGTAGGGGGCATCATGACGGCCGAGGACCTGAACCACTACCAGGCAGAGCTGATTGAGCAGCCGCTGAGCGTCAGCCTTGGGGACGCCCAGCTCTATGCGCCCAGCGCCCCACTCAGCGGGCCTGTGCTGGCCCTCATCATCAACATCCTCAAAGGTCAGCCATGTCCCAGGCGTGGGCTGGGCGGCCTGGGCCAGGGGGCACACCTGGTAGATCTAGACAGTCATTGGCCACCTCAGGGCCTGGGTAGCCCTGTGACTGATGTGTGTGCCCAGATGCAGGGACCCTTGCTTCCTTCCCCTGCCTCCTAAGTAGGCACTGCCGTTGGACAGTGAATGTTCCGCTTCTCAGGGTGAGCCGAGTGGCTCAGGGAGGCCTCCCGGGCACCCCGCTGTCCTAGCCAAGGGGACCCGGGGCCGCTGGGGTCACTGTGGATCTGCCCGACCAGGGTACAACTTCTCCCGGGCGAGCGTGGAGACGCCTGAGCAGAAGGGCCTGACCTACCACCGCATCGTGGAGGCCTTCCGCTTTGCCTACGCCAAGAGGACCCTTCTTGGGGACCCCAAGTTTGTCAACGTGACTGAGGTATGGGGGCAGGGGCGAGCCCCACTCCGCCTCATTCCTGTTTGCACCGCCGACTCTGGCCTCGGGGCCGCCAGGTGCTGGGGTGGACTGCTGACCCCGTGTGCTGGCCTCTGGGCCAGGGCGCTCTCGCTGGGGGAGTGGGGGTGCTGGGGGGTCCTTAGCGCCTGCCTCCTCCGCCACACTGTGGCTTCGGGGCCTCAGCACGAGCCGTGTCCTTGGCCTGGAAGCCCCTGGAGTGGTCAGCGCCAAGGTGAGGGGCGAGCACACAGGGGCATCCCAGCCCACAGGGCTGATGATGAGGTTCAATCCAGGCAGGCAGAGGCCCAGGCCACACGCGCTCCCGGTCACACCCGCCTCCCAGATCCCCACTGCCCAACCCGCTCACTTCCCAGGCGCCCCCTGTTCCAGGCTGGACCCCCGCCTCCATCCCCGTCATGGCCCTCATCCCCTACTCTCCCCTACTCGGTCCGCCCTGCGAGGTGGGCCCTGCAGCCCCCACCTCCGCCCCCTCCAGGCCCTGACCGGGCCTCCGCCCCCCTCCAGCCCCTCCGCAGCATCCCACCCCCTTCACCAGCGCCTCCTCCGCTCAGCTTCTTCGTGTAAAGTTGTGGACATTGCAGCTTGTTTCCTTCCTCTCTGCCGCCTCCGGCTCCCCTCCGCTCTGCCTGTTTCTTGGCCTGTTCAGACGCCCGGGTCAGCCTTTCCCCGAGGGTCCCGCCCGCATCTTGAGGCCTCCAGTCTCTTAGCCTCAACGGACCCCCGCCCTGGGCTGCTGGCGTGTGGACTTTAAGGCTCAGGGCGGTTGTCTCCTAGGATGTCGCAGTCCCTCGGTCCAGCTGCTCTCTCGGAAGTAGATTCGAGCTTAATGTTCTCCCCTTGGATTAGTCACTTAATCCGTGTGTGTTGCAAGAACCCACGGCCTCTGCTTGGCCTCCAGGGCCCTGCCTTGCCAGTAAACTCCACACGTCAGGGGTGACCAGTCACACACCCGGGACAGGATCTTCAGGATCCAACAAGTGTGCATCTCCAGTCAGGCCCCCGCTGTCCCCGGCCGCCCCGTCTGCACTGTTCACCTACCCGGTGAAGGTCACAGCCCTTCCCAGTTGTGTTCCGCCCCCACACACAGCTGCCAGAGGGTTAACACCCGTCAGTGGTTCCCTTCTCCGCCCCAAGTGCAGGAGGTGTTAAAGGCCTTTCAGGGCCCATAAGGACCTGTGTGAGCAGCCCCTGCAAGCGTCTTCAACCTCCTCTCTCCCTAACTCCTTTCACTGTCTGCGTGTCGCTCATAGGCCTGCCTCAGGGCCTTTGCATTACCAGTCAGGTGGCTTTTTTCAGATATCACCTCCTCCAAGAAGCCCTCCCTGACCACTCTCATTCTTCCACCCTCTCGCCCCCTCCCCTCCCTCATCTGGCCCGTTCTTTCCAGCATATCCCTACGTGTGTTTGTCTTCCCTGCTGTGAGGGTGGGGACAGGCGTGTCTGTTCCCTACTGGTGCCCCAGTGCTGGGCGCGAACTTACAAGCTCCGTGAATGAGTGAATGGGTGGTTGGGTGCAGCGAGAGTCAGGGTTCGGAGGGCAGACGGTCACTCAGAGATGCTGGGCAGCAACAGAGACAGAGGCTGGGGAGGGGGTTCAGGCAGGCCATGTGAGGCTCAGCCTTAGGAGGGTTGCGGTCGGAGCCACGGGCGGGGGCTTCCTGAGAACCGCTCGCACAAGCCTGTGCCCCCTCCCCGCCTGCTTCACCCCCTCAGGGCAGCTCTGGGGTCTCGGCAGGTGGTCCGCAACGTGACCTCCGAGTTCTTCGCCGCCCAGCTCAGGGCCCGGATCTCCGACAGCACCACGCACCCGGCCTCCTACTACGAGCCTGAGTTCTACACGCCGGACGGCGGGGGCACCGCACACCTGTCGGTGGTCTCAGAGGATGGCAGCGCCGTGTCAGCCACCAGCACCATCAACCTCTAGTAGGGCCGCTGGGCGGCCGGGCGGGCCAGGGGCTGCCACGTGTCCCAGAAGGGGGGCTCCACGTTGGCAGAGCTCCTTTCCGGAGAGTGTGTTGGTGGGCATGGGCCGGGCGGGCTGGCCCCTCTCTGACCCCGCCGGTCGGTCGGCAGCTTCGGTTCCAAGGTGCGGTCACGGGTCAGTGGGATCCTGTTCAATGATGAGATGGATGACTTCAGCTCCCCCAACATCATCAACCAGTTCGGGGTGCCCCCCTCACCGGCCAACTTCATCGCTCCAGGTGTGGGGCGCAGGGCCTGGGCGGGGAGCGGGCTGGTGGCCCCGCGGCCTCTGACCCGCTGCTCTGTCCCCCCGCCCCCCCTACCGGCTGCAGGCAAACAGCCCCTCTCCTCCATGTGCCCCGTGATCATCGTGGGTGAGGACGGCCAGGTCCGCATGGTGGTGGGCGCCTCCGGGGGCACCCAGATCACCACGTCCACGGCGCTGGTACGTGCTCCCCCCACCTGAGCGCCTAGCCCCTTGCCCACTGGGCCACGCTGACCCCATCCCCACACCCCCAGGCCATCATCAACAGCCTGTGGTTCGGCTATGATGCCAAACAGGCGGTGGAGGAGCCCCGGCTTCACAATCAGCTTCTGCCCAACACCACCGTGCTGGAGAAAGGCATCGACCAGGTGGGGCGGGGGAGGGGGGAGAACCGACCCCGGTGGGGGCGGGGCGGGGAGCGGGATCGAGCCCCGGTGGGGGTGGGGCGGGGTGGGGGCGGCGGAGGGGGGAGAACCGACCCTGGTGGGGGCGGGGCGGGGAGGGGGACCGAGCCCCGGTGGGGGCGGGGCGGGGAGGGGGACCGAGCCCCGGTGGGGGTGGGGCGGGGTGGGGGCGGCGGAGGGGGGACCGAGCCCCGGTGGGGCGGGGGCGGGGGAGCCGGGACCGAGCCCCGGTTGGCCCCCGGGCCTGCGTCTCCTGATCACCGCAGAGCAGGCAATGGCTGCTCCCCGCTGCCCGCGGCGGCTGGCCCTCACCCCCACCGCCCGGGTCTCCTCGCCCCCGGTCCAGAGAGGCCCGGGCCACCCGCGCGGATGAGACCCAGTCGGCCCCGCGGCCCCGCGGCCCCCGGCCCCCGGCCCCCGGCCCCCGGCCCGCCCTTCCTGGCCCCTCAGCCGGCAGCCGCGGCCCCAGGGTGTGCGAAGCCCACGCAGGCGGCCCAGGCCGCCCCTGAGGCCGCGCCCCCTCCCGCCCGCAGGCGGTGGTCGCGGCCCTGAAGACCCGGCACCACACCACGGAGGAGACGTCCACCTACATCGCCGTCGTCCAGGCCGTCGTGCGCACAGCCAGCGGCTGGGCGGCCGCCTCGGACTCTAGGAAAGGCGGGGAGCCCGCAGGCTACTGAGCGCTCCGGGGAGGAGAGGCCCGCCGGCTGGGGGCCAGGGCGGGACTTGGGGGGCTGGCTTCCCCTGGGAGCGGCGCAGCAGGGCAATAAATGCGGCGGCGGCGCCGGGCTCTGGGCGGTCCTGCGTGCCGGCTCCCGACTCCCTGGGCTTTAGCGCGCTGTGTGAGGTGGGACCGCCTGGGGGGAGGTTGGAGACGGGACTCGGGACTCGGAGGCCTTGGCAGCGCGGGCGCTAGGCCCCGGGGGGTGGGCTGCACCCCCGAGTCCTGGCACCAGGGTCGGGCCGCCCCGGGACATGTCCCGGTGGCGGCCACCAGTGGGCGCGCGGCCCCGGCGATTCGTCCGCCGGTTCCAAGAACCCGGAGACCTCCTCAGCTCGCTGGTGCGCGCCAGGCACGCACTGAGGGAAAACTGAGCTCCGGGGGAGATGGGGCTGGGCAAGAGGCTGGAGAAAAACATGCTGGTCAGGACCAGGCCCCCGGGGGGCTTTCCAAGTGGAAACCCAGAGTGAGATCCAAGCTGCGATGCGCTCCAAGAAGCAGGCCCGGTTCTCCAGGATCAGTGAGCTGGAAGAGGTCCTCACTTCCGAGGGCCAGGGCTTGGACGGGCGCCCGGGGTTAGGGCGGCTCTGGGTGGGAGGGGGGCACCTGGAGATGCTGCCCCCAGCCTCCGCCACGGGGCAGCCCCTCCCGCCGGCCCTCCGCCTCTAACACAGAGTTGTAAGGAGGGTCGGCAGGTGCTGGGAAAGAACCTGGGAGGTGGGCAGGGCAGAGGGGGGGCCCAGTCTGACAGCCTGGTGAGCACCCCCCGAGGGCAGGGACACAGGAGGCAGGAAATCCTAGGGATTCCAAAGCGCCCTCGGGGAAGCGGGGCTTTGCTGGGAACCGGGGAGCAGCCACGGGGTCCTGGGAGCCCTGCATCCGAGAGGTCCCCCTGCTCAGATCTGAGCCCTGGACCGCAGCGTCCCTGGGGTCCTCGGGGAATGGGATAGAGGCTGAACTGCTGGGGTGGGCACGTCTCTCCTCTGCCCTCGTTTTAGCCCCAGAGGAGAGGCTATGGCTCCTTAGCAGGGGAGAAGACTGAGGCCTTGCTCCCGCGGAGGTGGGAGCTGGCCTGGAGTGGAGCCCCCCTGAGCCCCAGCAGGCGGGCAGGGCACCCCCAGTTCCCCAGGCGCTGTGAGGCCCGGCTGAGGGCCCCCTAGGGTCCTGGCTTCCCATCTTTCTCCTGCCCCTCACCTCCTGGAGAGGAAGAGGAGGCTCCACCCTGACCCTGGCCTCCCCACGGGTGGGCTGGCCCTAGCCCAGGAATGCACTCTTGCTTCCTGCTTGAGCAATGTCACTGTGATTTGGGGGTCCCTGGGGGGTGGAAGGAGTCTACAGCCCTTCCCACCCTGCGAGGTGGCCTGCTGCCCCAGGAGTCCCTCTGGCTCAGGCTGGCGGGGGCTCCGGATGGGGCTTGGCAGAGTGTGTGACTGTGTGGACTCTCTCTGCCTGTTTCTCTGCTGTGCCTGGAGGGGTAAAGAGACCAGGGGACAGCGAAGCTCAGTTGGGAAGGAAGCCAGGGTACTTTGGGGGTGGGGAGGCTGGAAGTCCAGCCCCCAGGCCCTGCACCCTCTGTGTCTTGATGAGCTGGTCAAGGGGGCACCTCAGGGTACCTGCTTTCCCAGCTGGTTACCCTGAGGCCTGGATGGGGCAGGGTGCGGGCTGGTGTCCCCAGGGGAGGAGGCGCACTCAGTTCAGGAAGAGGGAGGCAAACACGCTGCCCCCAGGGGTGGGTAGAGACGCAGGTGCAAGGGAAGTCCCCTCCCTGAGGCCCAATGGCGTTTCCAGGACCGTAGGCCCCAGGGTGGACCGTCGGGTGGGCGCTGGGTGCAGACCCCGTCCGCCTCCCCAACGCAGACACCTCCCCTGAACAGACGCGGAAGCCGAGCCCCCTCCCAGTCAGCCCAGCCCCCCTCCTCAGCTTCGGCTGAGCTGGGACTTGAACTCGGGTCCTGAGTGACCCTGCCCAGGCCCCCCTCCCCCTGTGCCATGTCCCCTGCAGCCCCAGGGTCCTCTGGATCTGGAGATGCTGAGGTGAGCGGCTGCTGGGGGGCGGGGGCACGAACAGGAGGCAAGTAGGGGCTCTGTCCTGGCTCCCTGCCCCTCTGAGTCTGACCCAGTAGCGTCCCCTACTGTCCTGGCTTTGCTGGGAGCTGGGGATCAGCCATGGGGTCCTGGGAGCCCTGCACCCCAGCTCCCCCCGGCAGCCAAGCTGGCGCCAAGTCCTCGCATGCACGGCCCACCCCCTGGGCGCTGGCAGGAGGGGCGGCAGGGGGAATGGCAGAAAGAGAGTTAACAGCAGCTGCTGACTTCTCTCTGGAAGGAAAAACTCCCCATAAACGCCCTGTTGCCTGGCATCTTGCCAGGGCCAAGATAGAGGCTAAAACTGGAAGTCCCGGCGAGTGGCCAGCTCTGCCTCTGCAGCGGACGCTTGAAGACGGAGCAGCCCCGTGGCCAGCCGTCCGTCCACACACCCACCGTCCACCCAGCTGCCTGCTGGTCATCTGGAAACCTCTGTCTGTCCACCCATCCGACTCTGTCTGTCTGTCTGGTCCTCCTCCGTCCTGCCCTCTGGCTGTGCGCCCACTTGTCTGTCTGTGGCCCCCGTCTGGCGGTCCACCTGCCCTGTCGCCTGTGAGTCCGGTCAGCCGCCCGCCTCCCTCTGCACCTCCCTGTCGGCCAGCTGCCTGCCCCCCTGCCTCCCCTCTCCCCTGGGCCGCAGCCATGGCCCAGGGCCGCGGGGCCGTGGTCAGCCTGGTCCTGCTGGGGCTGGGGCTGGCGCTGGCCATCATCGTGCCCGCCGTGGTCGTCTCCCGGCACCGCGTCCACTGCGGCCCCCAGGCCTTTGCCCACGCCGCGGTTGCTGCGGACTCCAAAACCTGCTCGGACATTGGGCGGTGAGTAAGAGGTGGGTGGGAGCTGGGTGGGCCTTGGCGCTGGCCCCTCCTGGAGACTGTGTGACTAGCGGCGAGCGTGTGGAGAAGACACGCGCGTGTGTGTGTGTGTGTGTGTGTGTGTGCACACGCGCGCTGGCGTGTGGGGGCCACGCGAGTTTGGGGGAAGCAGCCCCAGGGCCCTTGCACAGACCCGGTGGCAGATGTGCCTGGGAGCAGACAGGGGCTAGGGCATCCACCGTGCGGGCAGAGCGGAGGCGGCGTGTGAGACTGGCCTGAGCCGCAGGCCCGGGAGGCGCGGTGGGGACACAGGGAGGCCCTGTTTTCCAAGCCTGGGGCCTCCCCAGGACATGGGTGAGGGGGATGCAGGCTCTGTGTGTGAGGACTGTGCGCCAGGGTGCACTCAGTGATGCCTGAGAGCAGGCTGCCCATCCTGGCCCTGGGAAACCCGCCTCCGATGGCGATGGCACCGTGTCCCCTCACGGCCTCCCCTCTGCGTGTCAGGGCCTGGAGCTAGGCCAGCGGCTGGCAGAGGGACTGATGCTCTCTGGGCGGGGCAAGGGGGCCGTGCAGAGGGGCCCCAGCCGGCGTTTCTCCACCGACCAGACCTTCTTCCAGGAAGCCCAGCCCATGGAGGCTTCCCACCAGGACTCCCCTCCTGGCACTGCCTCTCTACCCAGCTGGGGCTGCGGGAGCCTGGTCTAGTACCTGCCTCCCTGCCGGCTCCATCTGCTTCCTGGAATGTCTGCCTCAAGGGCCATGATCAGGATCAGAAGCGCTTTGTGATCCAAAAGGGACAGTCCTGGACCTGAGGGGCACAGTGGCCGGAGCACTGCTGGGCAGAAGGCGTCCGTGCCCGCTCCGTCCCACGGTCACCCCTCTTCCCAGCTTTCTCCTGCTTTCCTTCATTCCTTCCTCCCTTTGTCTGCCGTCTGGCCCTGCCCCCTCCTGTCCTGGGCCCTCCGTCAGGGCTCCCTTGAGGATGACAGGGATAAGTTAAAGGGTAGGCTGCTTCATCTCTGGAGGGGGCTTCCAGGGGCCAGGAGGGGAACAACCCTCCCGCCAGAAGCGCTGCGCCCCCCTCACCCTGAACCCATATTTGCAAAGATGCAAACAAGTCAGGCCCTGCTGGCTCAGCAGGAAAGAATCCACCTGCAATACAGAAGACCTGGGTTCGATCCCTGGGTCGGGAAGATCCCCTGGAGGAGGAAATGGCAACCTACTCCAGTAATCTTGCCTGGAGAATCCCAAGGACAGAGGAGCCTGGAGGGCTACAGTCCATGGGGTCGCAGTCAGACATGATGGGGTGACTAAACAAAAACAAGTCGGGGGGGCTTCCCTGGTGGTCCAGTGGCTAAGACTCTATGCTTCCAGTGCAGAGGTCAGGGTTCCATCCCTGGTCAGGGAACTAGATCCCACAACTAAGATTTCACATGTCACAACTTAACAACGTCCTGCGTGTGCTGCAGCTAAGACCCAGCGCATAAATACATAGTTTAAAAAAGTCGGGACTTCAGCCTCAGAACCACTGATGAGGACGTGGCCCCCCGGGGGGGGGCGGTGGGGGCTGCTATCATGGATCTATGCTATCATGGGGGCCCAGGCTCGCTGTGTGCCCCCAAGTCTTTGCTGGAGGTCTCAGAGGGTTAAGGGTTGGGGGTCTGTGCTCCGCAGCCGCCGCTGGCGAGGAAGAGGATGTGGTTTCCTTCCCAACTGTTTTCTGTCCTCGTCAAGCTGTGATTCCACTTCCTGCTGTTGTTCTGAGAAGTCAGAGAGATGGGAGGGAGCCTGGAGCTGCCCCAGCTGCCGTGGGACAGGGGCGATTCCTCTAGGCCCCCCCACACACTGTGCAGCCGTATCATCTGCCTCCCGTCCCTTTCTCCCCTCACCAGGTCTCCCTCCTTCTGCCCTGTGAGCCCTGGGTTCTCTGGGAGAACCTCTAGGGAGACTTGAGGGTCAGCAGTTATTCCTAGGCTCTGTGACCACTGGAAATGCCACGCAGGGTCCCCAGGGGAGGCTTCATTGTTCCACTTCATGTCTGAGGAATCTCGGGAGGGTGGGGTCTTCCCAGGGTCCTCACCCTCCACCCAGGACCCCGGTGCCTGCCCAGCCCCTGAGCATCGACCATAAAGGCCAGAGCTTCACTGGCCCTTTGAGTTTGTTTCTGAATCCCAGCTCCCTTGTGGAGGGGTTGGGGGTGTGTCCCCAGTGAGATCAGGAAGGACATCCACGGGCTGGGCATCCCCAGGGCTGCTGAGAGGGGCGGAGGGGGCCGGTCCAGGCCTGTTGACCGTGAGCCCCAGCCTCTGGGAGGACCAGGGAGGACAGCCGCAGGGGCGCTTTGCAAACTGAGGAGCACCTTGCATGTGGCCAGGGGCAGTGTAAAGGATGTCGCAATTCGCAACCTGTAGAGTGCAGTGGGTCTGTGAGCCGCTGGACCTGGGGGCAGCCTGGTGTGGTCTCTGAACTAAGCTGGGGTGTGGCGGCAGCCGGCAGGCCACCCAGCTGTGCCCGCTCCCCAGTGAAGGCTGGCAGAGCAAGCCCGGGGGGTGGGGAAGGCAGGGGCCGAGCAGCCTGGCTGCTTACTCAGCGCCGGTCCCCCAGAGCCATCCTTCAGCAGCGCGGCTCGCCGGTGGACGCCGCCATCGCGGCTCTGGTCTGCACCGGGGTCGTCAACCCCCAGAGCATGGGCCTGGGTGGAGGGGTCATCTTCACTATCTACAACGCCACCACAGGTGAGTCCTCTCCGGACCCCCGTGAGGAGGATGGGCTCGGCCCCAGGTGCTAACAGGGAGGGGCTGGAAAAGCACCAGAGGGCGTGGCCGACCGGCCTGTCCGCCCCGCCCCTTACTGGGTCTCGCCACGCCCACCCTGGTGAGCCCTTCCGAGGGTTTAGATCCGAGGCCCAGAGCCGCGCCCCGGCTGTCTGAGCGGGAACCTGGTGTGCGGTGAGGCCTGGCAGCCTCCGGGGCGCCCCTGACACCCCGAACGTCCTGCCCAACCCCAGGGAAGGTGGAAGTCATCAACGCTAGGGAGACGGTGCCCTCCAGCCCCATCCCGGCTCTGCTGGGCCAGTGCGAGCAGGCCCAGCCCCTGGGCACAGGTGAGACCCCGGAGGACCACCTCCCCCCGCCCCTCCGGCCCACCCCGCCAGGCCACTGGGTTAGAACCTCCCTCCCCTAAGGGACAGTGCGCCTCGGGGACCGGCTGAGACACCCTGGCACTGGGCGGCGGCAGCTGGGGATGGGGGGCCCCCGTGGAGGTTCTAAACCCCGGGCTGGGGGCGTGTTCCTGGGGGAGGGCTCTCTCAGTGGGGAGGGGCGATCCAGGCAGCGACCACTTCAAAGGCCCCAGAGGGTTCGGTGGAGATGGGTGGAGATGGGTGGAGATGGGTGGAGATGGAGCTGGTGGGCGGGGTCAGTGGACCGGGCTGTGGGCGGGGTCGGGGCCGGTTTTCCTGAGCCCCAGGGGCCTGGTCATGGACTGTGTAGAAGTCCATGGGGGGGTCAAGGGGGTTCGAGTGGAGAGGAATGTGCTTCCACCTGGGCTACAGAAAGCTCGCTCGGGCTGCTGCGGCTGGGAGGGGGCTAGGCGGCCAGGAGTGGGCTGATGGAGAGCCCCTGGGGCCGAGGGCACAGGTGGCCCCGGGGGCAGGGGTTTGACACCCTGGACTGTGCAGGCGCGCAGTGGATCGGGGTGCCCGGGGAGCTCCGCGGCTACGCTGAGGCCCACCGCCGCCACGGCCGCCTGCCCTGGGCGCAGCTCTTCACGCCCACCATCGCGCTGCTCCGGGGGGACTTCCGCGTGCCCACCGTCCTCGCCAGCTTCCTGCACAGCCCCTTCCTGCGCCCCGCCCTTACGAAGTCGTCCCTGAGGTGCGGGCTGGTGGAGGCCCAGGGCCCCTCCTCAGCCCCTTCTCCAGCTGGAGGGTCTGCCCTGGAGGCGGGGTGGGGCGGGGGGCCTTGGATGGCTAGCTCACAGCCATCCTGGTCTCAGCTCACAGACCTTCGTCTCCACGTGGTAGCGCCTCATTGGAGGGCTCTGGCCAGAGGGAGTTTACGCCCACGTGACGGGGCTCCCGTGGCGCAGCTCTGGGCTTTGCACACCCCTCAGCCCTCCTCCCCACGGTCCTGTGCTCTCCCTGACCCCCACCCCACGCCTGCAGTCTCCCCTCCCCCCTTCCCCTCTGCCCTTGCCCCCTCACGCTCTGGGCCCACCCAGGCTGTCCACTGACCAGTCCTCCAGGAGGGCAGGGCCTCAGGCCCTGGGTGGACGCAGGCCTGGCAGGGGGTGTGGCCTCCCCGGACCGGTGATGAGACATGAGGGGTGTCAGCCCCACCCAGTCCTGGAGAACCTGCGCCCCCCACCCCACCCCCGTGTCCACCGCAGCCCCGCAGGACCGCGGACCAGGACTGCCTCCCATAGGGTCGGAAGTGTGGCCGCCCTCCAGGACCCGGCCCCCCCTGAGGCCGCCCCCCACCCCCCAGGCAGCTCTTCTTCAATGGGACAGAACCCCTGAGGCTTCAGGACCCACTGCCGTGGCCTATGCTGGCTGCCACCCTGGAGACCGTGGCTGCAGAAGGCGCAGACGCCCTCTACACGGGGCGGCTGGGCCAGCTGCTGCTGGAGGACATCGCCAAGGAAGGTCAGCAGGCGAGGTCCCACTGCCCTGCCGGCCGGAGACAGTGGGGTCTGGGCGCTGGGGCTGAGGGCAGCCCCGAGGGAGGGCCAGCGGTGCCCAGGCTTCAAGAGGCCGTTCCTGAATCCTGCCTGCTGCTGGGCTCAGGGACCCTGAGGTCAACACCCCCGAGGCGCGGGGCTCTGAGGGTTCGGGCCTCAACACGGAACCATCAGCGGTCACGGAGGGCTCCTGCCCTGGAGCTGGGCCCCTCAGAGGCTAGCGTGCCTCCCCCAACTTCCCCTGCTCGCTCTCCACCCTGCCCATCTCCGGTCTGCTCACACATCCCGAGCCACTGCCCACAGACCCAGCATCGCCACCTCGCCCCGGGGTCTGGAAGGCTGTGGGTGGAGGGGAGCCCCGCCCCGAGGTCTGGAAGGCTGTGGGTTGAGGGGAGCCCCGCTGTGCGCCTCTGTCTCTCTGTCTGTTCATGGAGTTGTCCTCGCCTCGCCCAGGTAGCCAGCTGACCCTGCAGGACCTGGCATCCTTCCAGCCTGAGGTGGCGGACGCCCTGGCCATGCCTTTGGGGGACTACATCCTGTACTCGCCGCCGCCGCCTGCTGGGGGCGCCATTCTCAGCTTCATCCTCAACGTGCTCAAAGGTGAGGCTCCCCGCGGAGACCTGGGGCTGAGGGGCGTGCCCAGGGGCAGTGTGCTCCAGAGCGGGACTAGGGGGCGGCTAGGGCTCTGTGGGGGTGTCTGCCACCATCTTCCCATGGAGCTCCCCCCCACACCCTGACAGACCCCGACCCGGGGTGAGCTGCCCGTTGACTGTGTGCACCCAGGCCTGAGGCCCAGCCCACAGGGTGGTGGCGGGGGCCCCGGCCAGGGCCAGGGCCAGGACTGTCCAATGCTGACTACATTCTCTGGGGCTGCCGTTAACAGATGATCACCAGTCACCAAAACCTGCTGGCTTAGACCACAAGAAATTTATTCTCTGCTAGTTCTGGAGGCCAGAAGTTCAGAATCAAGGTGTCCACAGGGCCACCTTCCCTCCAGGGCCGGTTGGCAGGGGGAGCATTTGTTTTCTGCCTCTTCCAGCTTATGGCAGCTGCGTCCGGTCAGCATCTGCAGCCACACAGCCTCCCTGTCCTGCGTGTCTGTTTTACAAGGATGTCTTACATTTAGCGCCCACCGGATAACCCAGGATAAGCTGCTCCTCTCAAGAGCCTTCACTTACTGACGGAATTGCCGCACAGGCGGACACTCTTCCGTGGGGGGCAGGCCTCACAGGTCCTGGGGGCTATTAGGACACGGAGTCCAGACCCACTGCATGGCATGACCCCAACTGCACCCACCCCCTCCCCCAGGGTTCAACTTTTCCGCCGAGTCGGTGGCCAGGCTGGAGGGGAGAGTGAACTTGTACCATCACCTCGTGGAGACGCTCAAGTTTGCTGGGGGGCAGAGGTGGCGGCTCTGGGACCCTCGAAGCCACCCAGAGGTCCAGGTGAGGTGTTCTGGGCTGGTGGGCAGCCCCCATACCCACCCCAGGGCTCAGGGTCAGGCCAGTGGGTGCCCTGCCTGCAGACCCCAAGCGCCTGGCAGGTGAGGCCAGAGGGAGTTGAATATGGTTGGCTCTAGGACGGGAGGGCCTGGCAGTGTGACCAGGCAGTGTGGCCTGGGGGTTGGTCTGGGGACAGCAGGGAGTCAGGAGGGCTGTGGGGGCACTCTTAAGGGACCCTCTGCTGTGTGGGCCCCTGCCGGTCGCTCACAGACCCCCTCACCTGTCCACCCTCCCCAGAACGCCTCCCGGGACCTGCTGGGGGAGGCCCTGGCCCAGCACATCCGCCAGCAGATGGACGCCCGGGGTGACCACCCACTCGACCACTACAGCCTGGACGGGGCCTGGACCCACAAGATGGGCACGGCCCACGTGTCCGTGCTGGGCGAGGATGGCAGCGCCGTGGCCGCCACCAGCACCATCAACACGCCGTGCGTGGGGCCTAGGGCTGTGGGGGCCCCGGGCGGGCGGGTGGGCAGGCCGCGCTCCGTTCCCTGGGCCTGGGGCCCCGCCCCCACTTGCTGTGTCCGCGGGGTGGGTGGGGGGCGGTACCTCTCCTCCTGTCAGAGGGGTCCTGCACCCGGGCATCTCTGGCTGAAGGCTGTTCACCCGGTGTCTCTGAGCGCAGATGGGGAAGGGGCTTCACACCAGAAGGATGGTGCTGAGGGGGGTTGAGGCGGGGCCAGGGAGGCTCCGGGGCGGGGCCGAGAGGCTCTCTGGGGGCGGGGCCAGGGAGGTTCTCGGGGGCGGGGCCAGGGAGGCTCTGGGGGCGGGACTGGGGCGGGGCCAGGGAGGGGAGCTCCGTCCCAGCGTGCTGAGGGCGGCCCCTGAAGCGAGAGGCTCCTGGACGGCTGTGGGAGTCCGGAGCTCACAGCCGGCGCCCAGCCCCGCCTCTGTCCGCAGCTTTGGAGCCATGGTGTACTCACCACGCACGGGCATCCTTCTCAACAACGAGCTTCTGGACCTGTGCTGGCGCCACTCGCAAGGCTCCAGAGCCACCCCCCCGCCCGGTGAGCACAGGGCCCAACCAGCCCCGGGTGAGGGAAGGTGGGCCGGTCTGGCGTTGGTGGATCGTGGATCGTGCCTTGGTAGACGGAGACAGAGCGGGCAGCCCTGGGGGGCTGGCTGGGAAGCGAGGCTGCCCTGACTCCTGTCCGGCCGCCAGTTCCAGGTGAGCGGCCCCCGTCGTCCATGGTCCCCTCCATCTTAGTCAGCGCTGCCCGGGGGTCGAAGCTGGTGATCGGCGGGGCTGGCGGGGAACTCATTATCTCTGCGGTGGCCCAAGTGAGTCTGGGGGCTCCCGGCTGGAACGCGCCCTCCCTGGGCGGCCCTGCTGTCCCGGAGGAGTTGGGGAGGGTGACTGGAACCCCCCCGCCTCCCTCCCTGCGTCGTCCTCTCCCTTGCAGGCCATCGTGAACAAGCTGTGGCTGGGCTTTGACCTGCAAGCTGCCATCAAGGCCCCCATCCTGCATGTGGACAGCAAGGGCCAGGTGGAGTTCGAGCCCAGCTTCAGCCAGGTGAGACAGACGCCGCCGAGCCTGCCTTCAGAGCCTGGGGGTGGGCGCCTCAGCTCCTGTATGCCTTGGGCCAGGTCTCCACACATCTCCAGGGTCTCTGTGAAGGGCCACAGACAGGCAAGCGTGGGGACCAGATCGCCAGGCAGGGCACTCGGCCCCTCAGACACCAGTACCTGGTGGGCCCTGACGTCCCCAGTTCTGCAGACGCACTGTCTCAGACCTGAGCCTTGAGGGCTGTGCTCAGAGCGCCTCACCCCCGAGGACCACTGGGACCTGGGGCCTGTGTCCTTGGACTCATGGGTCTTCAGAAGTCTTCAGTGATTCCTCCACCAGCAGGGCCCTGGGGAGTCTGACTGCCATGTCCCTGGCGTCCGGGATCCCCGGTGTTCTCGGGTGGGTGGATGTTGAGAGAGCGGGTCCCAAGCTGCCAATAGCATGGCACCAGGGCCATTCCTCCTGATGTTGAGTTGGGCTCTTCTTAAGCATGGAGGACCTGGCTCCAAAGGGCCCAGGCTCTGCCTTCTAGAGGCTTTGCTTTCCAGACCCTCAAAACCAAGTCCTCCACGGCCACCTACCTTCTCCACTGAAGCCCTGGACTCCTCTGGGGTCACGCTGAGGCCCCTGGTGTCTTCAACCCAGGATAGAAGTGAGCCTGCATCTCGGCTGTCCTTCCAGACAGGGCCACGTCCTCCTGTCATCCTCCCTGGAGCAGGGCTTCTGCTCTGGGGCCTGCAGAATGGGGGACCACAGACTCCGTGTCCTGCAGACGAGGCTGCTTCCAACACCCCTCTGTCCTCACCCAGACCCAGACCTCTGTCCTCCCCACTCCTGTCTGGGTTGGGGTCCTCAGCCCCCTGCCTGGGCCCCATCCCCTCTGTGACCAGCTGGCCTCCTCTCCCCTCCCCTCCAGGAGGTTCAGAAGGGGCTCCAGGACCGGGGCCAAGAGCAGAGCAAGAGGCCCTTCTTCTTGAACGTGGTCCAGGCCGTGTCCCAGGACGGGGCCTGCGTGCATGCCGCAGCGGACCCACGGAAGGGCGGGGAGCCCTCGGGCTACTGAAAGGCTGGTCCCTCCCGATTTGGGGTCCTGCCCAGCATGCACCCAGCTAGCCTGGCCCGGGGGACCGAGCGCTCTGGCAGGATCTGGGCCCCTGGACCGGATGGCCAGTCTGGGGCTGCAAAGAGGTGGATAGCCCAGCAGATGGACGGCTGTGGGGGCCCACCAGACGGCTCTCCCCCCACCAGAGCCCCTGCCCTGGCCGCTCCAGGCCTCACCCAGGACTGTGCCCCTGCCCCCTGGAAACCCCGCCCCCCACCTGTGTATCCTTTGGTCTGAGATTAAAGAAGAGACTGCACCACGCCTGACTCGGGGGGCGAGGTGGAGAGGGCCATGCACAGAGCTAGCAGTCTTCCACACATGCCACCACAGGGCCGGGGAAACCAGGGCCGGGCTGGTTCTCGTCCAAGCCGCCCCTGGACACTTGCTGAAGCTCCACACATGGCTGCCTGGACTGCCTGCTGGGAAGGCCGGGGTGTGGCCTGGGGCCACCTGGCCCTGGCTCCTGGGAGCCCGTGGCCAAGGCCCATCCAGGAGCTTGTCCTCTGTCCCGGGAAAAGACTAGAAGACTAGAGACCTAAGCCCTCCGCAGCCTGCATCTCCAGCCTGCTCTCACTCTCAGCACGGCTGACGTTTTGGGGGGAGTCATACTTCGGGGGGCTGTGCCCACACTGTAGGATGCAAAGCAGCATCCCTGGCCTCCCCCAGCTAAAGGAGCCCCCTGCCCCGGCCAGTCAGCAGTCACCCCCGATTGAGAACCGCTGCTCTGGACCCAGGAGCCCCTGGCCACTGGGCGCGGCTCTGCTAGCTGCCAGGCAGGCTGGCCTCCCTTGGGGAGGGGTCTTGGTGGGCTGATCTGGGGGGAGGTCCTGCCCACACCCTGATTCCTGGCAGCATCGGGAACTCCAGTCTCAGCCCAAACATCCCCCAGGGGCGCTGGAGCCCAGCAGCTCGGGCTGGGGAGGGCGTTGGCTCCTGGCCCCAGGGGACAGAATGCTGCTTACCTGCCCACAGCGCCTCCCAGCGCCACCCACGTTCACTGTGTCCCTGCACTCTGGATGCCCCCTGCCACCCCTGGGGGCTCAGTTACCCTCCGTGAGCCAGTGGGTTTCCTCCCCGCCCAGGCTCTAGCCCAGCTTTCTGGAACATCAGACTCACATCCCCTCCCACCCACCCCCTGAGCACCTGGACCCTCAGGCACCTACCTCGGACTCAACACGCCAAACCAGAAGCCAGCTCTGAGGCAGCCAAATGGCCTCCTTTTCCCGCTCCGAGACGGTCACCCAGGACTCCCCCTCCATCTGCGTGGCCTGGCCTTGGTTCCGTCTTTATCCCTCTCTCTGCCTCCCGGCTGCTGCTACCACCTTGGTCTGCTCCCCACTCAAGACAGCCATGACCCTTCAAGTCCTGCGAGGAGGCCACACGGGGCCCTCCTTGGCCTGCGGGGCCCCTGGAGGAAAGCCAGTCCCCACGCCCTGCTCCTCCCACCCCGGGAGATTTGCTGGCCCCTGCCTGTGTCCCTCGTGGACCACAAGCCACGCCGACCGGGGCGCGTTCCCAGCCCAGTTAGCAGCTCCTGCAGCTTCTTTAAACATCTCGTTAAACAGAGGCAGTCAAAGCCAAGACTGCCGTATCTTCAAAATAACATTCACACATACAGATCAGTCCCCACAGAATATAGCGAGAGGTAAAAGAATTTGCCTGCCAGTGCAAGAGACGTGGGTTTGATTAGGAGGATCCCCTGGAGTAGGAAATGGCAACCCACTGCAGTATTCTTGCCTGGGAAACCCCATGGACAGAGGAGCCTGGCGGGCCACGGTCCGTGGGGTCACAAGGAGTCGGACACGACTGAGCACACACGCACGCGGGGCTCGGAGAAAAACTCATTGTGTGAGATAGTTACATTAAAATGATCAAAGCATCTCATGTCAGACGTTAGCAAAGCAACAATCAGAACAGCAGGGAAAGCAAGAGGAAAAGTTTAGGAACAACCGAAGCAGAAATTGAGAATTTGAAGTCAGAACAGATCTTGGAAAAAATATACAGCTACTAGCTAGCCAATCAGTAAAAATTAAGGAAGTATAAATACGCAAAGAATGAAATGAGAATGGGGAAATAACCTAAGCTATAGAGGAAGTTAAAAGTACTAGAAAAGATGACTCATTTTAATAAGAATAAATTTGGAAACTTGACAAAATAAACTCTCTAGGATAAATAGGATTATGGTACTTAATGCGTACTAAAAACATCTCTGTTTATCAGAAATTCAGATTCAACTGGGCAGGCTTACAGGTCCCAGAAGGAGCAAAGATCTAGGTGGGTCAACGATTGCACAGAAAAGCTGAGAACACTGCAGACAGTGGCCTACCTCAAACGCCCTTCTGGAAAGTTTCCCAGTGTCCTGCCATTAGGACCAGAGGCTTCTTCTGCCAATTGTGTTCGGGAAGCTCAACACAAAGACCTCAAAAAACAAAATACTCGCAAGGAGACTCTAAGCAACACATTCAAAAGGACAGCATGTCTCCAGCAGGCCTGCAGCAGGACGGCCAGGAACAGCAGGACGGCCGGGAACGTCAGGACGGCCAGGAACAACAGGATGGCCGGGAACGTCTGCTAGGGCCTGGACTCCTCTCTCAGCGGAGGAGGAAAACCAGAGTCATCTCCATGGAGAGGCATCTGACAGAAGCCAACACTCATTCTGGATTAAGAGAAAAACAATCCGTGGACCTAACACCCAAACACCGGAAGAGACACACAGGTATTCCCTTCACATGAATAAATAAATATCTCAAGACAACAACAAGGCCTGCTGGACACTGACCACGGCTAGGTGCAACTCTGTTGCTTTCCTTGTGTGAATCCACGTGATTCTGAACGGAAGGGAGCCACGATGACCCCCATCTTACAATGAGCAAGTGCGCGCTCAGTCATGTTTGACTGTGCCCCGCCGTGGTCTGTAGCCCGCCAGGCTCCTCTGTCCATGGGATTCTCCAGGCACGAACACTGGAGTGGGTTGCCGATTCCTTCTCCAGGGGATCTTCCCGACCCAGGGATCGAACCCGAGTCTCCTGCATCTCCTGAAACTGGCAGGCGGATTGTTTACCCCGAGCCCCCTGGGAAGCCCACACTGAGGATACTGAAGTCCCAAAGCTCCTAGGGTCCCGGCGAGAACCAGAGGTAGGAACTGGGGAGGCAGGCGGAAGAAAGGAGTTTTGACCCCCTGCCTCATGCTACATACAGAAATTAATTTGGGATGAATCTTAGGCTGAAATGGGAAATCTAAAATAATTGCGGGGGTGGGGGGTGATGGACCTCAAGAGGAAGGGGATACATACAGAAACTTCTTATGGCTGATTCATGCTGTTGTACATAGCAGAAACCAACACAAAGCTGTAAAGCAATTAACCACCAGTGAAAAAGAAAAAGTTATAAAATAATTGCCTCGGCAACTGGTCCAGCATCACTAATTATAAAGACCTTCATTCCCTCACTAAATTGCATCCGTGCTTTTGTGAAGCAAACAAACAAAAACTCAAGTAAACCAAGCCATCAGATTTCAAAACACATTGTAAACACACAGTAGGCCAAGAGAGCATATGAATAAACCTCAGAAATCCGTCAACCACAAAGTCCACAGAGAAATGCAAATACATATGGGAACTTTTGTCTCTGCTAAAAGAGTACTTCAAAGCAGTAGGGAAAAGATGAATTGTTAACAATTAGGGTTAGCTGGGAAAGCAGTAAAGCGGGGCCCCTACTCTTTTCATTTATACCCAGTTAAATTCCAGTTGGACCAAGATTTAAGAATAAACCCATTTAAAAATGACACTGAAAAGAAAAGAAGAAAAAAAAGAAACCAAAATTAAAATTTTTCATTAAAAATGAAACTACCCCCCAAAACACCATACAGATATCGTAAGAAAATGGGAGAATGTTCTATTTATGATCTTTGAGTAGGGAAGTCCTTTATTGGGCATGACATAAAATCAAGAAGCCATGTTTTTTTTAAAACAAGGATGCTGGGGAGGTTGGGAAGGACATGTACACACTGTTGTTTGAAACGGATGACCAGAACGGACCTGCTGTGCAGCATACAGAACTCTGCTCAGCACCATGTGGCAGTCTGGATGGGAGGGGAATTTGGGGGCAGAACGTATGTGTGTGTGTGTGTGTGTGTGTGTGGCTGAGTCCCTTCAGTGTTCACCTGAAACTGTCACAGCAGTAATTGGCTATACCCCAATACAAAATAAAAAGTGTTTTTTGTGTTTTTTCCCCAAAGAAAGGGTAAACTAGGACTTCCCTGCTGGTCCAGCAGTTAGGACTCTGGCCCTCTAATGCAGGGGGTGGGGTTTGATCCCTGGTCAGGAAACTCAGATCCCACACGCCGAGCAGCATGGCCAAAACTGTTTTCAAAAGAGAACAGATTTGAACACATAGAAATTTAAAATTTTGATGTGAAAAATATTTTAAAAGACCAATGACAACCTTGGGGAAAGATAGTTTCAATATATAACATGATCTGAGCCTGGTTTCTTTAATATTTAAATATTTAAATATTTAATAGCAATGACCAAGAATCCATTAGAAAGACACACAAGGATGTGACTCATGAGACCATGGGAAGAGAATTGCAAATGGTTATTTCAATGTATACAGTTGTTCAACCTCACTGATAAATGTGCCAATTAAAACAATGAAATCCCACAAAGCAAACAGCTGCAGCCCAAGGCTTCATTTTGAATGCTTCCAAACACTGATAGAAGGGGAAAAAAAACAGTGTTACACAAACTTCCCCAGAACAGAGAAACTATTGCCCAACTCTGAATGAGGCCAGCAGAATCCTGAGAACTAAACCTGACGGGACATTTCATGAAGGAAAAGTACAGGGTGATTTCATTCACGCACAGAGATGAAAAATTCCTAAATGATATATGAGTTCACCACAATCGATCTGGGTTTATTCTGGGAATGCATGATCGGTTGAACATTACAAAATCAAGCAATTCTGGGAACTCCCTGGTGGTCCAGTGGTTAGGACTGCCAAAGGCCTGAGTTCAATCCCTGGCCTGGGAGCTAAGATCCCACAAACCCGGCAACACGGCCAAACAAACAAAAACAAACACTCAGGCGACGCAATCCCCTGTGTTAACACACTAACAGAATAAAGAGTCGGAAACCATTCACCCTCTCAACAAATGCAGAAAAACATCTGATAACGCTTGCCAACTTCCACTGACGACAAAAACTCGCAGGAACTAGGAACAGAAGGAAACTTCCTGAATCTGGTAAGCGGCGGCTACGAAACCTTACTGGAAACACCATACTTCATGGTGAAACGTAACAGCCTTCCTTTGGAGACAGAGGCCAACTTCTGAGAAGGACACACGCATTTTCTGGCTTTCATTGTTTCCTTTCCACACGGAAAGAGAAGGCCTTGCCCAGGCAATCAGGTGAGAAAAACAAACAGAATGTATGAGAACTGGAAAGGAGGACATAAAACTGTCCACATGAGTAGATAATTAACAGGAAAACTGATAGAAACCTAAGTGAAATGAGCAAGATCACTGGAATCAAGGAAAATACACAAAAATCAATGCTATCTCTATATATCCCTCACAAATAGAAAACATTTCCTTTTGGACTGAAATCACTCATGATAGCATTTTAAAAAATCCAAGCCTAGAAGTAAAACAAACAGGTATTCAAGACCCCTACGTTGAGCAACGCTGCAAACTATAACTGAAGGATTTGAAGAAGACTTGAATAAATGGAAGGTTATACTATGTTTACGGACTAAAAGAGTTAGGACGGTGAAGAGACCAATTCTCCCCACATCCACCCATAACTCCAATGCAATTCTAATAAAAATCCTCACTTTTTTTTTTTTTTGGTCTGTTTGTGGGTTTTGCATGTGTGTGTGTGTGTGTGTAAATTGGTGAGCTGATCCTAAAATTCATGTGGAAACACCAAGGACAAGGACAAGCCCAGGCAGCCTTAAGTGAAAGTCACTCAGTTGGGTCCGACTCTTTTTGTGACCCCCTGGACTATTCAATCCATGGAATTCTCCAGGTCAGAATATGGGAGTGGGTAGTCTTTCCCTTCTCCAGGGGGTCTTCCCAACCCAGGGATCAAACCCAGGTCTCCCGCATTGCAGGCAGTCTTAAGGAAGAGCGTAACAGAGGACTCGCATGACCAGATGCCGGGAGCAAGCTAGGGTAAGTAAGTAAGTAAGGCGATCTGGCGCCGGTACAGCACTAAACTGGACACCGGGACAGGGCAGCCACCTGACCTCTGACAGAGGAGACACGGCAGTGTGATGGGGAAGGGACTGTGTTTCAAAGGACAGTGCCAAGTCCATCAGAGACCCACGTGAAACGTACATCCTGACCTGCCTCACACAATGCACAGACATCACCCCAGATGGATCTCATCACAAAACCGAACGCCTATATAGCAAACCCCGGAGCAGCTCGGTCACTTGGGAGAAGGCAAACAGGATGCAAGAAGTACCAAATGTAAAAGAAAAAAAAAAAAACACAACACTGAAGAACTCAAAAGAACAGCAGCAATCTGAAGAAACAAAATCCTGAGCTCGGCTCAAGCTCCACCACCTGGGGACTGAGTGTTAAGGAAATTCTTCTGCTTGAGTTTTAAGATTTTTAATTGTAGTAAAACACAAGTGGGGCTTCCCTGGTGGCTCAGTGGTAAAGAATCTGCCTGCCAACACAGGAGACCCGGGCTTCCATCCCCGGGCCGGGGAAGACCCGCTGGAGAGGAAATGGCAACCCATTCCAGTACTCTTGCCTGGAGAAACCCATGCACAGAGGAGCCTGGTGGGCTACAGTCCATGGGGGTCACAAAAGAGTCGGACGTGACTGAGTGACTAAAGAGCAGCAGCAGAATACAAAGGACAGAGAGTCGACCATCTTCACCATTTCTCAGGGTGCAGCTCAGAGGCACCCAGTACATTCGCCCTGTTGCACAAACATCACCACCCATCTCGACGGTTTTGCTCTTCCCAAACTGAAACCCTCCAGCTCTGGGGAGTCCCCTGGTGGTCTAGCAGTTAGCATTCAGTGCTTTCACTGCTGGGGCCCGGGTTGGGGAACCGGCCAAAAACAACAGCTCCCTATTTCCTCTCCCCAGCCCCTGGAGATCTCTATTCCACCCTCTGCCTCTACGAACTTGCCCCGGGGCCCTCATGTAGGTGGAATCACACAGAAGTTGTCTGGCTATTTCACTCAGCACCATAGCCTCAAGGTTCATCCATACTATAGCAGGTGTCAGACTTTCCTTCCTTTTCATGACCCAACGGTATCCCGCTGTATACAGACGCGCCACATGTGTTCACCCATCCATCTGCTGATGGACCCTTATATTGCCTCCACCTTCTGGCTGTCATGAATAACTCTGCTGCTATGAACACTGGAGGATCCATCTGAATGATGTAAAACCTCGTGCGCACAGTATTTGTCTTCAACACTGGTGACAAACGTAAGGTCATCCTTTTCGCATTTCTGGGCCTGGTGCACAGTTCACAGGACCAACTGCTGCAACACACAGACCCAAAACATGCCACGGCTTACTCACAGGGAAGTTTACTTTTTGTTCCCAAAGCAGGACTGGATGCATTGAACAGGTGGGGGCAGGGGCCCCTTCCACACGCTGCACACCTAGGCTGGCACGGCTTCCAGTCCGTGGGAGCAGGGGGAAGGGCGGGTGGAGGAGGTTCCCTGTGGAGGCGTTAAGGCCCAGCCTGGAAAGTTCCCCACACGCTTCTGCTGGCAGGCAGTGACAGGACTGCTCCAGGGGCACGGGGTGCTGAGCCCCAACTCAGATAAACGGCTTCCGTCCTCTGCCTGGAGGCAGACACCCCCAGGAAGCGCCACCTGCTCCCACAGCAGGGCCTGGTCCCCCATCCTCCTGGGCAGGACAGACCATGGGGATGGGGGTCTCCCAGCAAGGGCCTGGCCTAGAGTGGGCACTGGGTCACCTGGGGAACTGTGCGAGGAAGCAGCCTGCCCGAGGGTTCCCTCCCCCGACATCAGCCAACAGGAGACCTGAGGTGAAGGCTGGAGGGGATGTGAGTGCTCCTTCCTCGGAGGCTAGGAGTGTCAGGGGCCTTTGCCACGGAGGCCCAGGCACCCCAGGTGGCTCCGTGGCCTCCTCCCTTCCCCCTGCACCGTGTCCCTCACCCAGGGGGCCTCTTATTGGACTCCCCGGCTCCCCCCTCACCCGTGAGAGCGAGCCCCCCCTGCATTACTGCCCCCCAGACCCCAAGCAGGAACAGCGAACTGGGCCCTGGGGCTGTCATCCCCTGGGCCTGCGGTTTGGAGAGGACACCCCTCTGAGGCCAGGGTCCCCGCCGCTGATGTTCCCAGGGGCTCTGCGCCCAGCCCTGGGACGCACAGCTTCACACAGGCCTGGCCGTACCCCAGACTCCCTCGGGGCCCCGGGAAAACCTCTGCCAGGTGTTGGGGCTTCCCAGCCTGGTTGGCCCCTGGCACTGGGAAAGCCTGACGTCTGGGGCCGGGACCACAATGGATCCCTTCTCCTGCCTGGGGTGGGGGTGGGGGACAGCTCCAGGGCCCAGAGGGACAGGGGTGGTGGGGGAGCCAGGAGGAGGCCAGGTTCCCTCTCGGGCCTCAGCTGCTGCCCGCACGTTGCTCACCCACAAGTGCCCAGCCTGACCCTGCCAGGGAGGCGTGGGGCTCGGGCTGGTGAGAGGCCGGCCCTGCCTGACCTCATCCCCACGGAGGAAAGTACCTGCCCAGGGGCCAAACAGTGGGCATTCAGCCCCCACCCCACCCCCCCACCCCCGTCCTGAGCTGGAAGCCCAGAGGTGGGGAGGTGCCCAGTGGGGTCTGGAAGGACACGAACTGACTGGGTACCACCCCTGGGACCCTCCCACCTTCTCTCTGTTTCCTCAAACACGCCCCACTGTGCACAGCGCCCTAGGACTCCCGGCGGGGAGGATCTGCTGCCCGTCCCCCTCCCTGCCCGGGCCTCTGCCCAGGACCCTCTGCCAAAGGCCAAGGCTGAGGAGGAAGGGAGGTCAGTGCGCACTGGACCTTGGGTAACCTGTACAACTTCCGAGACTGGTGACGAGGCATCCCCCACCCCAGGCGGGCCTGCAGGAGCCTTGGCCGAGGCGGTGACCACAAGTCTGCTGGTGCGCTTGCCTGGCCCTCCCTGGGCACCTCCGCGATTCTTACCGTCTGCTGCCCCCATGTGGCCACTCTCAGCACGGCCGTGAGAAGGCTTTGCTCAGGGCCCCCTACTCAGGGTCCCCCACCCCGGGCCCCAGGGCTCCAGGCTGCCTCCCCCGCCCCCCCGGCCTCCACCTTGCTCCTCTCAGGCACAGTCGCCAGCCCTGGACTGCAGGCACCCACCTCCAGCCCACATGCCCCGTCTGAGACCTCTGATGGAAACCCGGCACCATCCTACCCAGGCCCCTCAGAGCCCCCATCCAGCACCCTCAGGAGAGGCCTGGGCCCTGTACACTCGCCTCCGGATGGTACTGGGCAAAGGCCCAGGGGCCTGGACCAGCTGGGCCTGGCGCTACCACACTGCCTCTGGGGGCTGGGCCAGAGCTGGGTGCCCAGCGGAGCACCCCATGAACCCTTCTGCTCCCATGACGCGGTCACTGTTCTAGACCCCACTTTACAGACAGAGAGTCGGAGACGGGACAGGCTGGTCACGAAGGCCTCAGACCGGTCACTCTGGGTGCCGTGCACTGCCCAGGCCGACCGCTGGACTCCCGGGAATGGGGAACACAACATGAGCATCGACACCAGGCAGAGGCACCAAAGGCGTGTTTTCTGCCCCCACAGTGAGGAGTCTGGCAGGAGACATTCCAGAAGACTTAGAGCTACAAGCCTGGAGCTTAGAAGGGCACTCTCCATGCCCAAGGCTGGACCCAGCCACAGTCTCGGGCAGCCAGGCCCAGGGCCTGGGAATCAAGGCAGCTCGGCCCTGGGGCTCGCTGCTGGGTCAGCAGGACTCACACTGGGGACCAGGGTCACGGGCATGGGCTCTGAGATACTGGCCTTTGCACGTCAGGTGCTGGCATGTAAGCGCTCGGGAGACAGGCCTCAGGATTCAACAGTATGGAGCCCCGGGCTTGGAGGACTAGGGTTTGGGGTGTGCAGGGAACAGAGCTATGGGAGCTCCCTGGTTACAGTTTGGGGTTCGGGTCTTCGGTGACAGAGCAGGGCACTCGGCTTGAAAAGCTCGGGTACCAAGTGTCCGGGTTCCACATGTCTGGCGTGAGGAATCCGAGTATTCAAGCACTGGGGTGCAGGCTCTTGGAAGTTTGGGAGGCTGGGCTTTGTTCTTGGAGAGGCCCCGTGCACCATGCGCCACCGGCCAAGCGTGCTTCGCTCAGGGTTGCGAACCCCAGACAGCCCTGCAACAGAGTCATGGTCTACCGCAGGCACGTTGGTCTCACACGCGCCCCGGGGTGGGGGTGGGGAGCCGGGCCCAGGAGAACCGAGGAGGAGTGGACCGAGGCCTGGGACAGAGGGATCTCACGTGTTGCTCTTCCTGCGGCGTAGGAGCCAGTAGCCGAGCCCTACCAGGGCCACTAGCCCCAGGCCTCCAAAGATGATGCCCAGCAGCACTGCGTAGCTCCGACCTGGAGAGGTGGTGGGCTGTGAGTGCGCCCAGCAACCAGGTGCAGGCATGCGTGCACACACGTGTGGGGCAGACGTGGGGCGCAGGCGCGTGGGCGGGGCGAGGCAGTGTGTGCGTGGGCAGGCTAGGGGCTGGTGGGCGGGGCGATGCAACGTGTGGGCGGGGCTAGGACAAGGGGTTGTGGGCGGGGCTTCTGGTGGGCGAGGCGTTCTCACCTGGCTGGCACGTGGGGGTGGGCCAGGACCAGGTCCCGTCAGCCCGGCAGGTGCTGGCCTCCGCCCCGGCCAGGCTGTAGCCGTTGTTGCACCGGAAGCGGACGGTGGAGCCCTCCAGGTACCTGTCGCCCTGCTTGTGTCCGTTGGCAGGCGGGGCCAGCCAGCCGCAGGACACCACTGGGGAGGGAGTGGGGCCCAGACAACAGACCTGAGCTCGCCGCCCGCTATCAGCAGCCTGGGGGGCCGCGTCCCGGCGCCAGGCGCCCTCCCCCTCGCCCGCGCCTCCCCGTGTCACCCTCACCAGGCTGCAGGCTCTGCACGCGAAGCAGGTGCTGCCTGTGTGCCACTCGCGAGGCGTTGCCCACGCTCAGGCTCCCGGTGGCCGCCACGTCGAACCTGCAGAACGTGTCGTCCCCACACAGGTCGGCTGCCGCGCTCGCCTGGCTGGGGCTCGCGGAGCTTTCCTCGGGGAAGAGGGGCAGGAAAGTGGGGTCATGCTTGGGCCGGTCCTTGAAGTTTTCCACCAGGAACTTGGAGTCGTAGGTGAGCAGGGAGGAGGCGTTCTGCACGGCCCCTGGGAAGACAGCAGCAGGCCTGGCGGGTGGGAGGGCCTGGGGGCTCCCCCCACCTCCACCGAGCCCTCCCCAGGGCCGTGCCCCCTCCCCTCCTGCTGTGGTCTCTTACAGTCAGCCCCGAACTGGAACAGCTCTCGAGAACCGGCGCTGGGTGGCAGGACCTCCCCACTGCGCAGAGTGAAGTCGTCCGCCGGGTTGTCGTTGAGCGTCCCGAGGAGGCCCCGCGTGTGGGTCAGGAACTTCTCAGGCAGCAGGACCGCCACACTCAGGAACGGCCCTTGGAGGCTGATCTCCAGGCCGGCCTCTGAAGTCAGCATGACTGATACTCTGTCCCCAGTGGCCACCGACAGGAACATGCCTGGGCACACGTGGACGTGGGGCCAGGGTCACCTCTGTGGGCGCTGTGCTGTGACCCCACAGCCCCAGGATGCATGGGTAGCACCGGGGGCTTCAGGGCCAGGAGGGCGTCCCCAGGGCCCGGCCTGCCTTGTCACTCCCCGACCCCGGGCGGCGGGTCTGAGTGCCCAGGCCCTGAAGGGAGTTCCCACACCAGGGTCCGGTGAGGGCAGGGCTGGCTGTGGGCCCTCACACCCTGACTCCATCCCTCACCCCCCCTTCCCTTCCTGCCAGGACCCCAGATGGGGCCCCCACCGTGCCACTCACCCTTCAGGTCCATCCAGGACTGCTCTGCAAAGCTGAGCACCTCCTGGTTCAGGAGCACCTGCAAGACCCCTGCCCCCTCCCCCAGCCGGACCTCCACCACGTCTGAGTTGGCCTCCTGGATGGCCACCGCAGTCAGCCCCGTGCCTCGGTCCTGAGAGCCTGGGATGATGGGTGCAAAATGGGGTCCACCGGGCTCAGTCTACCCCTTCCCAGGGATGACCCTGAGCCACCCAGAGCCCCCAGGGCCCGGCCTCACCTTCAGACCCCGTCCTGGTCTGGGTCCGCACCTGCACCTGCAGGTCAGTCAGCGCCGCCTCCAGCAGCACGTACTCGCCACGGCCGTTGAACGTGAAGTTGGTGCCATCGAAAGTGACGAAGTGTGGGTCCCCGAAAGCAGAGGCTGGGGAGATCGGAAGGTGAGGCGAGCTGTCCTGACTCTGCCCTGGCCAGCGCCCGCCCAGCCCAGCACCCACCCAGGCGCGGGGGCCGGTAGCTGCGGCAGTCACTGGAGGGTCGTCTGTTCATGTAGCGGAAGCACTCAGGTGCCCAGAGGCAGCAGTGGTAGAAGCTGATGACGTCGTAGATCCAGTGGGAGAGGCCGGGCACGCGGGGCGGCACGCGGTAGGGGGGTGAGCCCCAGTCGTGGCCACGGTCTGGGGTGCTGCCCCCGGTGGAGTCAGCCGTCAGGAGCTGCGTGCCATCCGCCGTGTAGCAGCACTGCTGTCCGGAGTCGTACTGGGGGCTGCAGGCATCGACAGGGTCAGGACCACCCTGGGGTCTGGCCCCGCCCTCGCCCGCGCCCCGCCCCGCCCCTCCCCACGCCCCGCCCTCTGTCTCGGGCTCACCTGGCTTGCACCGAGCGCACGCAGTGCACAGCGCCTGGGTGGTAGGTGCACACGCTGCCCTGCTCCAGGTCACAGCCGTAGTCTGTCTGCAGAGGGGCTGACGGCTGTCACCTGCACAGGCTCGGGGCTCCGCCGTCCCCTACCCCTCTGGGGCCTCAGACCCCCAGCCTCACCTCTCAGGCCTCCGCCTGCCCACCCTGTGCTGCCTTGAGCAGCATGGCCCTTGCTAGTGGGGGCAGCCGGCCCTAGCCTGCCCCTCGCCCACTCCCGGTCCCTGTCTGGGGTGGGGGGCTCACGTGGAAGCGGCCGGAGTCAGCCCGGGCCTGGGCCAGGGTGCAGGGGCAGTCAGGCAGCTCCTCCAGGAATTTGGGCAGCTGGTCCTCCAGCTCCTCCCAGGCCAGGCACTGGTTTCGGGCCCAGGCCACAGGGTCCATCCGGAAGTCATCACCCAGGTGCCAGGCCAGCGCGTGCTCGTTGCTCCAGAGCGCTTGCACATCCCTGTAGGGGACGCACACACGGCATGCTTGGGGCCGCCCTCCCTGCCCCTGGCCCTGGCCTCGCCCCTGCCCCGCTCCCTCCACCGTAGGACCCTGGGCTTGCCCTCCACGGCGGTCCTTACTGCTCCCCTGCGCGGTGTCTGCTGTCCACGATGCGGAGGGAACCCACTTCCCACCTCTGGAAGTTCTGAGGGGCGGGTTTTGGCGTGAAGGTGAAGGAGCCGGAGTTGTGGATGTTGGTAGCCAAGGAGTACAGGTACGACCACGCTGCTGTCCACTGCTGGGAATATGGCTTCCCTGGTGGAGGGGAAGGCCTCATCAGCCCTGGGCCTGACCCAGGACCTCCGGGGGCACAGGTGGGGGTGGGAGCCACCCTGGTAGGTGGACAGAAGTATGGACAGATGGCCCGCACATGAGGGCCTGCCCTGCTGGGGGAGGGAGCCAGGCCCAGGCCTGCTAGCCCTCCAGGGGCTCCGAGAGGATGGGGTGGGGCAGATCTTTCCTATTTCCAGGACAAGCCGTGTATCCAGGAGCTGCGAACGTCTGCACCTCCTCCAGCCCCGGTACCCAGGCACCCAGGGCCCCCCCACCCCCCTACCGCGCCCCCGGGCCAGGTGCCCTTTCCTGCCAACACCTTCCAGCTCGAAATCCCCGGCTGGATTCCCCCCACCTGGAATCTCCTTTCTCCCATTTCCGCGAGCTCCAGGCTCCCGGTGGGGGTCAGGGGCTTGACCCCTGCCGCAGAGGGCCCCCTGCTGGCCTCACCTGTCTCCTCGTAGCCCCACAGCTCGATGGTGACGGTGTCCGAGGGCAGGGCTGAGGTGTCCCAGGTCAGGGTGAGGTTGCCCTGGGTGCCGGGAGTGCCGTAGTACTGCCAGCGGGTCTCATTTACCAGCTGGCTCTTCTCCGAGTCCGACACTTTGCTGGGGTGCACTGGGCGGGGGGCAGGGAGGTGAGGGCTGAGGAAAGGCCTGGGGCCCAGGGGGTCTGGGGCTCCCTTGGGAGCCATGGTGCCCTCGTAGTAGGAAAGGTCAGGGGCTGGGAGAGGAGGGGCCCTGGTCTTTGCCGCCTGGGCTGGCTCCTCCCCTCCCCTGGTCAGAGCCGACCCCCTCTCCCCCTGGGCTGGCACCCCTGCGTGGATGCCAGCGGGTGGAGAAAGGAGTCTGGGGAGCCCACACCCGGGGCAGGCCTCCAGAGTGACCGGTTCAACCAGATTATCGCCCGGGAGAGTCCCTGTGAGGGCACCGGCCCAGGCGGGTGCAGCCTAGTGCCCTCCTCCCCCGCCATCCGGCCGACACCGTCGTGGCTCACCGGAGAGCCAGGTGCCCGAGCGCGGGAAGGAGCGTCCGTTGTCCATGGAGAGCGAGAACGGGATGCGGCCGGACTCATAGAGCAGGGGTGACACGCAGTGCACGCGGCCCGAGGCGTCCACGTGGCCCCGGGTCTGGATGCTGTCCTTAAAGCTGCGCGGAGCGAGTGGGTGGGCAGGCTGGACCGGCGGGGCCCGACCCTCTCCGAGGCTCCCAGCCTCCTCCCAGGGAGCCCATCGGGCCAGCAGCCCCGGCCCTCTCCCACCCAGCCCGCCGGGGGTCTGGGCCCCAGCGTGGCCCCTTGGGGCCTCCTACCTGCAGATCACGCTGTCAGTGGGGTTGGGCCAGTTGAGATGCTGGACCACAAAATCCTTGCCCCCCATCATGGAGCCTGAGTAGGGTGAGATCTCCAGGCAGAAATCCCGGACGTCCGCACAGCAGCTGGCCAAGCCGAAGCAGGTGGGGTGGCAGGAACATGGCCCACTCTGGTCTCCGCAGCGCTGGGAGCAGCTCCCCTGAGCACCTGGAGGAGGGCGCGGAGGGTCACGTCTCGCAGAGCGCCTGCCACGCTCTCCCCGGGAGCCCCTTACAGGCAGCCCCAGGAGAAAGCTGGCCGGGAACGGCGCTGACCACCACGGGGACACAGTGGAAACCCACTGGGCTCGGAGTCGGGGGCGGGGGTGGGTGGGTGGTGGCAGTTAATTCTTAGTCCGTCAGCCTAAATGACTGGCTGGAATTGGGGGAGATCTGGGGACACATGAAATCGCTTAGTTGTGTCCGACTCTTTGCAACCCCATGGACTATGTAGCCTACTAGGCTTCTCCATCCATGAGATTTTCCAGGTGAGAGTGCTGGAGTGGGTTGCCATTTCTTTCTCCCCCACTCTCCCCAAGCAGACTGATTCTCAGCAACCAAGTCGGTGGAGTGTTCGATGGGCATGTATGCCTGATGCCCCCACGTGGGCCGGGGAGCTGCCTCCACTCCCTAAAGCATCAGTGGACTGGCAGCCTGGAGAAGGACCCCACTGGCTCGCCCAGCCTGGGGTCTGGGGATGTGGCTGCCAAGAGTCCCCTTGGAGGCCCACTAGGGCCTGGTGCCAGGCTGAACTTGTCCCATCTCACTGCTGGGCATGGCAGGCTCACCCACCATGGGTTATGGCCCTGAAGGGAGCCCGCCCCACCCTTGGGGGAGAAGGCGAGGGGTGCTCCCCTCCTTTTAGGGGACAGTTCCGGCAGAGGCCTCGGACAGGCCAGGAAGGGGGAGAGGGCAGTTTGGTGGGGGGGGCTGGCCTGGCCACATGGGTTGGAGGGTGGAGACCAGGGGACAGTGCAGGCCCCTGTCCCCTCTGGCCCATCCCAGCCGCACACCCCCCCGCGGGGGCGCTGGTCACGGGCCAAGCCTGGGCCTGAGCCACCACTGCGGCCCTGCCTCACGCAGTGCAGGGCCTGGCACTCAGACCGCCAATAAATATTTATGGACCTATGCTGTGACGGCCTGAGGGGTGGGGCAGGAGGCTGTGTGAAGCCCTAAGCAAGATAAGCGGCAGGGGGATGTCAGCGCTCCCCGGGATGGGAAGCTGGCCCGGAGGGGGTGGGGGAACGGGTGAAAACCAGCCCGGCCCGGCCCGGCGGGGGTCAGGGGCCCGGCTCCAGAGTGCAGGGCCTCTCCCGGGGCTTCTCAGGCTCAGCCCACCCTGAGAGGGACCCGCCGTCCTGCCTCCGGCCGGCCAGGGGGCCCAGTGGGGCTGGGGGCTGCTCCATCGGGGCTCGGGTCGCAGTCCAAGGTCTTGGCTGTGCTCACCCCCCCCCCCAGGGACCTCCCTCCCAGCCTGCGACCACCTTCCGGCTCCCAGCTGGCTTAGAGTAGGCACAGCCCAGACCACCACCCCCATCCCCACCAGCAGCCCCTTGGCCCTGGGCTCCCAGAATGTCTTTTAGCACCTCCCAGGATAGACATGAATCTGAGCAAACTCCGGGAGACGCTGAAGGACAGGGAAGCCTGGCATGCTGCCGTGCATGGGGTTGCAAAGAGTCGGACACGACTGAGCGATTGAACGGCATCAGCCCCCACTGTGGTCACAGACGGCCGGACGGATGGACAAGAGTCTGAGCCCAGGGAGGCTCTGCGCTGGGTCTGATGACTGCAGCGGGCCGCTGGACAGATGGGGACAGAAGGGCAGGGCGGGGGCATACCTGCTGCAGGTCGGAGGCCCGGGCCGGGGACAGTCGCCAGCAGCAGCAGGGCCCAGGGCAGCAGGGAAGGCTTCATGGTGCGGCCGCGTCTGCAGACGGCGCAGCAGGGGCCGGGAGGTGGCGGGTCAAATATTCCCCAAGCCGGGCCCCGCCCCGCCCCGCGCAGCCACCCCGCCCCATCCAGCCCCGCCCCACCCCGCCCAGTACCCTCTCAAAGTCCACAGGTGCCCAAAGCGCCAGCAGGGCTCAAGCTGCCCCGTTAGCACATTCCTGGCCCTCCGGCCCCTGACCCAGGGGAGGGGGCCGGCATCCTGAAGCCGGATGTCCGGGGTCGGCTGCTCAGACCCTGGATCCCGGTCCCCACCCCCCACCCCCAGGCCTGCTCCGCCAGGCCGCACTCCCGCTGGGGAAGGCATGATGCTGCGGCGGGGAGAAGGTCAGTGGTCCCTGCCATCCCGGGATTCCAGCGCCCGGGGTTCCTGGGGCCACGGGCCTCACACCTCAGCTGCCCCCGGGGAGCTGGGCTTCCCAGGTCCTCCCCACAGCCAGGGTAGGGTGCGGGAGCCGGCACCTTCGTGCTGGTGCCTGCCTGCGGCCTGCTGTGTAGGTGTTGGGGGAGGGCCCGAACTGGGCGAGGGCGGAGATGCCCCTGGTGGGAGGAGGGGAAGGACGGGGGGCGGGGCCAGGACCCCTGGCAGGTGAACCCTGGGGGCGGGGTGGGGGGCCGAGGCCGGGACCCTGGTCTTTCCTCCGCCTGGCCGGCTGGGCTGCTGGTGGGCTCGGGGAAGAAATGGGGTCAGTCTGTGCTCTCCTGCCGGGCCTCTGCCCAGCCCCACCCGCCCCTGCCCTGTCACTCCGCGTTTGCATAATCTCTCCTTTGTTCTAACACCTCCCTTCTGTTTATGCAGGTGTGGAAACTGAGGCCCAGTCCGGGAGAGGCGGCAGAGGCGGCCAGGTCCCTGGGAGACGTGGTTTCCGGGAGCCTCCACGGCCAGGGTAGCGGGGGAGGACCCAGGTCAGAGACTCACTCGGGCCCTGCCGCCTGGGCCGGGTCTGAACAGTGGCGGCTTCTCAAGGCATCTGAAGGGGATCGGGCCCTGGACCCCTTAGGGAACTGAAGCTAGCGAGGGGCCCGGGCTGTGACAGGCCTCGGGGCCCTGGGGGGTCGGCCAGCCTGGTTCCCTGGTCACTACCCCCCCCCCCCCCCCCCCCCGCCCCACCTCAGTGATCCAGAGAGCCTGCGGGGCTGGGGCTGGGGGTGGGGGTGTGGCCACAACTCCTCAGCAGATGCTGGGCACCCAGAGCACTTCTGGGGCCAGCTGCCCCGGGCGTGGGTCCTCAGGTCCCCAAGCCAGCCTCGGGGGGCTGGTGCTGGGATTCGATACAGGGTCCTGACCACGGCTTAGGGAACATGGACTTGAAAAAATGCACAGCATGAGAGTTAAGTTTTATCTGGGGCAAAATAAGGACTTTTTCCAGTAGTCACATATGGATGTGAGAGTTGGACCATAAAGAAGGCTGAGCACTGAAGAACTGATGCTTTTGAACCGTGGTTGGAGAAGACTCTTGAGAGTCCCTTGGACTGCAAGGAGATCCAGCCAGTCCATCCTAGGGGAGATCAGTTCATCCTAGGGGAGATCAGTCCTAGGTGTTCATTGGAAAGACCCTGATGCTGGGAAAGATTGAAGGCAGGAGGAGAAGGGGACAACAGAGGATGAGACGGTTGGATGGCATCACCGACTCGATAGACCTGAGTTTGAGCAAGCTCTGGGAGATGGTGGAGGACAAGGAGGCCTGGCGGGCTGCAGTCCATGGGGTCACCAAGAGTCGGACACGACGGAGCGACTGGACAACAGCGAAGGCCTGCAGCCCAGGAGACAGTATCTCACGCAGCTCTGAGAGGCTGCTCCACAGGGTGGTGGAGAAAGGCCACTGTATATGTGATTTGGTGAACGGGCAGTTCATGCCATCAAGGACGTATTTTTACAGAGGTTTTCTACTAGTCCCGTGAAGCCTTTGCTGGTCACAAGGAAGAGTCCTCACCACGAAGGATTTTAGAGCTTTTCTGGATATGAGGAGGTACAAGAACTGGGCTGATACAGTCAGCTCCTGAGAATACCCAAGTCTCTGAAGACCTGTCGTGCCCGCTTCCCGGAGCACAGAGGGCCTCGTTCCCGCTCTCCACCTGGTCTCCTTTAGGGGCTGTTGGAGCTCAGCTGCTGCAGGGGCACACGACTTACTCCTTGTGGAGGCAGGTGCGAGCACCCATGGCGAGCGCCACTTTGTAGCTGACGGGGCCCCTCATGGTGATAAGCTTGACCATACTTTGGGAGGCATGTCGTAGGCACTTTGTGACCATTTTGTCCCACTTTGCTAGGAAGGCTCCTTCCTGGGTCTGGCAACGGTTTTGCAGACAGGCCACTCTGTGCTGTTATTGGATGAGGCCTGTCAGCAGTGACCAAAGGGCTCTGGGCCCGCTATCCCACTCTGTGTCAAGGTCCAGGAAAACCCCCGTATCTACAGTTACACTCACAATCATTCATCGCATACAGAACTCAGAGAGTCAATTCCCAGGCAGGTTGATAGGAAGTGCAGGGGTCCCCAAGGAGAGACGGGTCTGGAGTTCTCAAGGAGGAAGAAAGGACTAACTTTTTTCCCCTCTACATTCCTCAGGATTATATAACAATAATGTATCCTGCTTGAGGACAGTCTCTGGAAAAAACTTGGCTAATTCCGTTATTTTAAGGTGTAAATTATGGGAGTAGGTCTAGTGAGGTCATTACAACCTCCAGACATTCTTTTGATTCACCGTAATAACTAATATAACTCCATGGCTAACACTAGCAAGGGGCACTCTTTCTGCCCCCTTCTGATGCCTATGTCAGAAGCTTTCTCTATCTCCTTTATACTTTAATAAAACCTTATGACACAAAAGCTCTGAGCGATCAAGCCTCGTCTCTGGCCCCAGATTGAATTCTTCTCCTCCGGAGGCCAAGATCCCAGCATCTTTGCGCGGTTCAGCAACAGCCCTTCAGAACTCGACATCTGAGCGACTGCTTCAAGTCGCCTAGTCACCATTATTTTTGCTGGAGGTCCAGCCGCACACTTGGTAATACGAATGTTAACACAAGAGACAATAATCTTGTAGAACAGGCCAAGTACAACTCACATAGCTAGCAGTATTTTAAAGCCACAAGTAAGAATTAAGCCGGGAACTCCCACGAGGTGTAGCCCAGCATATTCTCAGGTCATCCGACGCAGTACGATCTCTATCATTCAGAGGTGTTAGCATCAGGCTCCCGGCCCAGCTTCCTACTGTTACTAGGAAGGCTCTCCTTAGTGTAAGTTAACTGTTTCCAAGATAAAGGAGGCCTTCAAACTTAAATGACCACAGCCTGGCATTTTTACTCCTTGACTGGATTTGCTTATTGCTCCTTGAGTGACTTAGAGGAAGATTCACATTATGGCTGGGGTCAGAGCAGGCATTCTTAATTGGCCAGCCAAGAGGATCCCACCTAGTGACATCAAGAGTAGCCCACAGAGGACTGGACTTTCTTTCTTCTAGAAAAAATTTCTAAGGGCCAACAATTAGAGCCTTGGAGTGGGGAAGCCCATCAAAGTAACCTAGAAGTACTAGACACAGGTAATTGGCCACAACCCAATACTTGGATTCATTTTTTAAAACTAGCGTAGGATCATGTTCAAGATAGAAAAACGTTTGATTTATATGCAAAGGTCTAAGAAGTAAAAAAAATGAAAAAAAATTTTAAAAAAGGTCTAAGAAGTCAAGACAACATTATAAATGATCATACAAATCAGGTCCAGCATCTTGGGTAAGCTGTCTACTTCTGATGTCATCTTCGTTTTGTCCTGGTCTAAGTGTAATTTCCTCTGTCTGAGCATCCTTTTAAGCTGAGTTTGACATCAGCAGCCCTGTCTATGGACCAGTCCGGTGCAGGGGCCTATAGAAGATGGAATTAATCCAAGGGTCAATTCTCCTTCAAGTTCACTGTGCATGAGCTAGCATTAAGAGTACCAGATAGAAGGCCCTTCCACCCAGGTTGAAGACAGTCCTTTCTGGTATACATAATCCCCTGTTTGGAGGCTGTGGGAACTGAGATTACTGAGATAAGCTTCAGAAATAAAATTTAGAATGTCCTTTTAATCATTCAAGTAACTTTCCATTAATATAGCATAACAGCAAGGAACTTATCTGGAAAGTGAGTCAGTAAATACAGACCTCTGTTAAGGAAACTGGGATTTAACATTCATTGAAACGTAATCTTTTTCTCTCTAAAATTATTCTCATTTCTACCAAATATATTCAAATTAAAACTAATTTGTTTGCAAAAATGTCTGGTCTCAGAAAAACAAAACAAAACAACCTTGATCTGAAAATTTATATTATTATAATTGATCATAGGGTTTTGCTTTACTGAAATTTTTTATAAGGACTGTCAGACTGAACTTCTTAAAACAAAAACAAAACCTCTCAGGGCCAGGAAGGTCAGGCCAAGAGCTTATCACATGTCTCAACTACAGATCGAGGGGAATTCCTCCCTTTGCAAGGTTGCCAAAATGCCTTGAGATTTTTACACCTGATGGTGAGGTAGCTTACCTAATTTATCTGCTACAGCTGCTGGAAACCTGAGCATTTACAAACTCTGGAGGGAGCCAATAGAGAAAAAAAAAGTTAAATATTTCAATTCTGCTTACAAAAGTGTAATTTACCAAATTACTATAAGTCGTACTTAGTTTGAAGGGAAGGTTCTCCTTACACCCGTAAAACAGATTCAACCCAGTAATTTCTGATTATGATACAATTGACAAAGTAACTTGGTTACTGCTGTGACATACCTCACTTGCAGATAACAGCTAGAATGACAGCTGACATTTGACCAGCACATGTCAGCATTTTAGGAGCTCCATATAAATTTTATAATATCTCTATTAGTAACATTTGCCATACACTACGACCTGAGAAGACTTAGTGCTCACTTGACAACACTTCCCTTGCGGTTCAACGCATCACGTGAGCCTAGTTTGTATCTCTCTTTGCAGTGTTTCAGGAGGCTCTCTGAAGCACTCAAAGAGGTCAGAAAGATTTGGGAAGCTTTGCAAAGAATGTCAAAAGGGTTTAAAATACTCGGAGATCATCACAGGTCATTGTGAAACAAGTTACTCACTTAACCAAACTAACAGTAAAAGATTTCAAAGGTAAATACAGAGCAGATTATCTAAAAGTAGAGATTACAATCTGTTATCGAAGGCAGTTCAACATGTTAAGAAAACTTGTACCATGCACCAAATTCTTCTATTGGAGTCCACTTTCCAAAACTTTTCTGCAGACATCACTTAATTTGCCCATCCAAAAACAATCACCTCTTACATCAGACATCCCTTAATAAAATGTAATTCCATTCCTCATGCCTTCTTTACTGAAAACACATATCCTACTTTCCTTAAGCAACCACGAACTGACCTTTATATTAGCATTCTGTAGATTGGTGAACATAAATACCAATGATAATTTCTAAAAAAATACATTTGCTTTCTTATAGAGAACATCTCAAGATGGCATCAAACATATTCATTAATAGTCCAAAATACCTTTAGTTTCTCTATAAGAGGAAGCCAGTTATCAGTAATTAATGTTGCAGTATCTTATTTTATTTGGGAATACCCTACCCATTAAGTAAACTTCCATCACTTAATTTAGCACAACCCTAGAAATTCAATTTACCAAAATCTGGACAGACTAAAACATAATTACTCTTAATAGAGTTTATTGAAAACCTTTTAACCCGTTTACATTTTCTTTCCTAAAAAGTTTCTTCATACATGCAAAACAGAAAAAGAGATACAGATGTACAGAACAGACTTGTGGACTCTGTGGGAGAAGGCAAGGGTGGGATGTTTCGAGAGAACAGCATCGAAACATGTATATTATCTAGGGTGAAACAGATCACCAGCCCAGGTTGGATGCATGAGACAAGTGCTTGGGCCTGGTGCACTGGGAAGACCCAGAGGGATCGGGTGGAGAGGGAGGTGGGAGGGGGGATCGGGATGGGGAATACATGTAAATCCATGGCTGATCATGTCAGTGTATGACAAAACCCACTACAATATTGTAAAGTAATTAGCCTCCAACTAATAAAAATAAATGAAAAAAAAATCTGAGATGCTAATGAAAAATAAAAAGTTTCTTCATATTAATTTCCTTGTTGACAAAGTTGTAACAGATATAATATTATTTTATTTAACTTATATTAAAATAAACCTAGGCCAGATGATAGGATTATACTTAATTTTATATTTGATGTTTATGAATGCACACATTTCTATATTAATTAGGCCAACAAACATTAAATACCAGGTATAATTTAATATTGAATATTTCCTAGTTCATATGAACCTGAAATGCACTTAGCTTAATTTCTCTTGAACTTAGAATTTTCTGATTTGTAGGCGCTTACTTTTCTTTAGGCCAATTAAATTACAGCTCACTTACAAATTAAACTTCATTAGAATTACAAAGAGAAAAACAGACACATATGAGACATACATTCAGCCAGACACAACGAGATATCTAGCCTCATTTTCTCAACTTAGTCATGAATCAAATATCTCAATATAAAATTCACCAGTATGTAAGAAAGATTTTTAAAGGCTTCGTTCCCTGTTTTTCTTTCTTCAGTTTCAGGATGAGGTTAAGTGATCCTGGGAGCTCTGATCTCAAGGCAACAGGGAGAGCAAATCAGGTTCTCCTATCTAGGACTTATTTCCTCAGGACTTTTTTTTGTGTTCAAGTTCCTTTCTCTGCTGGTTGGAATTAAACTGGCTGGGGGTTGGTTCACGTTCAACTGGCATTGTGGACTCAGTTGGCACAACTGGACGTACATATTTTCGTAGCTACCCCCTTTTCTTTTAGTGGTTCTGAAAAGCTGGTCAAGCAGTTTGACAAGCGCTAAGAATGTAGCTCAGACCAACCTAGACCGTCTTTCTGACCAGAGCAGCCACATCCTCATCTAAACCTTCTAAAAGGCGGAGTCAAGCAAAGGATGATTGTGGTGGTTAGGGAACAATGATTTGGGTGTCAAGCCAGAATATTCCTTAAAGTTTTTTTTTTTTTTCTCTTTACTCCTCCTTTGCTGAGCAGAGGCAAATAGCAGGAGGTGGGAGAGTTGGAAGAGAAAGGAAAAAAATGAGATAGCATCTGACCAAGTAATTCAGGTAGAAAAAGATACATGTAGGGGGAGAGAGGTGACAGACCGTCAGCAGCCTGTTTTTGGTTCTGATATAGTTTTAAGAGAAGTTTCCAGATATCAGTCATAGTAAGCACTCCATCAAGTCTGTTTGATCTTATGTACGGCCAGCTTTTTCTAACTGCAAGAATATCAATTGAGAATATTAAAGGAAGCCCAATCTGCTCGTTTCAGGTTGGGAATCTCCTGTTAGCGTAACTGCCCCAGTCAGGCAGGTACTTGTGAGTCTAAGTTTTGTACGGACACGACCCTGGCCGAGGTGCGCCCCTTGTATTAACAGAAGCATCGGGTTAGCCTCTTAGCTGACCACTCAAGCTTCCTACAGCTGAGCCCCCCTGGTACCTGTTAACCAGCCCCCACCAGCCTTTCACCTGGCTGGGCAGGGGGTGGGGGGGCGTGTACCCTCGGCCAAGCCCCACCGAGTGCCTTTCCACTGCCTGGGTACCCCCTGGTGTCTTTCAGCCAGACCCCCACCCCAGCATGCCAGCGTGTAGCTGACACCAGGACGGGGGTCTGTGGACAGGGGGAGGGGGTGCCCTGGCTGGAGGGCCGGGGGAGGCCAGGAATGCACTGTGGGGGGGCCAGGGTTGGGGGCCCTCAGCCCTGCAGCCTCGGGAAGGGGCCTAAATCAGGGCCAGCCCAGCGCCCTGGGTCCCTGCGTGGCTCTGCCCACGCTGGGGACCCTGACAGTGCCCAGCCTCTTGGGTGTCTGTCTTCTCAGGCTGGGGTGGGGGGGCCACGGAGTGTCCCCCCGAGAGGGGGAGGGGCAGAGGGCAGCAGGGAGGGTCTCTGTGCCACCCTGGCCTTCCAGACGAGGCCCCGGGGCAGGCCGGGCCCCTCAAACGTGTGCGTCCCCAGGATGGACGGGCTCCAGGCAGGGACGACACGGCCAGCGCCGCCCTGCTGTTGTGTTACAGACGCTTACCTTTGTAACCGGAGGTCCCACACTGCACCCACAGCTCACGGGGCGGTCCCGTTGGAGGGGGAGTGTGGTGGTGGGGGGGTGGTCAGCACAGACCCATGCTCCGGGTTCCTGCCACGCAGGGGTGCAGGCCAGCCCCTGCGCCCAGCTGGAGCCTCCTGGAGCACATGGCCTCAGCCCTGTGCCCCGTCCAGGGATGGGGTGTTACCTTGCCTTGACAGGCCCCGGGGGAGGGGGCCCAGAAGGCCTGGACGGGGACCCCGCCCTGAGGAACAAAGAGACCGAAATGACTGTTTCATCTTTATTAGAAAAGCAACCAAAAAAAAGGACCCTCCACCGCTGTGACCCAGGCAGAGCCTGCGGAACGTGGACACGGCGGGGAGGGGGCACGTTTACAAAGTCAACATGTCATAAAAAGGACGCAGGCCCTGCAGAGCTCGGGGGCCGGGCGGGGCCGGGGCGGGCCCTCAGATGTCCATGTAGTCCTCGTCCTCGTCCGTCTCGCTCTCCAGAGAGGACTCCTGGCTCGACGTCTCCAGCACCTCCAGCGCCGGCTGGCACAAGCTCTCCTTCCGCACCGTGGCAGCCGACTGCGCGGACAGGATGGCCGACTGCGCCGGCCGGGCAGGCAGGGGTCAGCGGCGGCCCAGCCCTCACCTGCACCCGCGCCCCCCACCTGGGGCCCCCCCAGACCCCATCACCTTCAGCTTCTGCTTGGTCTCCTCCGAGATGCTGCCTTTGGGCGAGAGCAGGGTCGGGGTGGGCGGTGTGACAGTGATCTCAGGGGGGAACTTGGTGGTGGATGAGGGGATGACCAGCTTCGGCATGTTGGGCAGCAGGCGTGACTTGGCCCGGCCAGGCTCAGCCTTGCCCGGGGGGCCCTCGGGGGGTGGGGCACTCCCACCGCCAGGCGCCTTGGAGCTGGCCACTGCGGGACGGACCCAGAGGGCTGAGCGGGGTTGCCCGCGGCCTCCCAGGCTGCCCCTCTCCTTTGCAGGCCTCGTCACCCCGCTCCCCGAGGGACAGAGGCACCCAGGCACCGCCTCTGGTGGTTAGACCGCAGGGTGCTGGCTCCCAGGCTCCCAGGCCACTTCCTGTCTCCCTGCCTCCCCGAGGGCCTGGCTCTGGCTGGTGGAAGTGGAGACAGGGGGCGCCTAGGAGCAGAGTGTCTGCGGGGGGCCCCGGGGTGGAGGGGAGCCCCGATCCTCCCAGGCCTCGTCGGCTCTCACATCCCAGAGCCTGCCCCCGGCCCACATCCACGACCCCACGTGCCCAGGAGCCGCAGGCTGGCTGCTGTCCACGTACGTCCGCCGCCCCATGGCTTTAAAAGGAGCGGGCTGCCCTAGCAGGGTCTGAGTGAGGCCCCGCCCCAGAAGTCCCCGGTGCCTGGCTGCCCCGGCCTCCCCGCCCTGCTCCATCTGGGCCGGGCGAACTGCTCCTCGGCCAGGCGTCCTAACTTGGGCTCCGCACCACCCGAACCATTCCCGTCTGCAAGGCACAGGGTGAAAAGGGGGGGGGGGAGAGCGGTGGCGCTTGGGCACCCCTGCCTTTCTCATCTGCCCCCGCCCCTGCTGTCTCCAGGTCCCTCTGCAGGGACGCCCCCGCCGCCTGCTGGCCCAGGGGCCATGCCAGGCCTTACCCTGGCTGCAGGCGGGCTGGGTGCTGGTCTGAGGGGCGGCCTCCGCAGCCATCTTCAGGTGCTCACTGTCCCGCGGCTCCTGGGGCGGGAAGCCCGGGCCCTCTGCGCCTCCCACCGGCTCCTCTCCCCCTGGGGGGACAGAGCGGCCGTGGGGGACGCGCGCCCCATGCCGGGACAGGGCCCTCCACCCCGACCGTAGCCGTGACCACGCAGGCCTCCTCCGACACAGTGGCCCCAGCGGGGCCAGGCTGCTAACTACTCGCTGGCCGTGGACACCCGGTGAGCCCGACTCACAGGGCCCCACCCCAGAGCCCAGGAGTTGCGACTGGACCCGAACGACCCAGCTGAGGATGGGGCAGACCAAGTGGCCCTCCTGCCAGGCCACACCTTTTGGACGAGGAGTGCGTCTCCAGGCCCCCTGTCCACGTGGGGCCTCCTGTCCTCCTCCTCTGGACGCTCCTGCCACGCCCGCCACCACCCCAGCACCCGGCTGCTCCCCCATGTCCCCAGGAGCGGGGGTCACAGCTGCTCCTCGCCGGGGCGGGGGTCAGGCCCCCGGCCGTTGGCTCTAGTCCCTGGATCTGGCCCCGTCCCCTTGCTCTGACTGCCAGCCGTCTCTGCGTTCCCAGGGCCCAGCCCACACGCGGCAGGGGCAGGCACAACCCATGGGGGGTTCAGCTGCCCTGCTGGGCCTCGCAGGAGTGGGTCACGCTGGGCACACAGCCGCGACGTGGGCCTGGGGAGCGGCCCCGGGGGGCGTCTGGTCCAGGCCCTTCCGCAGGGGCCCCGGGGGCTGTTCTGAGGTGTTCCCACCCGGCTGGGCACACCTATTCTCACATAGCTGTCCTGGGGGGCCTGGCTGAGCCACCCCGGGAGCTGCTCCCGTCAGGGGTGGGAGCTGCCTAGCTGACCGCTGCCTCTAGGCGCCGGCCCAGGTGTGCGGAGCCGGCAAGGAGAGGCACGTGTAAGCGCGCGTGCATGAGTGTGCATCCTGCAACATGCGCCCTCCCTGGTCGGCCGGGCTCCCCTGCCCACCGTGGGCTGCACTTCCCAGGGGCACCTAAGTGTGGAAGGAACCAGGGCTTCCTGCTGCCCGTAGAGCCCCAGCCCCGCGTCCCCTGGCCCGTGGCCGTCTCCGGGGGTGAATACCGCCAAGACGGCGCGTGAGCCCGGGGTCCAGACCCTGCGCTCTGCTGAGCCTCCGTGGGAGGAGGAACATGGTGGGCGGGGGGTGTAGACGGCACTTGGGGGTCACCGGGCAGGAGGCGCCCACACCTCCGCGCAGCGACAGGCCTGCTGTGGGACCAGGCCCGCCCACCTGGCAGAGAGCCCAGACTCACCTGGGTGCAGAGACGACGTGCTGGGGGCGGCCTCGGGCCGGTGTGGCCGCGGGGGCCCGGCGTCCTTGGCCAGGTCTGGGGTGGAGGCGGCGGCTGGCACAGGGCGAGGCTTGGTGTGGCCGTCACTGGGCCGTGGCGGGGCATCCACCAGCACGGGCTCAGGGGCTGCGGGGGCCGCGGTGGTGGGGAAGATGCTCTCTCGGGAGTCCTTGGGGTGCTTCGGGGTGGTGGGCGTGTCCCCTGCCGCCTGGGAGGGCAGAGTGGGTGTGAGGGGGCCCACCCTGCCGACGTCGGGGGCCACTGGGGGCCCAGGGGCCCGCCTGAGGACGTCCAGGGCACGGCAGAGAGGCCCTAGGCTGGCCAGGACCTGCACCCCCCACTGCTGGGTGCCAGCTGGGAGGGTGGTGCAGCTGGGACCCGGGGCACAGGACGAGGGCACCCAAGGCGGTGGCTGCAGCGGTCAGTCCTGGAGGGTGACTCCCGCCAGTGACGGGAGGGGCCTGAGAGCAGGGGTGACGCGGGCTCTGCGGGGGGCTGCTCCCGGGCTCAAGGCTGCGGCCCCAAAGCCCTTCGGTCCTCAGGGAGCTGGGCCCTCTGGCCTCCCACCTGCAGGCACAGTTTCCTGCTCATCTGAAGCCCCCGCGCGGGGGTTATGGCTGCGGCTCTGCACAGGCAGCTGCCAGGTGTGGCAGGGGCCCCACGTGGTGCCCAGCAACAGAGCCCCGGCCCCAGGCCCACCATCCTCTCTGAATCACCGGTTGGACCCTGGCCCGAGGCTGTGGGAGCCTCATGCCTGCTGGGGGCACCCGGTGCCCCACCCTGACCCCGTCTCTCCTGACATCTGCTCCCCGGGAGACGCCCCATCCCTGGCTCCATGGGTGTGGACGACCCTGCCACTCCAGTGGACCTTCAGCAGAAGGGACGGTGAGGCAGGACCTGTCTCCCGTGGGCAGAAGGTGAGAGTGGGGTCCCTGTCCTCCTGCCGCTGGGGCGTGGCGGCCAGGCCAGCCCTGGGGACTGAAAGGCCACACCGACCCCACGACAAGTACCTGCTTCAGGACCCAGCGACCAGCCTGCGGCCAGCCCCACCTTCCGGGGTGAGCTGGCCCTGCCCGAGCCCGGCCCCCACAGCCAGCAGCAGGGGTCTTCCCAGACAGAGGAAGGAGGCTGGCTGGACGCTGGGCCCCGCCCGTGGGCTCCGGTCGGCCCACCACAGCGCCACCTCTGTGCTGAGGAGCCGCCTCTACAGACGAGGTTCACGGGGCGGAGACCATGCTCTGGTTTAGAGGAGAGCTGCGGGGGTGACGGGCCCTCACGCCGCCCGCACTCAGTGCTGGGGTCCGAGTCCCACCCGGGCTGGTGGTCGGGCGCTCCCTCAGGGCCTGAGGCTCAGCGGCCCGCCGCCCACTTGCCCCGGGCCCCCCGGCCACGGGGACGGTCCCGGCCTGCAGCCTGGGGCCTCGCGCCCTGCACCAGGCGGCTGGCACGGGTGGGTCCACGCTTACCTGCCTCTGGGCGGCAGCCCCGAGGTGGACCTGACAGAACTTCACGGCCTGCTCCAGGGCGGCCTCCTCGTCCACCTGAGCAAGGACATACCCGAGGTCAGTGGGCCTCAAGGGCTGCTCCCAGGACGCACGCCCCCTCCCCCCATGGCTGCTTCCCGGGGGGAACCCCAGCCCTGTCCCAGGTCCCAAACCCCAGGGCTGCTGCTCGAGGACCAGCTGGCCATGCCACGTTCACGTCTGTGGCCGCATGACTTCACCTTCGGGTGCAGAGGCTGGGGGGGCCTGGGGATGACCCTGGGTGGGGGAGACGACTGGCCTGTGGTGGGAAAAGGGCCCACCCTCGCCAGCAGGAAATCCAGGGCTTATGTTTGCTAGTTTATCAGCAACAATAAAAAAAGGCACTGCTGATGCTGGAGGGGGATGATAAAACAGCCTGCAAGCAGTGGGTGCACATGGACACAGCCCAGGAGGGGAGTGTCAGGGTGCTCACCTTGCCGGCCTGACACAACCCGGGGCTCTTCCTATGGAAAGAACCTATTTTCCTCTAATTAGAGGGAAAATAAAAACCTATGCCTGAGGGATTAAAAAACACAAAAGGCAGCAGAAGACGACAGGTAGCAGAGCCTCCCTGCGCCCGGCCTGATAAGGCTTCTGCAAGGCCTCCTTTCCTTCGAGGGTAGTTACAGATGTTTTAGAAGGGTGTTGTCTTTTCCAGTACGTATTTCACCAGCTTTTCTGAGGTGTAGTTAAGTAAAACAGTAACATATTAGCGGAGAAGGCAATGGCACCCCACTCCAGTACTCTTGCCTGGAGAATCCCATGGACGGAGGAGCCTGGTAGGCTACAGTCCATGGGGTCGCAAAGAGTCGGACATGACTGAGCGACTTCACTTTCACTTTTCACTTTCATGCATTGGAGAAGGAAATGGAAACCCACTCCAGTGTTCCTGCCTGGAGAATCCCAGGGGCAGCAGAGCCTGGTGGGCTGCCATCTATGGGGTTGCACAGAGTTGGACACGACTGAAGCGACTTAGCAGCAGCAGCAGTAACATATCCAAACCTCTCTGGGGCTCACAGTGGGAAACCGTGGGGTGGCTGGGAACGACCAGATGCCCTCCCACGGGGCCTCCTGGGTTGGCGGGGGGGCGCCCGCAGCCACCCACCTGCTTGATGAGCATGTAGGTCTCTGACATGATCCTCTCGATGCGGCCCAGGTCGTAGGCCACGCCCTTCTGGCCCTGCTGCCACACGCGGTAGGCATCCAGCAGGAGCGTCTTGCCGGACTCCGTGTCCTCCAGGAGCTTCCTCTTGCGGCTGGGCCGTGGGGGCGCCTCCTCGGGGTGGGTGCCTGGCCTGGGCCCGGCGGCGGCCGCGGGGGCCGTGGCGGGCGCGGGCGGGGCGGGGGCAGGTGGGCCGGGCGGCCGGGCACTGATGCTCAGCTCCTCCAGGGACAGCTCGGCGGGCCGGCTCTCAGGGCCCCGGTCCCTCGGGGGGCAGCCTGGCTGCAGGGGCGGCGGCCCCCTCTCGGAGTCCGGGCCTCGGGCGGCAGCGTCCCCCGTGTCCATGGGCTCGGTGGGGCCGGCCCGGGGGCTCTCCTTGTCCCTGCGCTCCCCAGCCTGGTCTGTGCCCTCCCCCGCGTCCATGGCCAGGGGCCGGTGGTTGAGGGGGCCCACTTTGCCCCCTGGCTCAGCGCCTGGCCCTGAGCCATCAGCCAGAGGGGGCTTCTTGGGGTGCGGGAGACCCTCCTTGCTGTCCTCGGGACTGGCTTTGTGGGAGACGTCCGTGGTCATTCTGGCTCCGGGGAGGCCGCAGGCCTTGGGCCCGGGGCGTTCCGACCCCTACAAGGAAAGCAACGATTAGACGCAGAGTCTCCGGTGTTTCCTGCCCCCGAGTGCAGGGTGTGCCCACCTCGGCCTCTCCCACCACGGCCACCCTGGTCCTGCCCATCTGCCCGCCAGCCAGGGCTGGAGCCACAGCGCTGCCTGCAGGGGCCCTGGCGGTGGCTCTGCCTCTGAGGCATGGCCGCCCCGCCCCGCCACCAAGTGTGCAGGAGGCAGAGACGAGATCCCCCGGGCCTCCCGCCAGGGCACAACCAGGCTCGCTGGGCGGGAGGCACCGTGGCCGGACAGCCCTGGCTCGCAGTCACCCCGCCTGCTAGGGTGGCGACTGGCCTCTGGGTGCCCAGCTATGAAGACAGACAGTGAGCACGGCTCCTGGGAGGTGCTGGCTGGGTGAGGGAGTGGGCTGAGGGTCCCATGGGTGGCACTGCGTGGGGGGGGGGGTTCGTGTACCTCCGTGAGCTCGCTCAGCGTGTCCTCCAGCACCTTCACAGTGAGGATGAACGCCCGCTGTGCCAGGACCTGGCGGTCAGCATCTCGCAGATACTTCCTGCAGCGCGCAGGGGAGACCACGCGTCAGAGCCACACGGCAACGGCGGTGCATGCCCCTCTGCTCCCGGAGGTGTTCCCGGGGCCTCCTTCTGCACACCCAGCACTGTGTGTGTCCCAGGTCCCCAGGGCTGAGGCTCTGAGCCCCAGGGGTGGGGGGTGGGCTCGGCCCGCTACTCCTGGCCGACCCCGGGACGCCTCCGGCCGGCCGGGCAGGGCTGCACTCACTTGCCCTGGTCCGGGGTGCGCTGCAGCATGGAGGAGACCTTGAGCAGGGTGCCGTGGTCCCGCAGCTGGGCCAGCACCTTGAGCAGAAGCACGACGGAGCGGTTCATGTGCCAGGCGAAGCTGCCCGGCCGGTCGATCTCGTCCACGGGGATCCGCCAGATGCCCTGAGGAACGGACCGGGCGGGCATGAGGGGAGGGCCGCTGGGAGCGGAGCCTCGGATGGGAGCGGAGGACGTGTGCACAGTTCGGTGCCCCCTTCTTTTGAGAGCCAGCACCGGCCCCCATTGACCCAGTCGTCCCCCCAGGGAAGCACGCAGAATGCGCCCATGTCCAATGGCAGGACCGGGAGACGCCCGGGCCCACGGGGCTCCCCATGGGTGCTGACTACATAGGGACGGACAGCGTAGGGTAGGACCCACTCCTAGTGGGAAACTGCCATGAACTGTGGCAGCTGGGCAGGCCAGGCAGGCCCCAGGCCTGGCCATCCATAGCACCCCCTCCGGCAGTGCCCAGAGTCTCAAGTGCCCCCCAAAAGTGACTGGCCACCCCCGGGGACGCTGGATGCCGCCTTCCCTCAACACACATCTGCCCAGCATTCTGGTGCAGCCGGGACCCCTTTCACTTCCCTCCTGGCTGACCCCACTGTCTGCCGGCTGGGTGGGAGCCTCACCGCCGAGCCCCCCCGGCCCTGTGCCATGCTTAGCCTGTGGGCAGCACCCAGTCCGTAGCCAGCACCCCCACTCTGGCCCAGTCAGGGAGAGGATGACGGCCAGCACGGCTGAGGTGGGCAGTAAAAAGAAAAAGCTCACGCCTTTGAGCTGCCTGGGGCTGGGTGCTGGACCTTAGGAACTGCGTCTCCGGGGCAGGCCCTGTGGCCAGCACCCTGGAGAAACTTGTGCCCAGGAAGGATGGGCCCCACGCTGCCTCCTGTGTGTGGGGCCCACGGTGCTGTGTCCCAGGCAGCTGGACTGTCCATGGCACCCTGGGTTGGGGGGAAGCCAGGCCACCCCCAGCCCTGAGCCTTCCAGGGAAGCGAGGCGCTCCAAACCCGCAGGGCCGAGTCCTGCAGCCTGCAGCCTGGCCACCGGCTTGCAGTGGACACGGGGGGCCCGCCGGGGGGGCCTGCCCAGGGTCCCAATGCTGCGTCTCCTACCATCAGGCGCAGCTTCTGCAGCGGCTTGGGTGAGCAGCCCGCCCCAGGTATGAGAGCAGGGGCCAAAAGGGCATCGCAGACAGCCGTGTGAGACCCAGGAAAGGCCCACGCTCCCCCACGCCGCTGCAGGCATCCCCACGGTCCCTGCCACGGTCTGCACGGGGCCAGTGACGGAGACACACTTGGGGAAGGAGAGAGAGATGTGTGAGGTAAGCCGGGGTGCACGCAGACGCTCCATGGAGGGCACAGTGTCGCCGGGGGGGGGGGGGGGGGGTGGCTGGCCTCCCACCGTTGCCAGCCCACGGGGTCACTGCAGGCAGCGAGGCCTCAATCAGGACACTTGCCCAGTGGCACCAAGGAGTCGCCCGCCACCCACCCAGTCATGTGGAGGCGCCATCCGCCCGCCTCGCCCTCCGAGGCTGCCCTCCCTGCGCCCGCTTCCCACATGCTGCTCCTCCCGGCGGGGCCCGCCCGGTCCGGGGCGTCACCATCACAACTCCGGGTGCACAGCTGGCTGGACCTGCTCTCGGTGGCCACGGGAAGCCGAGGGCAGCGAGGGGCAGGCAGCCTGGAGGCCGCGGCCCTGACTCAATCTCCTGGGGTGGGGGCAGAGCCCCCCACCCCCGGGACACAGGACGGGCCTGGTTCCCATCACCTCACACAAGGGCTCCTCCCTACTAACCCCAGGCTGGGTGAGGACACGTGGGCAGAACCTTAACGCCAGAGACTTCAGAAAGTCAGGAGGCCAAAAGAAATCAGGCGGAGTGCACGGAAGGTCAGGAGGAAAGCAGCTACTGCAAGCCCTGGGTACATGCCCGGGACGCGGGGCCACAGGCGGGCAGGTGGTGAGCAAGCCCACAAGCCTGCCTCTGCCTCCGTGGGCTGCACTGAGCGGGGCATCTGGGAAGGGTGAGCCTCATCCTGTCGCCAGGCGGGGCGGGAGCGCCTCCCATGGGAGCCCCTGCAGAGATGGGAAGCCCCCCGAGGGCGGGCGCCACGTGTGGGGAGGAAGGGAAGCGGCCACGTCCTGCCCCTCCTGCAGCAGAGCCCTCGGACCCACCCAGAGAGGGCTGCGTGCAGGTCCCGGGGAGGCAAGGGACATGCTGGGAACACGGGCAGGGTGTGTGGCAGCAGGGCCTGACAGGAAGACCCAGATGAGGGACAGGCTAGAGCAGGACAGCAGGGAGCCGGACCTCCACCAAGGGCGGCGGCGCTGGTGGGGCTGGGGGCCACGGCTCGGCCCGCCCCTCAAGGTGCCTGCCCCCAGGCAGTAGGCGGGGGCTCCGTCCCGGCTGGGCGGCTGCCTGCGTGGGCACTGGGGGGCGGCTGGGGTGCAGTGGCGGCCTCAGTGTGCCCAGAGCTTGCCCGCATGCCTGACGGCTCCTCTGCAGGATCTCAGCTGACCCCGCCGACCGCCGCTGAGGCTCCAGGCTGCCAGCGGGTGGATGAGGTCACCGAGACCGACCGCAACTGCCTACTGGATAATTCATGGAGCCCTGGACGCTGGGCCTGGCATAATGTGTGTTTAATCACTCAGTCTTGTCCGACTCTTTGCGACCCCATGGGCTGCAGCCCGCCAGGCTCCTCTGTCCGTGGGAATTCTCCAGGCAGGAATACTGGAGTGGGTTGCCATGTCCTCCTCCAGGGGATCTTCCCGACCCAGGGACCAAACCCAGATCTCCCGCATCGCAGGCGCATTCTTTCCTGTCTCAGCCACCAGGGAAACTCAAGAATACTGGTGTGGGTAACCTTTCTCTCTTCCAGGGAATCTTTCACACCAAGGAATTAGAAACTGGGGTTTTCCTGCATTGCAGGCGGATTCTTTACCAGCTGAGCTACCAGGGAAGCCCCAGGCACTTAACACCAGCTCCTGAACCTTCCTTGCAGCCCAGAGCTGAGCATACTCCTGCTGATCTTAAGGAAACCGAACCGAAGCAGCTGGCTCACAGAAAGGCAGTCTGCTCTCAAGGGCAGCTGGGAAGCAGGGCCCAGGGAGTGGGGTCCCGGGGAGGGCACGGACAGGAGATGCCCCCATGGGCACGGGGCACTGCTGAGGCCCACTGATCAGCCTGAGCCCGGCATACCAGGGTCTGAGGAGAGCCTCTTCCTGGAGGGGCCGGGGCTCCTGGCTGGCTGGCCACTCCACACCACCCTAGGTGCCACAGTGTGAGCCACCGAGGAGCGCGGCTCCCTGCACAGAGGAGGGTGGCTGCAACGTCCTCTCCGTGGGGCCCAGGGCCGGCTTTGAGACAGGCGGGTGGAGGGCAGCGACCCAGACTGGTCCCGGTCCTCACAGCAGACCCACCAGGTCTCCACCTCCACCGGGCCACCCAGTGGCCCGCTCGGGATCCCAGGCCTCGGGATCATTCCAAGGCCCCAGGCCCACCTGTAGCCTTCACGGACCCCGCCCTTCAGTCAAGGCCCCTCCACTCCAAGGATGGAGACGAAACCTCCCTGGGGAAAGCAAGCAGCCAGGAAACACCAGGGCAGGAGAGCAGGCTGCGAGACGCACAGCCCGAGCCCTGCTCAGCCCCGGGGACCAGGCGCCTCTGGAGGGGGGGAACAGAGAGGCTCAGGCTCTGGGTGGCTGAGTGGAGACCTACACTCATCCCATGCCCACACCCGCAGGGACAGTTGGAATATGTAACCAGCCATGCGCAAGGCGGCCCAGGGACCCTGGCGTGGGACTGGGACCGGGGCTCCAGCGCCAGATTCCTCGCCTGGGCTCTGCACACCCTCCCCGCCTTCCCTGGACGCTCACAAAGGACCGAGGAGTCAGCAACGCGGCCTGTGACTTGCACAGAATCGGGGCTGCAAGGGACCAGGCAGGGACACCAAGTCACTTCAGTCTCCAGCCGGGCAGACAGGCTTGGGGGAAGCCAGGGGCCTCCCCAGCACCCCAAGAGCCTCAGAGGCTTCCTGACCTAGCCCCAGGGCCCCGGTGCAGGCCTGTCCTCCAGCTCAGGCTGCCGGCTCCTCCCACTGACCCCGGCTGCCGTATGCACGGGACGCAGCTGTGCCCTGGGCACCCGCGCAACCCTAACAGGCGGGCAGAGGGGAGAGAACTGTGCTGGGAGTGCCCAGGAAGGCCGAGAAGAGCTGCGCCCGGGGCCTGGGGGAGGAAGCAGGGAGGGTGGGGCCGAGGAGCCCAGAGGTCTCGGGGGGAAAGAGGCAGAAGTGGGTGGCGGGGCAGGTGAGACCCAAGGGCCCGCATCCACTTGGGGCCCTCCCAAGTCCAGCCTGCCCGAGCAGGGGCTCCAGGGCGGTGCCAAGGGCCAACCTGCCTCCTGCCCCGCAGCCCCCTAGACTCTGAACTCATCTGCATGCCTCTTGGGCAGTAGGCCTCCTAACGCCTGCATAGAGATGACCTCCTGGGGGGCTACCTGGCCGGCCTACAAGACCTCCAAAAAAAGAACGTTCCGGGTCAAGGCTGCAAACCCTGCTCCGAGTGCCCTCCACCTCTGGGCAGCTCACAGGTGGCAGGCCTGGGAGGTCTGCACCCCAGATGGAGCCCCGCTGGTGTGAGGAGGGCCCCTGGGTCCCCCAGGGCAGCTTGGCCGGGCCACTGCACAGAAAGCCAAGCACATCCCAGGACCTGGGGAATCACACTGACGGGTCAGCTGCTCCCCCGGAGGAGTGGTCTGTGCCACAGGACGAGGGGACAGGAGAGAGGCTGGGCCGACGAGAAAGCGGGGAGAGATCCAGGACTCCGGGGAGGGGGTGGTTCAGGAAAAGCCAGAGAGGAAACCCGGCAGCAGGAGCCTCAGCCCAGTGGTCGGGCGGGCGGGGGGCGGGTGGGGTGGGGAGGGATGGGCAGTCCCTTAGGGTTGGCCTTGTGACTCGGGTGTCCTGAGCAGACGGCATGGAGGAACGCGAAGTTCTCATCCTAGTGTTTAACTCGGTAACGGAGCACACGTGAGATTCTCCTACGTCATCACAGACTCCACATCACTTCAAGTGACCCCAGTGCATCGCCCCGCGGGGAAGCCCCAACTCCCCCAAGTTCCCTCCAGAGGGACCTCCAGGGAAGCATCTTCACCATCATCAGGAAGAAGGCCAGGTAAGAGCTCTTCCCCCTCCCCAGGGGCTGGAACCGTCCCACAGAGGCTGAGTCTGCCTGCCCAGAGATGCGGGAAACGCTCCATCGTCTGCTCCGACCGGCCCAGCCCCCAGCCCCCAGCCGACTCCCTTCCCAGAGCTGCTCAGCCCAAGCTCCCTGTTCACAGAGCACCCGAGGGAGAGCCCGCCTCCCCGACAGAGGGATTCCTGCCCCCCCTTGGCAAGGGCGCAGCGGTGACTCAGCGCTCCCAGCAGGCGAGGCCAGGAGAGCCCGCTGCCATCCCACTCCGCGAAGCAGGGGCCTAGAGGGAGCCCTCAGCAGGGCTGGGGGCGTGGGTGGGTGTCAGGGTAGGAGAGCAGGGGCCTTTCCCCCAGAGAAACATGAAGACTTTGCTTCCAGGACCGCCTCGGTGCTGCAGGCCGGCCCCAAGCGGAGCCAGGAAGGGGTTGGTCTCTGGACAGCGAGGCTCTGAGGTCAGGAGCGGCCTTGTTGGGGAGGATACCAGCGTCCTCCACTGTCCTGGGGAGATACCTGTTACCTGGAACCCATGCAAACCTCCCCAACAGCACGACCACTTGAAGAAGAACAGGGAGGGCTGTGCAAGGCTGCACCTGCTGCCCACGGGGCCAACAGTACTCACGGGGCACCCCCCCACCGTCTCCCGCCCCATTCACACCTCCCCCGGAGAGACCAGTTCCAGGATCCACGGCAGAACTCAGTTCCCGCCCCGCCCCCCCGGGTCCACCCCGCCTGTCCCCAACCGGGGGCAGCGGCACAGCCGGGGCCGGCCAGCCAGATACCACCTTTCCCCTCGCGGGCCCGGATGGCTCCATCTCCTCGGGGAACTGCCCCGGTGGAATAGGACAGAGTGTCCAGCTTGTCTGCTCCCCATCTCCCTGAAGCCCTGCTCAGCCAAGGGCCGGGCGCCTCCCGCAGAAGTCAGGGCCACCAGCTGGCTCCAGGCCCTGGGTTAAGGGCGTGCCAGGGCCCGGCTAACTTGAGCACCCCTGGGGGCAGGAAGTCCTGAGGCCTCCTCTGCAAACCCCTGAGGGCCGCCCCTGGCCGTAGGGTCGCACAGAGGCCGCCAGGGGCGCCCTTGCCCTGGCCCCGGGAGCCCTCCAGGCTGGGCCGAGGAGGGCAAGGAGTCCCCGCGGCATCCACCGGGAAGAGTCCCTCGCGCAGGCAGGGGCTGGGGAAGCCTGCCATTTGCCTGCAGCGGGTGCCCGCCCGTTTCCAGGCTCTTCTGCCAGATGAGACGTCGCACAACACGGGGTCCCCAGAACTGCCAGACTGTTCGTCCCCTCCCCCTCCGGGGAGAAGCAGAAATGACAAACAACGAAGTGCGTGGAGAAAGCCCACCCGGCAATTGCGCCGGGGCCCCGCCCGCGCCCTCCCGCCCACTCGCACCGGGCAGCGGCCCGGCCCGGCGCGGGGAGTAGGCCCTGCGCTCGCCGGACCCGGCACCAGCATCCCGCCCCCGCACGGCAGCTATTTATAGCCGGGGAAGCACCGCGCCCGACGCTGCTGCCCACCCGCCGGCCGGCTCACCAGCCCCGGGAGCGGCCCGCGCAGCTCCGGGCCCGCGCCGCCCGCCGCGAAGTTGCCGGGTCGGCGACGGGCGGGCGGCTTTCGCTTTCGGGCGGCTGGCGCAGCGCACACCCCCGCGCGCCCACTCGCGGCGTCGGCGGGCCGGCTGGGCTCGCTTGGGGCTCGCGGGCGGGCTTCTCTCCCGGCCCCCGCCGCCCCCGCGCGCCCGCCGCCCACCTGGCGCCGTGCGGCCCCGGCCCGGGGCAGGGGGCGCCGCGGCCCCGCTGCCTGCCGACTTCCTCCGCCGCGGCGCCCGGGAAACCGCGGCCCGCGGGCTTCCTGCCGCGCCGGGCGGGTGGGTGGGCGGGGGGTCGGGCGCGCGAGCCGGCCCAAGGGACTGAGCCGAAGCTCCGGAGCGCGGGGAGCCCGCGGGCAGAGGGGCTGCACGGCCGCGGCGCCCCCTCGGCACCCCGCCCCAGGCAAGTTCCTACCCGCCGGCTCCGCCGTGGCATCTGTGCAGGGAGCTAGGGCGGGCGCCGGGCCACGGCGCGGAGGCTCGCTCGGCGGGCCGGGCCGGGGCGGGGCGGCGGGGCCGGACGGGGCGCGGGCGCTCGCTGCTCGGCCTGGAAGCAGGCCCAGCGGCACGACTGACTTGGCCGGCCAATCCGAGCAGATTCCGGGCCGGGCCACCGGCGGTACCGGGGGGCACAGCCCTTGCCATGGGAGGCTGTGGGACCAGGCGTCCCAGGCCCAGCGGGGCAGGGACGTCCAGGAGGGTGGATGGCAGGGCGACAGGGCTGTCCACACCCTGCACCGGAGCAGCTCTGTGCCCGGGGCCCCTGGAGTTGTGTCCTGTGCAGGGCAGACGCCGGGGTGAGTGGGGGGCTGGAGTGCCGACTCTCCCAGGACCACCCTCCAGGAGGTAGGGCAGGACAGAGGCCACTGTGCCCTGCAGGGGTCCTTACAGCTGGGAGGGGCAGCTTCTCTAGCTGGGCTGAGAGTCCCAGGAGCAGATGACACGGGGAGGAGCAGCGGGGCTGGGCAAGAGGCCCGGCAGGCTCAGGACCCCTCTGCAGAGCTCCGCGGTGCCCAGAGATGAAGAGTGGGCGTCCCTCCTAGCAGGGCAGCCAAAGCCCCAGGGAGTGCACGGCACCTTCCCCGGCGGTTTCCTGTGGAGCAGCCGGGGTCATCCCGCAGCCCCTGGTTGCTTCTCCCACCCTGGCTGAGGAGAGGCAGGGCAGCAGCGGGGACAGGGCTGATGGAGAGACGCTGCCCCCAGCCCAGGCCAGGCACCAGCCCCCATACCATTTCTCCCCCAGCCCAGCCAGGACCACGACTGACCCGCTCGCCTCTGACCAACACCCAGAGGCCTCAGGGCCGCCTGGCCCATCCTGGTGACAGCTCCCCAAGCCAAGTAGCTTCCACTTGTCCTAGCCAGGCTGGCTCCTGCCCACCAGCTTTCCCAGGCTCGCCGCACACCCCCGATCCAAACAGGCCCGAGGCCAGCCTTCAGCCGGCAGCTTTTGCACTCCTGGGCCGCCCTGCGTCCAGGGCAACAGCAGCAGTCTGGCACGCCCCTGGAGGACCAGGGCTCCGCCTGGCGCTGGAAGGACCTGGTCTGGGCTCCCAGAGACCACATAGCTGTAGCGAGACTGGACACCTCAAGGCTGGGCCCACCGTGCTGGGCCCCAGGCCAGGAGAGCCTGGGCCGCATGTTCTCAAGTCGCAGCAGCCATGCCCTGTCCACACTCGTGTCATCACCTGCCGGGAACTTGGGCCACCAGCTGTCCTCGTGTGGCCCCACCTGGCCGTCCCTGCTCACCGCTCCCCACCACCTCTTGGGTGAAGCACGTGCACCCCTGTGGGGGCTGGGGGCCCAGGGGTGGCCACCAAAGCCAGAGGGGGCCAGAGGAGGTGAGACTGGACGACTCTGGCCTTGTCTGTGAGTCACCCCTGGCGGGGCAGAGAGAAACAGGAGGGGGTCAGAGGCACAGTCCAGGAGGCTCACGGTGTCCAAGGCAGATGAGCGGCAGAGGACGAACAGAGGCCTTGGGATAGAGCCTGTTCGTCCGTGTGTGGTGGAAAACAAGACTCCAAGGCCAAGAGGTGTGTGGTGGCCCGGGGTGTGGAATCCAGACAAACACGGGCAAGGCCCCAGGCCTGTGGCCGGCGGGGCACATGGCGGGTCTACTCACACTTCTCTGGCCCCCTTGTGTCCCTGGGCAGCGCAGGCCTCTCCAGTGGCCACCCCCTCCTGGAAACACCCACCTGTGCTTCGCCATACATGCCTGAGGCCTGCACCCCCAGACTCAGGGCTGGCTGCTACCCAGATGCCCCTGGCCGAGCTGTCCACGGGGAGCATGTGGCCCAGGGGCCCCACTCAGCCACCCCGTAAGACCTGAGCTGACACAGACCTGCAGACTGCTCTTGGTTCCTTCCTGCGGGCCATTAATCTGGCCCTTTAACCCTGACCTAACCCCCGTCTTCCCAGGACTGAGTCCAGCGCTGCCCAAGATGGCAGGAACACGTCTCGGAGCTCACAGCCCACGCTTCAGCGCTGGGCCTTCACACTGCCAGCTGGTGTGCAGGCGCGGGCCTCCCCACTGTGGGGCGCCGGCTCCATCTGTCGTGTGCCCAGGCAGCATCTCTGCTGGGACCGTGCCAGCTCCCTCTCCTGTCCCCTGTGGCCAGGAAAGGCACTTGCCTTCTCCCTTAGGTGCACAGACCCCAGCTGCCGCCCCATGTTCCCACTGGAGCCTCTGGCGCGCAGGAGCAGGCCGGACCGTGCTTGCAGAGGGCTGCGGGCACCAGCGACTCCAGCTGCTTTGCTTGTCTGACCCACGAGCGAGGACACGGCGGGAACAGGGGCCTGCCAGGGAAACGGAGGGTCGCGTGCAAGGACGACCCCATCCCCATGGTCTGGGGCGGTGTCCTCCTCACCAGACGGCTGTGCCCGCAGCCACGCTCAGCTCCGCGGGGACAAGCATGTGCGTGCACGCACGCCCACCAGGGCCTGACCCGCAGGCCCGCCCGTGGCCCCAGGCCACAGGCGGCAGAGCCAGGGCCCCAATCGTGGGTGCCAGGGCTGCTGTGGGCAGGCTCGGCCATGGCCATGGCTGGCTTGGCTGACCTGGTGAGGCCAGGATGGGGTGGGGGCCAGAGCGGCTTCAAGAAGGAGGGGCAGGCATCCGGGCTGGGTGCTGATGGCCGAGGACCCCCACATGGGGGGGGACAGGCAGGGGGCCCATGTGGGGGAGCACCAGGGCCCTAGGGGGTGGGCAGTATGGAGCCAGGGGCCGGAAGGCTCGGAGGTCTCGGGGACCTGGCCGGGCACACCAGGACCTCCGTGGAACAGGAGGGTGCTAGGGCTCAGCTCCTCTGTGCCCACCTGTCAGGGGCTTAGGAACCAGAGCGGCCGTCTCTGGGGGACTGCTGAGCGGCCCCGTTTCATCTCAGCAGGGACCACATCCTAGAAAAGCTGCATCCGACGTGCACATGGAGAAAACTAGGCCAACCCCACCACCACCCGACCCCGGCTCCTAACGCAGGGCCTGCGTGGGCTTGGGGGCGTCTGCGCCATGGCCTGTGCCTGATGTCTCTCCTGGACAACTGACATGGTTCTCTGCAGGGAGAGGCGAGCTGAGGTGGGCAGGGATCTGGCACGGACCACAGACACAGCCAGCATCTCCTGCAGAATGGCCAGAGGTTAACAGGCCCGGCCCAGCCCGCGGAGCACCCCCCCCCACCCCCCGCCACAGGCGTGTGGCGTCATCCCCACCCATGGGGTCCTGGAGCCCAGGGCGCCCCAGCCCACCAGAGGAGGGCCAGCTGGGCCTCTCGCTGGAAATGAAGCCCAGGCCAGCACTGCCGGGGCCAGGGCTGGGGCGGGAGGGCGGGATGCAGCCGGAGCCTGTGCCTGCCTGGTGATGGGCTGGGCCTGGTGGGGAGGCTCCACCTGCTCTGGCATACCCCTAGTTTCCAACTTCCTACACGTGATCAGGGATCGACGTTTCAAAATTTGTTTTTAATCAACCATGTTCCTGCAGCATCCTTCCCAACTGGCCCTGAGCCCCCTCACCCCCTCCCAGGGGGCCGGTGAGCTCTGCTCCGCGAGGTCCCTACCCCAGCTGTGGCCGCCCCCGCCCGTGGGGCCTTCCTGCACCTGCTCCTGACCCGGTGGCCCCAAGGCACACGCGGTCCTCCATAGCCCCCTGCGGTGGACTATGAAACTCGGCAGACAAGAAACAGTCTAAGCACTGCTGACCAGCTTGTCCAAAGCCACCAGCTAGGCGGGGCCAGGTGTGGGGCAGGCCTGGGGCTGGCCAGGGACGAGGGCGCACACGAGTGTGTGTGCGCGCGTGTCCCTGGCCAGGCCTATGAGGGAGCCCGTGCTCCACCCCCAGGGGTGTGTGCCCCTCCCCCAGCCTGTCACCATGGAAACCAGGCGGGGGTGGGGGAGGGGGCCTAGAGCCTGCTGCTCTGGTTTGGATTTCAAACTCTATACTGCTCTCTCAGAAGCCACTTGGTCAAACTTTCCAAGTAGGAAAAGTGGAAGGAAAGGCAGCCTGGCCCCTGAGCAGGGAAGCCCTGGCTGGCAGGCAGAGGGGTGGCGGGGTGGGGACCCCGGATCTCCCCTGGGCTCAGGCCCCCTCCTCCCGGGAGCGTGTGGCCCGAGCAGGTGGGTCCAGCCCTTCCTGACCCCGGGAGCTGCTGCCTGTTCGTGTTTGCCAACAGGGTGTGTGAGAAGGCACTTTTGGAAAAAGGGCTGGAAAACCACTGACCTCACCCAGCTGGCTGGCCTTTGGAGATGGGGAAACTGAACTCAGCGGGCTTGGACCAGGAAGCCAACAGCGGGGTGAGCCCACGGGCGGGCATGTGCCAGGCCCCCGCGGGCGCACAAGGGACCGAGGTCGGGCCTGCGTAGACCGAGCTCACACAGGGCGGCCACACGGCAAGCGAGGGGGCCACAGGCCCAGCCCTGGTGGCCGCCGCGCCGGACACTCCTGAGCTGCGGGGATGACGGCGTGGTTGGCTCCACGCCCTGCGGGATCCACCCGCCCTGTGCCCGGGCTCGCGGGCTGCCACCTGCCCACAGGCGGGACACCGCAGGGAGGGCCTGGACCTGAAGTGAGCCGGGTGCCCTATGGGCCCAGAGGACACAGCAGACGGGCGCAGCCCTGCCTCCCTCCCCCAGGACAGGTCCCTGCGGCACCGACACCCCAGCCAGGGCTCCGGGAGCCCCACCGGGTCCTGCTCCCGCGGCCCCAGCAGACACACCCCACCCCACCCTGGTCCCCTCCATCGTAGATCTGAGCAGCTCCAAACCCTGGGCCTCCTCCGGAAGCTGCCCCCCTGCGGTCCTCCAGACGGCGCCTGGCCTGGGGCAGCATCCCAGGGGACGGAGCTGAGCCTGCTACGTGCCTGCCTCAGAAAGCCTCAGCAGGGACACCAGTCTTGGGAGCCGGCTTCTGAGAAAGTACTCGCAGTGGGAAAGGCGTCCCTGCTGGAGACTGCTCTCAGGAATGCGACACAGCAAGCTCCTGGCTGCTGGCCTGAGCTGGCCAGAAACTCTGGCGTGGAGGCCGCCTGCGGGACGTGGGCCCCGGGCTGAGTTCCGCACCCACCTGGGGGGCCGTCAGTGGGCTCAAGGATGCCAGGGGCTAGAGCCCCCCCACTGCCTGTTTCTGCCCGAGCATCCTGGCAGGGGCACCACGGTGAGCCCACACTGGCCCCCAGGGGCCAGGTGCACATGCAGGTGGGGGCAGCCCCTCCGGAGTGGGGTCTCCAGCCCCGCCGTGCAGAGGTCTGTGACCGCCATGGTCCTGTCCGGGCGGGGCCTGGGCACCCTGTGCACCTGAAGGCCTTAGGTGCCTGCTCCAGACTGAACCGGGCCCTGCGTGTGAAGGCCACGAAGTCCACCAAACTGCAGAGTCAGGGGCACGGGAAGGAAGGAGACCTCAGGGCGCAGCTAAGACATCACAAGTTTGCTAACCTTTTAAAGGCTCTTAGAAACAGTCTTTTTTCCCTGGAGAACTTGAAGTGACTCTTTTGTTTACTCTGCTTCTGCAACCAGCCCATCGATCATTTCAACAATGCTAAAAATAACACCACGACGAATGGACCCGTACTACGCTGGGGCTGGGGTGTCCTCGGTTTGAACGCCCCCTTCTCTCCTGTCCCCTAGGCCCCCCTCAGCTGACCGGGGGTCCTTCACCCAACGTCAGGACGGTGCTGCTGCGCTCGCGGCCCCCCGCCTCCCTCCCAGCGGCTCAGGGAGCTGTGCAAGCCATGGAAAGGGACACACCTGCCCCTTGTGGCCATGTGCCCTCGGGCTCACGCCCAGGGAAGCCGTGGTCTGCTGCCCAGGCCATGGGTGGCCCTCATCGCCGGCGGGCCGACCCCAGTGTGGGGCCAGCACCCGCCTCACCCTCCCACCAGCCACGGCTTCGGCACGAGACAGCGCGAGGCCTCGTCCCTCCCCCTGCCCAGACTGGGAGTGGGGTCCCGGCCCGGGTGCCTCCCCTGCTGGCACCTCCGTGAGATGAGACTGCCTGTCCTGCCGCACTTGGGTCTGGGGCCCCGGGACCTCTCAGCACAACTGGCCCTGGCCTGGCACAAGTTGGCTCCATACCCAGCAACATGCGCCTCGAGGTGTGGGCAGAGGGACTGGTCACAGCCGGCTGAGCCGAGGGACACGGCCGTGGCGGGACCAGCCTCGGACAAGCCGTGGGCTGCTGCCAGCAGCGGCATCCTCTCCGGGCCGGCCTGGCCCTGGCCCCAGCGGGTGCCCGGGGCGGGGGGAACATGCAGCGTGTGCAGAGCAGCACCTCTTCCCTGGGCTGAGCCTGCGAAGGCCCTGCACTTGGGGCTGCTGTCGGGGGTGATGCGGTGACTCAGCGGCAGGGGTGGATGCGAGCCCGCGAGGCGGGACTGCCCACGGGCCCCCAGGTGTGGCGCAGGAAGGGTGGGGGGAGGGTGGCCGAGCCTGCCGGGGCTCTTGAGGGCAGAAGGGGGTCACGTGTGCCCGCCAGACACCACCGGGGCGCTCCGGGCCCTGGAGGCCGCGTCCAGCCAGCACAGCGGCGCCCTGCCCGAGGTACGGGTGCCAGCCGAAGCCCGGCCTGCATGCTGGGCGCTGTCTCTGAACTCGGGCCCCTAGCCAGGAGCCGGGCCTGGCCCTCCCGAGCAGCAGCCTCTGCGGCCAGGTGGGGCTGGCAGACCCCTAGTCACCAGCCACTGGAGGCGGTCAGGGTGGGACAGACGCCTGCCCAGAAGCACGGGCGCCAGGGACGGCGTGACTCCTCTTCCTGCTCCGCCCGCCCAGCAGGTGCTCCCGGCGGGCTCCCAAGCAGGGGGGCCTTCCACTAGGGCCCTCGGAGCACTTGGCTCCAGGGCACAGACCGGTCTCTACACAGAGACGCCCCCTGACGACCGTGTCTCCTGTTGGTTTAAGCAGCGTGGAGTCGGGACGTTCAGGACCAGCAGGCGTGGGGGCTGCCGCATGTGCCAGGGCCCTGGGGCAAAGGGGCAGGCCTGGGCATGGGAAGGGGCCCATCACCATGGGCTCCCCACGGGCAGGCCGAGATGCAAGTCAGCTCTGGTTCTGAGAGTCCGGGCAGCAGGGCAGACGGGTCGGGCATGTGTGGGAGCCCTGGGCGCCAGGAGAGGCAGCCCCGGGAAGGTGCACTCCCGCATCAGTAGAGCCACAGCCTCCGACCGCTGGGAAAGGGCAGGCACGGGCGCCGGACCCCACAGGCAGGCCCAGGGGTGCCTGCGGACGGTGACATCTGAGTCTCAGGCTGCCCACCTCCCCCCGAGCCGGGGCAAGGCCCCCGCCCTGTAGCCAGGCCCCTCTGATACCAAGAACCCCGCTGCACCCGTCAAGCCCCGAGCAGGCCACCTTCCCATCCTCAGGGCCCAGAGCGTGTCGAGGGCTCCCGCCCACCCGTCCTGACCACCTGCTGGGGCGACAATGTGCAGGGCGTGGGCGGAGAGAGGGGTGCCGCGACGGGGATCCAGCCCGCTGGGCCAAGGGGCCGGCCCCAGGTGCCGCGGGTCCCTGCAGCCTGAGCTGGGGTGGCCTGAGGGCAGGGGCGGCCCCCGCCTCCGGTCTGCGGCCTCCCGCTCCGGCCCCTGCCGGCTGCCGGCACAGCCCAGAACGCAGGACGCAGGAAGAGTGCCTGTTGGGCCGCTCCCGCCACTTCTTTCACTCAGCCTGGAAACGGGGTTGGAACAGGAAAGGAACCTGCTTGCTAAAATCAGTGAGCATTTTGGGGAAGAAGAGAGCGCCGTCTCTAGCTTCGTTACCATGGGAATGTTTCTGAATCGACTACCAGGGGAGAGAGACCCGCCCGGGACAGAGCAGCCCCACTGCAGCCACCGCAGGCCTGCCGCCAGACGTGCACACGCCTGCCCGAGGAGCCCTGGGAGCTTCTGGGCCTCAGAGGCGCGCCCCCGGCCTCTGCAGCCCCTCGAGGCTGGCACTGGCTCGTGAGGGCACCGCCCGCAGCCCCCGCCGGCCTGTGTGCCCACCCTGAGGAGCCACCAAAGCCACGCGGCCACGCCGTCTGCCCGTCCCTCCCCGGGGGCCCAGGCCAGACCGTGCCGGCGGGCAGGGCCGCGGGGCCTCAGCCAGCAGTGTGCAGCGCTCCTGGGCCTGCTCTGGCAAAGGCCCGGCTGGTCTGCCTGTCGGGGGGGTGCTGGGGCCACAGCCGCCCCAGACATGAGCCTGGGCCGGGATCCAGCCCGCCCGGGCTCAGTCCACAGATGGGGACTTTCCAGGGCAGTGAAGGGGTGGGTGGGAGCCGGGGCCCCGGTCAAGTTGGGGGCGGGGGGTGGGGGCTGGACATGCGCCAAGTCCAGGCCTCTCCCTCAGACGCTGCACATGGTCTCTGCCATGGGGCCCCCAGTCCCCTCCCGCCCGCGTCCTGGCTGGGCAGCACCTCCTGCCTGTGGGACTCGAGGGTCCCATGCTCTCCCTGCGCCCCCAGCCCCGAGGCCTGCCCGCGGGGCCCACGGCTGCAGGCCACACCAGGAGCACACGGTGTCAGGTCCCCAGCCCTGCAGCAAGCTCACACACACATGGCTGCGGGTGGCCTGCAGCCCTTGGGGAACGTCCCCAAGACTCAGGGTCTAGACACCACCACCAGAAAACACCCCCGACTCAGACACGTAGGCGTGTCTTCTGAAGCTGGACGACAGACCCGTCTGACTCCGCACACGCACACTTAAAAGGAGCAGCAGTCACTGCTCCCCTCGACGCTGATGAGGAAGGCAGGGCGCCCGGGGCCAGGGGAACGGCTGGGCTCAGCCGTGCGACTCAGCTGTAGGCAGCCGCGGCGTGGCCCTGCGCAGCTCAACGGCTGTCAGACACTGCCCGTGAGAAGCAGGAGGTGGGTCTCCCAGCCCTGGCCCTGAGGATGAGGAGACCACAACGGCGTTGCTAGCACCTCCTCAGGGCCAGCCCCCAGGCCTCCGCCCCACCCCAGGCCAGGGCGGTAACCCCACTGGGAGGGAGAAGAGGGGTCGTCCTGAGCCCCAGCCCCGTCAGCAGGCTCCGTAGTGGGCAGGCCGCGGAAGGACGCCCACGTGACGAGGGGTGGTGGCTGCAGCCTGGGTGTCCGGGTGGGAGGGACGCCCTCTCACACTGCAAGCCCCCGGTACCACCCCGAGTGACTGTGGGTTCTGCCCACCACCTGCCTACGAAACACTCTCAGGGAGAGGCTAGCGGGAACAGGCTCCCAGCTCCAGAGCCCCGCTCGACCCCAGGTCACACGTGAGTAGAAGCGCTGTGGACCCAGACACCGCCAACCTGGCTGCCTCTCAGCTCGCGAGCCAGCATCTGCTGCACCCTTCCAGACCCAAGACCTGCCCCCCCGGCTCCGGCCCAGGCCAACCCTGCCGTCCAGTTTCCCACAGCGTGACAGGGCACCAAGGAAAACAGGAGAGAGCAAAGCTCAGAGGATCTGTGACATGCCAAAGCCACCCCCCTGAGGACAGGGGGGCAGGACGGCGGACCCGGAGGTGAGGGGGGGCAGAGGGCAGAGCAGCGGTGTCTGCCAGCAGAGAGAGGGAGGGAGGCCCGGCCGGGGGGCAGCCGTGAGTACCCGGAGCCCCAGGGGCGGGAGCCCACCCTGTGTGGAGCCCCAGAGGGCACTGAGACCCAGCACTGGCCACACTCGCTTTCTCTGCAGCAGTGCTGCCCCAGTAAGAACCCCAGGTGCCCAGGCCCCTGTGGGGGAAGCGGAGCGCGGGCCTGGGGCCCCTTGCACAGAGCCCCCTGTGCAGCCCCGGAGCCCCGCCAAGCTCTGCATGCCTCTCCCACAGGTGCTGGGAGGGGCAGCCACCTGCCAGGAGTCTCCCGGCAGGCAGGGCCCGCTCCCCAGCCTGGCACGCGCTCGCCTCCACCACCCTGTAAGGCCTCCAAGGATGCCCTCCCAGTCCTGGGAACGCCTACCCCAGGGTCAATTCCCACGCCCACAGCCCGTGACGGGCGCCGGCAGCCCGCAGCCGCGGAAATCAACAAGGCAAAGTACTCACGTTGAAGAAATTGGTCTTGTTCCTCTCGCAGAAGAGCCCCTGTGCCGGCATGTGCTGCAGCTGTTGCCACGGGATACCACTGCCTAGCAACACGTCGCGGGCCCACTGGAGGTTCTGGGGAAGCAAGAAGTAGGTTGGGAGTGAGTGTGTGGGCAGCTCCGGGCACCCACGGGGAGGGGGGGCGGTCCCCTCCTTCCAGGCTGTGCCAGCCAAGCGGCAGCGCCTGCAGACAGCCGTCCTGTGGCGCCCACGGCCCTGGCTTGATCAGCCGGCCGCGGGTGCGTTTCCGAGCTGGTTTCTTGCCCGCACAGTTGACCTAGGAAAGCGCGGCCTCGGACTGCCCAGGGAGGGCACAGATGGGGATGCCTTGCCCTGATCAGCTGCGCAAAATGCTGCAGGGACCCAGCACTCCACTGTCTGCCGGGGTCCCCCAGCAGCCCAAAGGGTCCAGGCTGACTTGCCAGGCTGTGGGTGACAGCCTGGAGCCCGGGGAAGCCGGGGGCTACAGGACGCCAGGGGAAGCGTGTTTGCAGGGAGGAGGCTCTGTCTGGGGCTCAGTCCGCTGTTCTCTAGCCACGGTACCTCTTGGTGGAACCAGGGAGGGCGAGGCCTGAACACCAGGCCCTTGAGGGGAGCGCAGACTGGGCTAGTCTGTCAGCCTCCTGCAGACAGCTCCTGGGAGCCGAGGCTGCAGCATGAGGCCGTGCTGTTGGAAACACTCCCGCTGCCCCAAACAGGCCTGCGGTGCCCGGGTCTGCCGGCAGCGGTGCGTGTGCGCGCCGGTCAGGTGGGGGTGCCCCGCCGCCCGGGGAGCAGGCCAGCCTCTCCAGGGCCCTGCTGCCCACGAGAGGAGGACAGTGGCCACTGGGATGGCCACAGGGCCAGGAGGCCACGGGGAAAGCTGCGTCTGCACACCCCCTCCTCCTCCCAGGGGCTGGCCTGCGAGACATGAGCCTCTGCCCCGCCCTGCCCTCCCCCTGCCAGGCTCCCAGGGAGGCACCCCTGAGAGGCCAGCGTCTCCCCCGAGTTCCCTCCTGGGGCTCACAAGGCCAGCGGCGTGTGCCTGTCCTCACACACCCAGAGCAGAGGCCGCGGGCCCCGCCCCGCTCCAGTCACAGGGGTGGCGCCCAGCTGAGCCTGAGGGGGCAGGCTGGCCTGCGCTCAGGAGGCCGAGGCCCCTCCCTCACCTCACGTGGCTCAGGCCCCTCTGCCAGCCTCACCCTCTGTCACTGGGCATCACCTCCTGGCGACACGCCGGTGAAGGGGAGCTGCTGTCAGGGAGCCACCGTGGCCCAGAGGGGAGGACCCCCGAAGTGGGCAAGGCTCAGGAAGGCGGGGGGGGGGCGGGGAAAGCCCCGTGGTGGAGCATGGGTGGGGCCGGGCGGGCCAGGCAGGGCCCTCTTCTCTGTCCTCGCCCGGAGGCCCAGGGGAGCCGCTGCTTCCGGGTGGGGTGCAGGCTTCTTTCTCTCAGGACATCCAGTGACCCGGGAGGGCCAGAGAGGGCAGAGGATGGCAAGAGCAGCCTGGCGCAGACTCTGAAACACCCGGGGAGAAGCAGGGACCCCGCCTGGGGAAGCACGCTGCTCGTGGCCTCTGGCTCCACAGCTCCATGGGGTTCTTGGGCACCTCCAGGCGGGCAGCACCCAGGCGCCCGCGGGGTGACGGCATCCCAGTGTGGTTTGGGCCTGCATCCCCTCATGGATAGTCTGGCTTACTTATTTTTGGTCACCTGTGCTTTTAGCGTCATATCTATGGAATCACTGCCTAATTCGAGGTCATGAAGATTTACATGTATGTTTTCTTCTAGGAGTCTTATGGTTTCAGCTCTGAAATCGAGGTCTTCAATCCATTTCAAGTGAATTTCTGTACACACTGTGATGGCATCACCTACTCAATGGACATGAGTTTGAGCAAGCTCCGGCAGTTGGTGATGGACAGGGAGGCCAGGCATGCTGCAGTCCATAGGGTCGTGAAGAGCTGGACATTACTGAGCGACTGAACAACGCAGAGGCCAGCCTTCAGCTGCACTCTGGCTGCCCAGTTACCCCAGCGCTCTCTGTTGAGAGGATACTGTCCTTTTCTGCCACGAAAGGACTGTGGCAGCCTCGCTGAAAATCAAGTGACCACAGACGCACCCGTTCACTTGTGGACTCCCAGCTCGCCTGAGATGACCTTGGATTGACCCTGGTTTTCCTTGTAGCTGTGACACAGCACATAACGTGAACCCCACCAGAGGCGCCACTTTCAAGTGAACAGCTCACGATGCTGTGCCTTCACGCCGCGGTGCAGGCGTGTCTCAAGCCCCTCTGGGACTCTTTGCCAGGCCAACCTGAATCCCGTCCCCATTCAACAGCAGCTCCTGGCATCGTCTACTCTCTGACTATGAATGTGACTGCTCTGGGACCGCATGTGCATGGAGGTCTACTGGATTTGTTCTTTCTGTCTGACTAATTTCACTGAGGACATCCATGTTGGAGCAGGCATCAGAATGTCCTTTCTTTCTAAGGCTGAGTAACATTTCACCCTGCTTTGATTACTGGAGATTTGCAGTGAGCTTTGACATTGGGATGTGTGAGTTTTCCAGGTCTGTCCTTTTCCAAGACTGTCTAGCTCCAGGACCACATGGTAACCCGCTCAGCCCTCATCCCTCGCGACAGGTGGGGACCCCGGTTCCCCGGGCGAGCCAGAAGCAGCAGGCCGGTGGACCCACACAGGGTCACTCTTCAGCGAAGACCAGGACCCCATGCTGAAAGGTCTCTTGAGTGGCCCATGTGGACGTTGGGAGCCACAATTTTACGAGTAATGCCACGGCCTAGGACTCAAACTCCTGCCACGACCATGCCCTTGGAGAATCACAGAGCAGCAAGCACTGGACTGAGGTGTGGTGACCTTCCTGGGGTGCGGGAGTATCTGGGAGCCTGTGTCCTCAGGTGTGCCCCCCAACGTGGGCCAGCAGGGGCCACACCTTGGGGGACCCAAGGCGGGGGTCCAGTGTATAGCAAAGCTGACCCTGGGCTGGAGAGCAGCCTCAGAGGATGTTAGAAGTCCCCAGGGACGGATGACTACAGAAGGGCTGGGAGGGCCGCAACCCTGGGCGGTGCCGACACGGCGCAGACGGGCTGTGGTCCTCGGGTGGGGCACTTGGGCAGGACCCGAGGGGTCACAGGCTAGCCCCGCTGGGGCCACACTGCTCCGGGAAACCACACAGCCTCGAGCGGGGAGCACGGAGGTGCCACCACCACACCCACTGGCGGGCTTGACGGGGAAACGGACTGCTGCTGAGCCCACACAGCAGGAGTGTCTATTATCCAACAGCTGCATGTGAGGTGGTCACCGCTGGTCAGAGATGGTCCACCAAGAGCTCTGGCTGGGCCCCAGGATGGCAGGCTGCCCGACTGGGCCGGGCGCTCAGCCCGCAAGGCAGCGAGATGGTTTGAAAGCCACCCAGCAAGGCTTCTGTGCAGAGCAAACAGCAGCCTGCGGGGCCCCCAGGTGCTGCAGAAAGGGAATGCCATCTTGGGGAAGCAGGCAGCGGGGCAGGACACACAGGGACTGAGGAACCGCAGACATGCGGTGTGGCCCCGCAGAACAGACAGCTGGGCAGCCTCGTCTCTGCCACTGGGCCCATGCCCATCAGCCTAGCACAGGGGACCCACATGACCTGGGCTAGTTTGCAGAGGAGCACGCAGCCAGCAGTGAGCAGGGACAGGCCCACAGTGAGTGTGGGCGGAGGCGCGGTGGAGACAGCCTGGGCCCCGGGAGCCGGGCTGCCCGACATCGAGCAGAGAAGACATGAGCCCCGACGGTCACTGTTGTATATGCAGATACATATCAGAGCAGCCTTTGTTTCACACCAGCAGAACTGTGGACAGCACCCCCGAGTTCTCTAGCTGACTAAGTGTGGTTTTCCACTTTTCGAAAGCCCGCCCAGCAAGGCCACAGGTTGAGGAGCCTGCACGGCCCAGCCCCAGGCCAAGGTTAAAGCTATGTGGGGGAATGGGCAGCACCCGAGAATCCCCAGGGCCTGCGTCGCAGCCCTGCTCTCCCTCCAGCAGCCGGTGACTGCCCCTCGCTTCTCGGGGCATCTCACCCCCCAGGTCCCGTCTCAACTCTGCTTCTGGAGGAGGGGAGGGGAGGGGGGACGAGGGGGAGGGGGGGAGGAGCGGGGGGGGGGGGAGGGCACCCGCAAGCCCCCCAGACTGCTCCTGAGGGGCCTTATTCACACCCAGGTCTGCTGGGTGCAGAGACTCAGCACAGCCAGGAGCAGCCAGGCAGGCGGGGGCATGCAGCGGGGGCTGGGAAAGCCAGACGCCCCGCAGCCCCTGCCTGGCTGCGGTGCCCGTGTGCCGTGCCCCAGGGAGCCAGCCTGCCGCACGCACAGCCGCTCTGCACCACGCCGTGCCCCCACAGCAGCCGTCAGGGGGCTTCCCACCACAGCCAGCGCCGGGCTGTCACAGGCTATCTGCCCTCCCTGCCTCTTCAGGCCCCCAGCATGGGCCTCTGTGGGGAGCGGCTCCTGAGCCCGGGCCTTCCTGAGCGGGGGAGTCAGACAAGAGTGGAGGCCATAGCCAGACCCCGGGGCCACCCCGCCGGCCACTCACCCGCCTGGGCAATGCCCTCCCCTCCCTGCAGCTGCCACAACCTCTCCACCCACGGGCTCCGAGAACGGTGCCTTCCTCCAGCCCCAGCAGCACCCCAATCTGCCTGCGCCCCACCACTTTCCCTGTGGGATTCATCACCACGGGACCCGCCTCATCCGCTCTCTGGGGTGCTGCAGATCTGCTCCATGAGAACGCAGCTCTGGGGGCTGTCTCCCCAGATCCTCCTGGCGAGTGGGGAGCCCAGAAAAGGACACAGACAGACCCCGCTGACCCCACTGACGCTAGGTGTCCGCACAAAAGGCCTGGTGGGAAGCGTGGGAGCCCCTACGCCCGGGGCCCCGCTGCTGAGTCTACACCGTCCACCCGCAGAGCTGGAGGAGGCCGCCAGGGCTGCAGACAGCCAGGAGGCCCATGCGAGCCGTGCCCCCTCCCAGCCGCCCTCGCCCACGCGAGTCCAGGGCCGCAGTGGGCGCTCACCCGGTGGGTCCTGCTGTGGGTATAGAGGAAGGCTAGCCGGTACAGGCTCTTGTAGTGCTGCGGGAAGCGTCCGAGGCAGAGGCGCAGCGAGGCCACGCACTGCTCCGTGAGGAACTGCCGCTGCTCCTCCGCCCCGGCAGGCAGCCCCTGGGGGAAGGCCAGCAGCTCCCCAGGCGCGTCCGCCCGCTTCCTCCCATCGGCCGGGGCTGGCCCAGGCGTCTGGGGCTTGGCAGGGCCGCTGGCGGGGCCCTGGGGGTCGGCGGCAGGCTTCTGGCTGCCCTGCTCGGTGGCCCGGGAGCCGTCCGTGCTCTCCGACGACTCTTCAGCTCTCCCTGTTGGAACAAGGAGAGCGCGTCACCTCAGCTTCGGTGCCCTCCCCGTGGCCATCGTGACCGGCGGCAGGAACGCCTCAGCGACGATGGCACAGCGGGGCAGGGACAACCCTGCAGCAGGGGGTCCCTGCCCCCAGAGCCCTGCTGAGGCCTCCGTGGCTTCCCGTTTCCTCCCTGACAACACAGGACGTCCCAGCTGGTGTGCAGCAGAGGGCAGGGCTGTGAGCGGGGCACGGGGCGCCCCTGCGTGGGGGGCACAGGCTGTCCACCTCCAGGCGGTGCAGGGGCGCGAGGAAGCGGTCCGCAGAGGGCAGGCGCGGCAACACCACCCAGGGCAGCACCTGCTCCAGGCTCGGCGCCCCCACCCCAGCCTCCCTCTCCGTCTTAGGGAAACACCAGAGGGACTCGGTGGCCAACCCACTACACCCACTGCCCCCGATCAATGCCCCATCCCCGACCCTTCGGGGGACACCTTTTCCGACCCAAAGGAGTGTGGTGGCAGGGACAGGCAGCAGGCAGCAGATGGCTGGGGGCCTCCCTGGCAGGCACGGCTCTGGCCATACCCACACATGAGCCCCTGAGCCCAGACTCTCCCATCTAGGGCCTGTGTGGCGACTCTGGAGCCAGGGCTGGACCCCAGAGACAGGTGACCACCCTCCTGCCAGAGAGGCAGCCTGGGGGAGTGGTTAAGGGTGCAGAGTGAGCCCTGTGGACTTCAGGTACTTGTCTAGTAAATGAGAACAGCCAGTGCTTTTCTCAGGGACGGTAGGAGGCTTGGCTGCTGCTGCTGCTGTCTGCTAAGCAGCTGTGAGCCCCAGCCGGGCCAGCGTCAAACACTTTCAAACTCCACAGCTGGCCAACCAGCCCTGGCCTCAGAGCACAGCCAGGACTGCCCACCTGCCTGCAGCCTCCCAGCAAGACGAGAACTGGGGCTGGCCACTGGCTTCCACAGTGGGGCCTGGGGACCCCAGGGATGGGGAGCTGGGCAGACCCCAGGGGCAGATGAGGGCCCTGCCGAGAAAAGGGGGGGGCGGCATTAAGACCAAAAAGCAAGCACATGTGACGTACAGGACAGCATGTGGGTCTGCACGGGCTTGGGGAGTCTGAGAAGCAAACACGTGTGACACACGGGACAGCATGTGGGTCTGCACGGGCCCGGGGGTCTGACCAGCTCAGCGTCACCTTCCTGAAACGCTTCGTTGAACCCCACAACCTGCAAGCAGGCCTGCAGTCACTCCCACCCTTTGGGAGAAGCACCGGGGCCTGGCCTGTGAGTGCCTCGGCTGACCACGGTCCCGGGCACCGGTGGAGGCGCCGTGGCAGAGGCCAGGCCACTCCCAGGACACCCGGCCGTCCAGCCGCACCAAGTCAGGGCTCCGTACCTCTTTCCTCTGTGGCCACCGGAAGGTCTTTACCAGGCAGTCCTGCTTGGGAGCCGGGAGCGGGCAGCCTCTTCTCTGCGCAGGGCCTCCGGGAGCCCTCCTGGGAGCCGGCGGGCTCGCCGAAGAAGTCCTGGGTGGAGCTGGAATCCGAGAGCGCCACGGCCGAGCTGTCCTGGCTGCGCTCTGGGGGGAGGAGAGCGGCGGGTGAGCCGTGAGCGGGGCCCAGAGGGGCCTCCCGGGAGCCTCCCGCAGCTGCTGCTCCCTGCCCAGCCCGCCCCCCTGGGCGCATCGAGCCCCTCACCAGAGGCACCAGCCCCCAGGGCTTCCCCAGGGAGCTGCGCTCCGGTGAGGGTCTGACAGCTGGCTCTGGGGGACAAGCTTGCGCTTGTAACATCCCTGGTTCTTGCAGCGTAAATGCTCCCGCCGCAGCTGACTGCGAATTACCAGTGTGATGGGTCAGAACGTGGGGTGGGGAGGAGACGCCCGGTAGTGGCCGTACGCCACCGCAGGGCGGACACCGTAACAGGCACACATGACCGCGAGGGTCAGGACTCGGCCAGCGCTATTAGCCAACGTGTGGCGGGTCTCCAGTGACCCGCCAGACACCTGGGCTCACACACCAGGTGGGGGCACCCGGGGTGCCTCTCCACCTCTCCGCTGCTTGAGGAGGGGAAGGGGGAGGGGGGACGGGGGACCCCTCCCGGGGTGCGGGCCACAGCTAGGGGAAGGCGTGAAGCCCTGGCGGGACCTTCTCCGCAGGGGAGCAAAGCCTAAGGCACCAGGTCACACAGGGCAGGTGAAGCCCTGCAGGAAATGCCTCCCCTGGGGCGAGGCCCTGGGCCCCAGTGCTCCCACCCCTAGACGCAGGGACCCAGCCCGCCGCACGGCGGCACCCAGACCACAGAGGACTGGCTGGGCCCAGCCCAGCCCGGCAGGTGCAGACTCCCTAACGAGAACTCTGCTGCAGGGGAGGGGCGAGAACGCGGAGGAACCCCCCGAGGGGCGCACAGAGGCGCGGAGTGAGTGGGAGGCAGGCAGACCAGCCGGCCCTGAGCACAAGGCAGTGCTGGGGAGTGGGCGTCCGGGGCAGGGTGCACCGAGGAAACCCCGGCAACGGCAGGGCCCGGCCCCGCCCTGCCTCCACCTCGTCCGCCTCCCGCCCCTGCTGCCGGGGAGCACAAAGCAAAGCCCATTCTGGGCGTGAAGACGCGCCCTTCAGCATCTTCTGTCCTACACGTGCTATCCCGAGTCCATGAGAAATCCAAGACACACACACAGACACAAAAGCAAGAAGAGCGCTGTCAAGAAACAAAATGATCAACACAACGAGGTCAGGGAGACCCGCCCCTCCGTCCCACGGTTACTCTCTAAACCATCACTGTGTCTACAGAAGAACCGCAGCCACGCAGTGCGGGCTGACCAAGGCAGGAGCCTGACAGAGGGGAAGAGCACGCTGCCCGTGAAGCGGGACCGTGTCACCCGAGGACAGACTTCAGTCCCTGAAGACGTCTTAACCCCAGTGCAGATGCTATGCTACTCTCTAAAAAGCCTTGTGAATAAACCAATCGGAGAGATGAAACACGGTCGTCACAAAAGGCTGCAACACAGCAGGGACAGGGAAACGGCCTGAAGCCCGCACGGCCACCGCCACACAGCACCCTGCAGCTCTGGGGACGTGTGTATCTAAGAGGGTCAGCACGAAGACTGCTGAAAATGACCCTGATTTTCAGCACTACGAAGAAAGCAAGGCTTCACAGCAAGAAGCCAGTCAAGCCACCATGAGGCTTTTGCAAGGGTTGTGCTGGGAGTTTCCGGGCCCCCGTCCTGAGGCAGGGCCAGACCCAGCGGAGAGCTGGGAGACCCACAGGGCTGCACCGGAGGGCCTTCCAGGGGAAGGCACTCAGTGGACCCTGGGAACCACCCACCACCCAGGCAGCCCTCCCCCACCTCCAGGGGACGCCCACAGCCCAGGGCAAGGGGACAGAGCTGGGGGTGCAGGGAGCAGGGCCCGGCCTGGTGACACAAGGCGGCTGTCCCCTGGGGCTCTCTTCAGGCAGGTCGGACTCAGCCCTCACCCCCTGGACTCTGAGGACTCCCAGGCCAGCCTGAAGGGCTCTGGTGACAAGACACACACTCCCTGCTGTGTTTTTTCCGTTTGCTCCGGCAGGACGACTAGAAACGGCCCACGGCCACAGATTCCATCAGCTCAGCTACATGAAGGCTCAAGGAAAGAACCGCCTGCCAGTGTGGTCAGAACTGTGGCCGCTCTGGCTGCTGAATCCCAACAGGATGACCCCCCATTCCGCCAGCTAGAAAACAATAGGATTCTAAGGAAAGTCAACCTGAACGCAATCAATATTTTGAGAACTCTTTAACTGGCAAGGTCTGCCCCAGTCGGGCCCTGATGACCACCAGGAAAGGACTTGTCCACTGGGAGCAAGGCTGGCCGTAGAATGGGCTCCCCCCACTACAGGCCCAGGAGACTGGACAGATGCCCCAGAGAAGAGCCACCAGGAGCCCACTCCACACTCCCGAGAGAGGCAGCAGCAGCCTCCCTTTGGGGTCTCTCTTCTCCCACCTGGTCACTCAGTGTCCGAACACAAGTCTCCAAGCTCCAAGTCTTTGCTCCCACGGTCCCTCGCCTGAAATGGCCCTCCTCCAGGAAGTCCTCCCGACCCACCAAACCTGACATAGCTCACAATGCTCCCTCGGGGAACCAAGCGCTGCCCGAGGGACACACAGATCCAACCGAGGTCTCATCTAGGCCCCCCCAACGGCACCCTCACCCAGGCTGAGCACCCAGCAGGCACTCCCCAGACGCCATGACCACCTATGGCCTGAGAACCAGGGAAGGGCGGAAGAGGCGGCTCACAGGCCCGCCCTCTCATGGCCTCCCTCCCTGGTCCGACACTGGGCCTGCCCTGCGGGGGTACAAGACGGCCCGGGTGCCGTGGGCAGAAGGTCTGTGCCCAGAACACAACCTGCCACCTCTGCGACCTTTTTAAGTGAAAAGCAACAAAGCGAAGGAGTCCAGGCTGAGGGGCCTGCCAGGCAGGCGGGTGGTGCAGGGAGGCCGGGGCTGCGGTGCGTCTGGCTTGAGCCAGGGTGGAAGCCACATGTGTCAGACACATACTCTCCAAACACGGCACAGCGACGCAGAGGCGCCCCGGCCGTGGGCAGCAGGAGCCAGACCGGGGGGCAGCATGCGTCAGCTCGGTCCCTGAAGCGAGCCGGGACAGCGCAAGCAGGAGGGCCGGGGCGGTGCGCTCAGGGCTAGGGGCGGCACGGGCAATGCTGGCGGGGGCAGCGTGGGCGACGTGGGCACGGGCACAGATGGACACACACAGGCAGGCGGATGGCAGCGTGGCAGTGACGATGGATGCTGCGGGGCCTCCCCGAGGGCCGCGCGGCTCACCACCCCCGGGGGCTCCTGCGGCACACGGGCCCACGGGCACCCCGCAGCCCCCGCCCTCCCGACCCCCACACCCCCATCCTGGCCGAGCTGCGCCCCTCGGGAAGGCATCCTCCCAAGAGGCCCTCTGTCCACGGCTCACAGACGCACACCTGCTCCCGTCCAAGTGGGCCAGGCTGTGCCCACACCTGGCTCAGGGCACAGGACTCCCAGAGGGCAGGGCCACCGGCCGCCTGGACGGCCCACCCTGAGGCCCCCGCCTGCACTGGGACTCCGAGGTCACGTGGAGGCAGTCAGGAGACAGCAAGGGGCCTGGCCAGTCCACGCCAGGGCCAGGCCGCTCTGTCAGGCCTATTCCCTGGACCCTGCCAGCCCCCCCACCAGGGAGACACACACTCCCAGCACCATTGGCCTGCAGGCACCTCCCAGTGGGGCCTCCCCGCTGCCCACCTGAGACCCCAGCTGCCCTCGGCCCTGCCCCAACTAGCCCTGCAGCCTCCTGCCCTCAGCCCGCTCCCTCAGAGGGGACAGGACCCGGCCTGGAGCCACCACACAGAGCTTCCTGGAGGGACCCGGATGCACACATGCACACGCACACACACCGCACACCACACGCCAGGGGAGCACAGGGCCTGCTCAGGGCGCTCATCCTGCTGGGTCTAGCCTGTGTCAATGGCCATTTCTGGAAGCACCCCGAAGGGGCCGACAGGCTCTGGAGTGGAAACCCTCATCAGCACCTCCTGAGATGGCGGAGTGAGAGGTGAGGCGGCAGGGCTGCGGACAGAGGCCCTGTGCTGTCTGTCTGTCCCTCCTGGTCCAGCTGGGGCTCTTGGTCAGCCGTGCGTACCTCCCGCTGCCCAGGGACCACTGGGTTCCAGGGATTCTCCCCAGGGCTGCGGGCGGGCGGCAGAAAGCTCCCCGCCCTGGTGTGGGCAGTTCAGACAGCGCCCGGGCCTTGCAGGCTGTGCTAAGTGATTACAGAGGTGGTGAGCAGTCATCAAGGTCCCTACACAGACCCCGCCACCTTCCAGAGCCTCCCCCAGCCTCTCTCCAGGTACGAGCTGACCCCCGCCACCTTCCAGAGCCTCCCCCAGCCTCTCTCCAGGTACGAGCTGACCCCCGCCACCTTCCAGAGCCTCCCCCAGCCTCTCTCCAGGTACGAGCTGACCCCCGCCACCTTCCAGAGCCTCCCCCAGCCTCTCTCCAGGTACGAGCTGACCCCCGCCACCTTCCGGAGCCTCCCCCCAGCCTCTCTCCAGGTACCAGCTGACCCCCGCCACCTTCCAGAGCCTCCCCCCAGCCTCTCTCCAGGTACGAGCTGACCCCCGCCACCTTCCAGAGCCTCCCCCCAGCCTCTCTCCAGGTACGAGCTGACCCCCGCCACCTTCCGGAGCCTCCCCCAGCCTCTCTCCAGGTACCAGCTGACCCCCGCCACCTTCCGGAGCCTCCCCCAGCCTCTCTCCAGGTACGAGCTGACCCCCGCCACCTTCCGGAGCCTCCCCCAGCCTCTCTCCAGGTACCAGCTGACCCCCGCCACCTTCCAGAGCCTCCCCCAGCCTCTCTCCAGGTACCAGCTGACCCCCGCCACCTTCCAGAGCCTCCCCCAGCCTCTCTCCAGGTACGAGCTGACCCCCGCCACCTTCCAGAGCCTACTCCAGCCTCTCTCCAGGTACCAGCTGACCCCCGCCACCTTCCAGAGCCTCCCCCAGCCTCTCTCCAGGTACGAGCTGACCCCCGCCACCTTCCAGAGCCTCCCCCAGCCTCTCTCCAGGTACGAGCTGACCCCCGCCACCTTCCAGAGCCTACTCCAGCCTCTCTCCAGGTACCAGCTGACCCCCGCCACCTTTCGGAGCCTCCCCCAGCCTCTCTCCAGGTACGAGCTGACCCCCCGCCACCTTCCGGAGCCTCCCCCAGCCTCTCCAGGTACGAGCTGACCCCCGCCACCTTCCGGAGCCTCCCCCAGCCTCTCCCCAGGTACGAGCTGACCCCCGCCACCTTCCGGAGCCTCCCCCAGCCTCTCTCCAGGTACGAGCTGGCCAAGCCGCCCTCTGGGGCGGGGGTGGAGGCGGGGGCATCCTCAAGAGCAGCGCGGCCTGAGGTGGGCCTGGCGCTCCGCGGGCCATCCAGCGGGCAGCAGGGTGGCTGCTGGGCTGAGGCGGCCCCTGGGCTGTGTGTGAGGCTCCCTGCATGCTTCCGGAGCCAGGCGCCCAGCACGTGTGCCAGCAGCAGCTGTCTGCACTGCTCTACTCCTAGCTCCACACACACGCGTGTGCCAGGGCGGGGCACCCGAGAGGTGCTCCCAACCCGGGGGCCGGCCTGGCGCACAGTCCGCTAGAGAGCGCCTGGCAGAGAGGACTCTCAGAGCAGGCACTCGTCTCCGGTGTCTTCTCAGCGTCCTCGAGATGAAAGGTGAGGTGAGGGGCGGGGAAGGCCCTGCTCGGGGCACGTCTGCGGGGTCGTAGTGGCAGGACAGGCCGGCCAGCTCCGGGTCTGTGCTCCGCACTCGGGGCAGGGGTAGAGACACACACACACACTCAGACCACCCACACAGATCTGCACACGCACACCCACAGCCCCAGAGGGGCCCGGCCAGCATGTGCTCCCCCCAGGTCACAGACAGCACCCCGAGGACTCGCGTGCGCCCTGGGCCCTCCTGCAGCTCTGCGGGGGCCCTGCTGGCACGCTGCCCTCTGGGAGCCCTGCCCTGGGTCCTGGCGCCAAGTGACGCGGGGGGAGGGGTCTGAGCGGCCCTCCAGGCCCACCGGGCGGGTCCGCGCTGCAGGCCCGAGCTACAAGGCTGGCATGCGGGCCTGTGGTGTTGGTGAGGATGTGGTGACCGGCCACCACCTGCCCGGCCTGCGAGGGGAGCCGGCCGTCAGGACGCGCTGGGACAGCTCGGGCAGCCCGCAGGGCCCCGCGGCCTCTCAGGTCCCTGGCCCCCAGCGGGCACGGCGGGCTCAGGGAGGCCCCCGGGGGCGGGGCAGGGGGCGGCCCTGAGCATGTGGAGGGCGGAGGGTCACGGTGAGTCCATGAGGTGAATGAAGACCGCAACATTGCCCGTGTCATCCCACACCCGGCACCCCCTCACACAACAAAGCGACTCATGGCCCGAAGCCCCCCCCCGGGACCGGTGTGCCGCCTGGGCTGGCGGGAGGGGGACAGGGACTGTACCGTCCGGCGTTGCCTGCTGGTGGGGTTTTTTACATTTGACGTAATCGTGGTCAACCGGAGTGGCTGTGTAAGGTGGGGAAGTCAGACCTGGGCCAGAGGAGGGCAGGGGGGCTCCGGGGCCCGGCAGCGTCCCAGCTGAAGAGCGGGAGTCCTCGTCCGCCAGGCAGGCCTTCTCCCTGCGGGCCGGGGGCGGGCGCGTCAGCGTCCCTCTGCACCGCGGCGGGCCGGCGCCCCTGCGGGCGCCTCCCCTCAGGGACACCCGCTTCCTGGGGTGACGCCGTCCCAGGCTGAAGGGGGGGCCCCAGGGGCCCTACTCGGGCTCCGGCCCTAGCCAGCTGCTGCCCAATCTTTACAGCTGCGCCTGCTGCTGGCTAAAGTCTCACAGCAGGCAGACCCTCTCTGGAGGAGCCCAGCCCACAGCCCCAGCACCTCGTGTGACACCCGGGGCCTGAGGGATCTCATCCTGGTCAGTGTGCGGACACGCTCACATGGGCACAAGGAAACGGCCGCAGAAAGCACGGCGCCCCGAGCTCTGCTCGGGAGAAGCACGAGCTGGCGGGTGGGGAGTGTCTGAGTCAGTCCCAGACCCACCGTGGGGACCGCCGGCCCTGCAGCTCCTGTGGAGCGCATTTCTATAAAGGACGAGAGCCGGGAGCTGACTGTGCCCCTGAGCATGTGCAGACACACAGCATGCTCTGGGGAGCAGCCAGGAACAGACGGGCGGGTTGTCACGTGCAGCCCACGCTCACCCCTGCCAGAACCTTCTATAGCTAGTGGGCACATGTGTATCACTTATATAATTTTCAAGTTAAAAAAAAAAAGACTTATAATCACAAAAAGCCCATTTCTGCTGTGCCTGGGGGGCCCTTTCTGACAGTATCTCTGGGTGCACTGCGTCCCACCTGGTGACGTCCACACGTGTGCCCCCGTCCCAGCAGCTGACAGCACAAAGCCCGGCCAGTCGCGGGCCCAGAGAAGGGGCGAGTGAGCCAAAGCTCTAGGACATGGACGCCGGGCGACCCACGCTCTGGGGAGGTCCAGGGGTGTGACCCTGGCCCACCAGGGGATCATGCAAGGGCCCTAGTGCCCTGAGCTCAGGGGGGCTTAGAGAGGACCCCTGCCTGGGTCTGGGGTAGGAGGCTGCAGTGAGCAGCGTCCACACAGGCAGAGCTGTGCTGTGAGGTGACGGGGAGGTGCAGGGCACTCACGCAGCCTCTGCATCTGGGATTCAACAGAAGGACCCCAGCTGCCACTGGGTGCCTAGGGCCAGGCCTGACTCCTGAGCTCAGAACGGCTCAGCAGAGCGCGCCCCACCCCAGTGCCCACGCCCAGCCGCCAGGAGCACCCCACTCACTTCTCTGAGGCTTTCGGCGCGTTCTTCTCCTCGCCCCTGGCAAAGGGCCCTTCTGCAGCCTCCTTCATGAAGCTCACCAGGACCTCTGCACTGACCCCAGAATCAGGCCTCCCCAGGAGCTTCAGGATGGATGCATGGAGCCGGAAGTACACCTACGACAACGCCGCAGCGTGAGCAGCCCCCTGAGGCCGAGGGTAGCCACCTGTCCCCGCCCCCTGCTGTGGGGGCGGGGGGGCAAGGCCAAGGGTGGCCGCCCGGCCCCGCCCCCTGCCCTGGGATGCCGCCCCCTGCCCTGAGCGGCCGCACCTCCAGGGCCTCCATGGCCAGCTCGGGCGGGTTGTGGTAGTGGATCTTCTTGGGGTAGCGGGCCGCCTCCTCGTGCAGGAGGTGGCCGGCCTGGCGGTAGTGCCGCAGGTACACGGTGGGTGGCTGCTGCTGCTTCTCGGCCACCTTGCCCAGCATGTAGTGGATGAGCCACTCCTCCTCGTCCCCGTCGCCCTCGCAGCGCGCCGCCGCCGTGAAGCAGTGCCGCGCTGTCTCCAGCATGCTGTCCCGCCGCTCCTCCAGCTGCAGCGGGACACACCCCGCCCTCGTCTGACTGCAGGGTCCGCAACAGCCCTGACAGGGCCCCCAGACCACCCCGGGCCCTCATCTAACTCTGGGACGCCCAACAGCCCTCAACAGTCCCGTGGGCGGCCCCCGGGGCTCTACATTAGCGTCTCCTGCAGGCGCTCCTGCCTCAGTTCGGCTTCCTACACTGCGCACTCCTCACGGCTCCGCAGGCCCAGGCCGCCCCCACTCAGCGCGCTGCGGGGAGGCCAGGAAGGCATGGGGCCGAGGGCCCTGGGAGCCTGTGTGCTGCTCTGCAGGGTGCTGGGGGGCCCTCGGCCTAGCGACAGAGGCCTCGCTCGGGCGCAGGCTGACGGTGGCGCCTGGGCCGCGGGTCCCACTGGCTAAGCATCTCCCGTCCTCAGGCCTCCCTGCAGCCCCACGACCACCAGCGGCCTTGACCACAGACAGCCCACAAGCAGGCCCCTTCGTGCCTGCTCTCCCGGGAGACCTCCCTGGACACGGGTGTCCTGCCACACGCGCCTGGGCCCACCATGCAGTTCCTCTGCGTCCCCTCAAGGGGGAGACAGCCCCTTGAGGCAAGGGAGCCCCCACGGCACCCGCACTGCGCCCCGGCAGTGTCGACGACCTTACAAGGACTCAGCAAGCCCCTCGGGAGGAACAGGGAGGCGACAGCGGTTCCGCCGCGGCCCTGAAGCCCATGCTGGCCAGGGCGAGCGGGGAGCAGGCACCCAGCTGGCAGGGCCTCAGCCCCTCCCCGCCGCCCTCACCTGCTGCACCAGCTCGGCGGGCAGCTCAGGCCTCCACTGCTTCAGCTGGCGCGAGGCGAAGGAGTGCAGGGCGTAGGACATGGTGCCGAACTCGATCCACAGGGACAGGTTGGAGCTGTCGATCTCGAGCGCCCGCCGGAAGCAGCTGAGCACGGGCGTGGCGTGCTTCCAGATGGGCCCGTCGCTCTTCAGCTCGTTGGAGTTCAGCTTGTCTTGGATGCGGCTGGCCCGGGCCAGGGCCATGCCCGCCCAGGAGTCAAACCTGCAGCCACGACGCAGCACCGCTCAGCACGCTGCTGCCACGGGCACCCCTGAGCTGGACGCCTGCCCCGCAGACCCACCCAGAGGAGCGCGCAGAGCACGGGCCCCTCACCAGCGCCCAGGCACGACCCTGACAGGACGGCCCTGGCACGGCCAGGCCTGCCACCCTGCTGCCCTCCACTTCCCTGCCTGGAGGGCGGCCCCACAGGGCAGCTCCGAGGGGCACACAGGGGCTGTCCTGCCGGTGTAACCTCGTGCCCTGTAGCCTCCTTGAGCCTCAGCTCAGGGCAGCCCAGACCCCGAGACTCCCGCCACCCAGCTTCCACCAGCTGGCCCTGGGACCCAGGGCAGGCCCCAGCACCAGATGACAACAAGGGGACCCCGTGATGCCCGAGACCCAGCATCCTGAGACCACCCCAGAGGGGCTGCGGGGGAGAACGCAGGGGCCTCTCTGAGATCCAAGGCCACACGTGGGCCCTCAGAGTCCAGCATTCTCAGCACAGAGAAGCAGTGTACACACGGACGCACTGCCCTCCGCTGGCTGACAGTCTCCACCCATCCAAGCGGAGCCGTAAAGCTGGCCCCTGGAGTCCCCAGGCCTGCCACGTCGGGGAGCCTGCTGGCTAACAAAGCTTCCTGGCTCTTTCCCGGGCCCTTCTGCCCCCTGGGTTCGGGGATGAGGGAAGGGGAGGCCTGAGCAGACAGTGAGCAGCCTTTCTCCCCGGGGCGGGGCTGGGGGGAGCATGGTGGGAACAGCTGGGGGGCCTTCCGCCTGGGCGGCTGCTTCCACACCCTGCCACAGTAGCGCCCACGGGCCTGCACGTGGCCAGAGCAGAATCCGCCGCCCTGGTCACCAACACAAGTGTGTGGGACGGACACGGGGTCACAGGGCCTCCGAGGGCTCCTCCAGGCGGCTTCTTCCTCAGCTGTGAGAGGTGTGTGCTGGCTTCTCCCCTCAGACCCCAGTCCCCCACTCCCCGGCCCAGAGGTCTGACGAGGCGGGCCTCCCCATCCCCAAGAACGCCCAGGAAGGCTGCCCACGAGTGCCCCTCAGACCCTTCAAACATAGGTCACCCGCAGAGGGGTCACGTCTTGACCCTGGCCCTCCGAGGTGTGGCTGGCTCTCCGCCAGCTAAGTCCAGCGAGCCGGACCTCATGACTGAGCTGGCCCTTCGGGTGGGGCAGGCCAGTCTGCGTCTTGGGCAGAGGCCAGCAGGGCCCGCTCACTGGGAAGAAAGCCTGGGCCTCAGGTACAACCAGCTAGCAGGTCAGCACTACCACAGCAGCCCCGCCCCAAAGAAGAAAACAGCCACAGTGAGATGTGGCCTTGGAGGAAGCAGGCGTCCAGCTGACTCCCCAGGGCTGGGGGCCAGGACCAGGAGCAGAGGCTGCACCCCAGCAGGCTGGGGCCAGGCAGTGCCTCCCTACCGCGGGCCGGGAGCAGAAGGCCGCCTGGGACGGGGAAAGAGGCCTCCGCGCCCTCGCCTTCCTCCTTCCTGGGCTCTGCGCAGTGGCAGGGGCATCCCGCCCCACCCACGAAGTGGCGGCCCCGCCCTCCCGCAGCCAGGGCTCACCTGTCGGGGCAGACGCAGATGTCGTGCATGTAGAACTTGACGGCCTTGGACTGCTCCTTGTTCTTGAAGTGGTAATCGGCCAGGAGGTAGTAGAGCTCGTTGACCACTGGAGGGGAGGGGTCGGCCCCTTCAGGGAGGCAGGGCACCTGGCAGGCGAGAGGGCAAGCGTGAGGGGCTGAGGCGCGCAGGCAGTGGGGTGCGGGAGACGGGCCCCGGCCGGCAGCCAGCCCCGACCTCGACAGAGGTGCCCTCGATGTAGGCGGACACTCTGTCCAGGCTCAGGGCGGGCCGCGCAGCACGGGGCACGATGGTGGCGATCCTCCTCAGGAGGTTGGCCAGGTCGGCGGACACGGTGCTGGTCTTGTAGCTGTCAAACTCGGGAAGGGTCTTGGGCTTGAAGTAGTCGAACATGAAGAGGGCATCCTCCCACAGCAGGTCCACCTGCAAGCAGAGACAGGCGGATGGAGCGCAGTCCAGGGCGTGCGCGGTGAGCTCTCCAGGCAAACACTCGGCGTCCCCTGGCAACAAGGCCACCACACACAGGAGACCAAGAAACTGTACCTGCGCACTCGGAGCACCCGCTCGCGGACGGCAGTCCCCAGGGCCACACGTGTGGCGGGGAGAAACGTGGACCAACACAGGCCTAGTCTCCACGAAGACAAACGCTGGGGCTGAGGGCTCACTGTGTGCATCCACATGGCCACGCTGGAGGGCCAGTGACCTGGCTGCCAGATACTAAGCAAGGCTCGCTCTGGGCCGGGGCAGTCTGCACACCACAGGGGTCACAGCGGGACTCTGCCCACGGGGGAACACTTTGGGGGTGGGCTCCCTCAGATCAAAGATTAACTGACTGTATTCAGGAGCCATGAGCTAACACCCACTGCAGTCTGAAAACCCAACACCAAACAAATGGAAACTCTAAGGACTCATGTGTATCAGCCCGACCACGGGGATCTACTGAAGAACGGCCGAGCTGCTGCGTTTTCGGGTAATGAGCTCAGTCATACAGCTACTCCTGCAAGAACACCCGCTCCTTTGACGGGCCTCGTGCGCCTGAGGCAGCAGCCCCCGCCCGCCCGGGCCCTCACCTGCTGGGCCGAGTGCTCCTCCAGGTAGCGGGCCTTGCTCTTCTTGCTGGGGTGGCTGTACAGGCAGTAGAAGCACTGCTCCAGCGCGGTCTCCAGCTCCTCCTTGTACGGGTGCGTGTCCGCCGAGGGGGACGCAGCCAGCTCCTTCTGCAGCACGCGCACCTGAGGCAGGCAGGTGTGCAGAGGCGCTGGGGGAGGGCCCACCAGCCCTGGAGCCACCCGGGCCCCGCTCCACAGGGCCCAAGGAAGGCCTGCCTAGTCTCCCCGCTGCCGGCATACAGGCAGCTTCCAGCTACACTCGTTCATTTCGCCGTTTACCTGCCCCCCAGGTATCTGCAGGAGCACCAGCTCAAGCTGGGCACAGGGAGGCACCGTCCCTGCCCTGGGAACCCTCAGACGCCCACAGAGGGGCGTGAATTAAAGAGTTGGTCACGACGGCAGACGATGAGTCCCGTCAGGGCCGCGGGGACCTGTGGCAGACTCCAGCGAGGCCCTCAGAGGAGGGGATCAACACAGCCAACGGCTGAATCTACGGAGGTAGAGCCACGGCCATCGTTATGCCCTGCTGTTAGCAAACGTATGCCCTTTTCAAGTATCCGTGGCAATTTTCACCAAGACTAGAAATAAAAGGCAAGTCTCCACAAATGCCAGAGACTAAGCATAGTACAGACCACGTCCTCAAAATGTAACTCAATGAAGTTAGAAATGGGTTATATGAAAACAGCAAATGTCAAAACTTATGGCATGCAGCTAAAAATGTACTTGGGGAAAACCTACAATCTTTACCACAGGTATTAGAAAGTGATCACCAATGTAAGCGTTCACTTTAGTAAGTTAGAAAAAACACAGCAATCCTGCACACAGTAAAAAATGATAAATATTAAAAGTACTACTCAATGACCTAGACAGCAAAAAGAAAACCGATCAGTTAACCAACAGCTGGTTGGGTGAAGAAAGTAATTTCAACCAACCGCATGTAAGACTTCTCAACAAAGGAAAGGGAAGCGTAGATAGAGGATGTTGGCGATGACAAAGGGGCAGGGCTAGGGGCACTGCAGAGGCTGTAAAATCTGAAGCAGACACCTCAGCAATTTCATGCTTGCATGAACCCTATTCCGAAAAACAGAACCAAGTTTAGAAGACAGTCCAAGTGAGTCTATAATCGCTAATGAAATAGAGCCAACAAGTTTAAGGCTTACTCTGAGAGAGAGAGAGAGAGAGACAGAGCGAGAGAGAGGCGGAGAGCCACGCAGGGCGCGCAGGCACGCTCCAGACCAGGGCTGACGGCAGGCGGGGGCGGCACTTACGTAGAACCGCAGCAAGGCCCCGTCGGAGTTACAGCACCAGGCCCGCCGGCCCAGGTACTCGTGGGCTGTGTTGAGCAGCATGAGGGACGAGGGGAGCATGGGCGGTTCAGCCGACGCTGGGGAGAGATGGGGTGACAGGACGTCAGCGTGCACGCGGCGGGAGCAGCGGGCCCCTGCCCCGTCTTTACCAAGGGGCCCCACGATGGCCCCCCCCCCCCACTTGCCGCACTTTCCTTTCTCATCTTTTTCCCTTTTAAATCAGGGATGACGCATCTGGCTTCACTTAGGCAGAAGGTGCTTATCAGAAAGCTGACACGAGAGACCATGCAGCAGGTCCCCCACCCCCACCCTATAACCGGGGCTGACGCCTAGTGAGCATTCCAGCAAGCATCTCTCCAAGCATGTGTAAGACACTGTGAAAGATACAGATAAGTCATTTACAACGGCGGAGCCCATACTGTACACACTACTGCTTAACTTCAAAATCCTCACATGTAGATCTATTTAACTATTACAGAAGGGAAAAGAACGACCAAATCTCGGTTAAATGTTTGTGTGCCACTGGCACTGTCAGTAGCTCCTCTAGAACACCTCGGTGTCTTTCAGACTCTGAGCCATAACCCATCGGTCTCAGGACAGAAAGTACTAGAGCGAGCCCCACCCAGCGGGACCAGGGCTGCTTCAGGACACCTGTGTCATACTTTTTATTATTGGTCAGTCCCAGCCAAAATTGGCTTGAAAAGCACTGCTTAAAAAAGTCAGAACAGGAGTAAGTGCAAGCCCTTCTGGTTGCTCGTGCCCTTTACCTCCGTTTCCACTTGCAGCAGCATTGAGCGCGGCCACCCCAGGTCGGTGACGGCTTTTCCTGGCTCCCAGTCTGCTGGCTCGTGCACGCTGCTCCCGGCGCTGCCCGGGATAATGCGGATGTCCCGCTCTGCGCCTGTCGGTCGGCCTGGCCGCTGACTGCATCCCAACTCACGTTCCCTCCCGGTGAGCTCCTTTCTTGCCTCCCGCTGGTTTACTGACCCTGTCCCCCAGCCATGCTCCTGAGACGCCCTCAAGGAGCTGGAGTCCACTGTGATTACAAACGACCCGGCCGTGTGCCTCGGCCCACACGTGCCTGCCTTGAGAACCACGTTGGCACTGAACCGTGCCAGGGAAAAATCTGAAACGAGCCTTGGTTTAACTGCTTCTTCAGTGGAGAAACCTAACACGCCTTTGTCCTCGAAAGACACCCTCCGCCAGGATGTACCTGGATATAGACTGCTATGTAACAGCCTTTCCGGGGACATACCATGTGCTTTCCATCTGCAGACTCGGTGTTAAAGCAACAACTCACAGACCTCTTCTTGTACTTGACGCTGGGTTCCCTGCGGCCGTCGGGGGCTCCCTCATCCCCACACTGGACCAACTCTGTCCTCCACCTTCTCCGGAGCCGTGAGCTCTTCACCACCCCCCGTGGGTCTGGTCGTATGCTCCTGGCTGTTCTGGTTTACACAAGCAGCCAGCCCACTGGGATCCCTGTCTCCCCACCCACCCATTCAAGGTTTGTGGCATTGGACTGTCTTCCTTTCCTTGTTTGCTTTTTGGCAGTTAAAAAAAAAATACTATATTGTGTTTGCATAACTAAGAGGAGACTCAATCCAGGAAATTTTTGTATCACTTTTATAAGAAAAATAACCCATGTTTATAGGTATAAATCTTAATTTTTTTTTCACCACTAAAACTTTTTTTGAAAACACAGACGCTCTATTTGTCAAGAGTTCTAAAGATATCTGTCCTAAAAACTTATTCAAAAAAGTCAGAAGCAAAAAGGCGCGCACAAGGTGCTGACTCCAGAATGACCCAGGAGACAGCAGCGCCGCCCTGGGGGCTGGACCAAGCAGGGCCCTCTGGGCCCGCGCCCACAAGGCACACGGCCGCCGCCTGCAGGGGGCAGGCTCCTTCCTCGGCCCGGCTCCTCCCCAAGGCTGCCCACACGCCCGGCTCTCTGGGGGCCCTGCCCAGCCACCCCACGGCGGCGTGCCCGCCCTGCCCGGCCGTCCCTCGGGCCTCAGGCGTGGCTCTGTGGGTGCTGCTGGTCCTGCTCCCCCCCCACCATGAGCCATCAGGGCCAGAAGCTGTCACTCACAGAGGCCTGACAAGCAGAGAGCCACTGGCAGACGGCTGCGGAGCACAGCCCGCCGAGCAGGAGCGCGCGCAGGCTCCGTGGTCACCGCAATGTGGCTGACTGCGCTGCTGGCGCACTTGGCTGATCCATCAAGGGACTAGCGAAAACCCCCAATAAATGCAATTTTAAGTTTCCTGAATAAACACACAAATATGTGTATGGTAATCATAGCTATATAAAAAGCATGTATACCTTGCAAAGTGAAATCGCTCAGTCATGTCCGACTCTGTGCGACCCTGTGAACTGTAGCCTACCAGGCTCCTCCATCCGTGGGATTTTCCAGGCAAGAATACTAGAGTGGGTTGCCATTTCCTTCTCCAGGGGATCGTCCCGACCCAGGGATTGAACCCGGGTCTCCCGCATTGGGGGCAGATGCTTTAACCTCTGAGCCACCAGGGAAGATGTGTATACCTTAGTCAAGTTTATACTGAAAACGCAAGCAAGCCACAGGGTGCAGCCCGTCTGGCGGAGGCACAGACACTCCGGCCTAAACGTCACTGAGCTGCTGTTCCGCTGTGATCTCTCCCACCGCACACGGGCCCACCAGGCGTCCACTGCCCCGGCTCCAGCGCTGCCCTGCGAAGGCCCTGCTCACCCCATGGGCCCGGCCCAGCCCGACCTGCGCGGCAGCCGTGACTCTGCTGCCCCGGCTGCCCTCCGGCGACCCTGAGACTTGCCACTGTCCCCAGAGTGGCTGAGGCCACCTGACTGGCCTGAGGTCACACAGCCACGCAGTGTGCTTGCCCCGTGCTGCCCAAGTCCTGGCCGCCTAGGCCCCCAGCCAGGACAGGCCGGTGGCTTGAGGCCCCGGGGCCCCACTCCGCACGGTGCTCGCCCCCTGCACTTGACGTGAAACACGGTGGTCTGCAGCCCCACCCCTGCCACACGGTGCATGTAGAAGGTGCCTCTGCCTCCATCCAGGACACTTCCATCGCCCGAGCCCACGCACGCTGGTGGCTTGACACAGACAGACAAGAGGCCGGCCCCTGCGGCCCCATACCTTCATCCGCTGGGCTCTGGAGCTGCTGCTGGTGGCACAGGGAGCGGAAGGCGTCCTCCTCCTGCCGGATGACCCGGTACAGGATGACCCAGGGCAGCACTGAAGTCACGTGGGGCTCCTTGGGCTCCTCCTGCATGGCCATGCTGCAGTCGATGACCTGGGGGACGGGGTGTCACGGCAGGCAGCTCTCCAAGCTGCAGGTGCTGGCCAGGGTGGGGCGGGAGGGGCGGGAAGCAGCCGGGCTACCTGGATGAGGTTGTTGGTGAGCCGGGTGAGGCCACCGGCGGAGGACAAGTCCTGCAGGATGCTGCCGTCCGCCGACAGAGCCTGCTCCATGCCCTGCAGTAGCTGGGTCACTGTGGCCACCCACTCCTCCTTGGCGGCAGTCTCGGTGGCATTGACCATCTGCTGGACCGCCTCATTCAGAGCCACATCGGAGCACTCGAAGCACTGCCGGTGGTCCTCCAGCCGGAGCAAGGAGTCCTGTGTGGGAGGAGAGGGTGGGGAGACATGGCGGCCACGCCCACCACGCAGGCCCTGGGGCCTGGGGCAGGGATGGCAGAGCTGCCCTGTGTTTCTTTAGAAAAAACCAGCATCGAGCAGGAGCTGCTGAGGTGTGCTGAGCCCATGGGCAGAGGTGGAGGCCGCAGCTGGAGCTGAGCCCTCTCAACGAGAATACACAGGGGCGCGGCTGCGAGATGGTCAAGGAAAAGACTAGGGCCCCCGGCATCACCCTCACGTGACAGCACTCCCAGTGCTGAGGCCAGAAAGAGCCAGAAAGCACAAGACTAGCTGCCAGTGACCGAGGACAGCAGGTCACCCCTGACTAGGACAACAGACCATCCACCCAAAACAGAGGCTGTCAGAGATAATGGGAATGCAGTGAAGTGGCTACATTTGAAGCTAACATGCAAAGCTCACCAGGGTGCCTATAAACCAGAAACACACAGTCAGAAGATACAACGACCGGCAGTAACATCCTGCTAAAACAGCAACCCAAAATATCAGGACTAGAATCCACACGACCGTGAGGAAACTGCACCCTTAAGATGAAGAACGCGGCAGGGAGATCATCACAGGGCGACCGAGATGCCTGCATGTCCCAGAGGGGGTTCCAAGTCAGGCCTCCACCCTACAAATGCTCGGTGAAGCGTGCTACAAGCAAGCATGAACCCAACACCTAACGTGGCTGGAAGCAGCTCAGTGCACGGACCTCTGTCTGTCCACTGACACATCACCTGCCAGCCTCCCGTGTGGAGAGCAGGCTCTGTCAGAGGGGCCCCCACCTGCCTGGTGCCAGGCACACTGCAGGAGCTCCATCCTGAGTCTGCAGCCACGGGACGAAGGCTGTTCCAGCCTTGGAAAGGCTTTCTAAGGATAACAAACAAATTTACCACCATCTGAAAACATTAAGAGGTTTGATGTGGTAAAAATTCAAAACTTCTTTATGTCAAAGAAAACACAAGCTGCAATTTAAAATCAGACAAAAAACTGACAAGAGTATGTGAGGAGAAAAAGGTTGCAACCTTTAATATATAAAAAGCATTCCAAATCAATAAGAAAACACATTCTGCCAACAGGAAACTGAGCAAAGATCAGGTCGCTCCTGCACACGCAGCAGCAGCCCCCCACCCCCCCCCCCGGCAGCCGGTCGGCCTTGTCTCAGGCCCAGCACAGCGTGGTGCCTCCTCAGCAGGTACCCGCCCCTCCAGGGCTGTGGGCGGGGGGCTGTCCTCTTACCCAGAAGCTCCAGACCACAGAGCAAGACTGCCTGAGCCACTGGGCTGGCCTCTCCCTGGACACATTCAGCTGTCCCCTACCCCCAGCGTGGGCACTGAGGTTATCACGGCTCCTCCCCGGTCCTCACGTAGGGCTGCCTGACCTCCTCTCCCCTCCTCCTCACCCCCTGCCTCCCCCTCCAGGTCCACTTGCTCCCAGCCACACCTCTTACCTGTTTTCCAGTTCAAGAAGACTGAGAGAAGCCGGGGCTCCCTTCCCAAACCCAAGTGTAGGTCCCCAGAGAGGTAACGAGTTTGAGGGACGGGCTGCCAGCCCGGCCCACACCGCCCAGCATGCCCCGGGCATCGTCCTCCATGCCCACATGCTGAGCAGGACGCCCGCATGCACGAGCTCGTGCGGCCCCACGGCAGGCCTCTGGGGCAAGGGTGAGCATCCCTGCCCTGGGATGAGATGCGGGAATGCCCAGCCCAACAGACGCCATGCCCAGCTGGTCCCCAGGTGCCAGGGCTGGGGGTGGGCTCAGCTGCAGAAGACAGGGTCGTGAAGAGGGCCGAGAGGGCACACAGGCCCCACCCGCCACAGCTGCTCCTTTCCTTCAACAGCGCGAGCCTCCAGGGCTGTTTACCTTGCTGCGCTTTTGTGGCTGCTGCTGTCGCACAGACACTTTATCTGGTTTTATACACCTGGGGTACAGGGGACACCTGGAGCGACAGGCAGGCGTGGCCTCGGAGCACGGAGCGAAGCAGGGCCAGGGCTAACAGGGCGCTGCCAGGGGAGCGCCCTGGCCACGGCAACAGCCTCCCCCAGCAGCACAGGAGAGGGGTCCACACGCGCACCACAGACGGTCCGCACCGGGGTCACACTGATCCTATCCTGTGCAGCCAAGACGGACAAGCCCCACACAGTCAGCAACAGCAAGACCGGGAGGGGACTGTGGCGCAGACCAACTCCTTACTGCCACATTCAGACTTAAACTGAAGAAAGTGGGGAAACCACCAGACCATTCAGGTGTGACCTAAATCAGATCCCTTATGACTATACAGTGGAAGTGAGCAACAGATTTAAGGGACCAGACCTGATTGACAGACTGCCTGATGAACTATGGACGGAGGTTCGTGACACTGTACAGGAGACAGGGATCAAGACCATCCCTATGGAAAAGAAATGCAAATAGGCAAAATGGCTGTCTGAGGAGGCCTTACAAATAGCTGTGAAAAGAAGAGAAGTGAAAAGCAAAGGAGAAAAGGAAAGATATTCCCATCTGAATGCAGAGTTCCAAAGAATAGCCAGGAGAGATAAAAAAGGTTTCCTCAGTGATCAGTGCAAAGAAATAGAGGAAAACAACAGAATGGGAAAGACTAGAGATCTCTTCAAGAAAATCAGAGACACCAAGGGAACATTTCATGCAAAGATGCGTTCAATAAAGGACAGAAATGGTACGGACCTAACAGAAGCAGAAGATATTAAGAAAAGGTGGCAAGAATACCAGTTAATTTTAAAACCAGTAAAAGAAGAAGTCCAAGCAATAAACTAGAAAAATGCATTTAGAAAAAAAGGAAATACAAAGCAAAAAAAGGCAGACGGACCCTCAGGTGAATGGATGGCTGAGCCCGACCAGCCATGCAAGGTTCAGAGCCAAAGGCGGGGGGGTGTCCCTTAACCCCAGCAGCACCCCTCCCCCGACCTTCTGACCACTGTGGCCCAGAGCCAAGGGGAGGGCTTGGCTCCGCTTCCCTCCAGGGAAACAGAGGGCAAGGGCGAGGCGGGGGCACGCACCTGCAGCAGCAGCAGCTGGGCCGGCCTCTCGGGCACGGACGTCATGAACTCCAGGTGCTTGGCACGGTCAAATCCGCTGGGACACAAGGTGGGGCGCAGCAGGCGCACGACAGCGCGGTGGTCGCCGGCCTCGTACAGCCGCTGCGTCTCCTCCAGAGACTGGCACCGCTCCAGCGACCGCAGGTTCTTGTCAATCTGGAAAAGGCCCAGGATCACTGGCTCACCACCAAGCTGTCGCGGGCCCCCGAGGTGGCCAAGGTTCTGCCCTTACCAGACCCAGACGAGAGGCATTCACAGCAAGCAACTACTTTACAGACAGCGTTTCTGTGAGGGTCAAAGCATTCCAATCTTTGAACAACAAATACACCAAAAAACACAACTACCTCAGAAGCACAGGCTCCAGACAGAGTATGCCAAAACAGTTAGCCAGCCTCCAGGTCATGCTTCAGCAACCCAGACCCCTGGGCCGGGGTGTGAGGCTGCGGAGGCCATGCGGGCCCAGGCCAGAGGCCGTCACCCACCACCACCCCCGGCGCCTCTGCCCCAGGGGGCCTGCGGGCACAGGCAGCAGGCCGCTACACCGGGCCAGGCCCTTACAAATGCAGGGCCTGCCGGCCCCCAGCACAGGTGGCCGTGTCACAGACATGGAGCTGCGGGCGGGGCCGGGGCTGCACAGAGGGCGGGGTGAGAACCTTGGCCCGCTGACCGCCCCAGGGCCAGAGCCGTGCTGGTCTGCTTCTGGGGCGTTCCCCTCATCCTGCTGGAGCTGCCCCCACACAAGAGCCTGGCAGCCAAGCAAGAACCCTCCCCACCCCCAGCAGACAGCCCCGTTTCCAGCCCCCGGCCCCCAGCCCCCAGTGGGTGCTCCATCAGGGCTGAGCCTTCAAGTGCACAGCACCCTGAGCACCAGGGCTGCCTCCACTGGGCCCCCTCCCGCCCTGCTCAGCCCCCGGCCCATCTCCCAGCCCACATGGACAGGTCAGGCCTCTGACGGGAAAGCACCGCTGAGGACGCTCTGCTCACCTCCTCCAGAGAGACCACCGAGTCGTTGTGCAGGTTGGGCAGGCGGACGACCACGCCTCCCTGCTCAGCGCCCGAGGCAGCCGCGCCCTGCAGCAGCTCTGTGCAGATGGCGTAGTTCTCCAGGGCCTGTTCCATGTCTCCCTGGGCAGAGGAGCGGCACTCACTGCGCTCCCCAGGGCCTGCCTCCCGAGCCCCCCACGCGGGGGGCACCGCAAGGTGGGTGTGGCCAATTCCCACCACACCGCCACACAGTGGCTGGCCAGCGTGGGGCTCAGCACGTGTCTGCTGAATGGACGAATGGACGAGTGACTCACGCCACAGCTCTCGGGGGACCACTGTGACCCCCGTGGCGGGGGAGCACAGCCCAGGATCCGGCCCGAGCTCAGGCGAAGGTGGCGGAGGTGGGACTCGGCCGGGCCTGCCCCACTCCAGAACCGACTGAAGGGTGCCATGGTGTTCAAGGGGCTGGGGCCAGCCAGCCCACCCCAGTCCTCTAGACGACTTTCTCAGGAAATGCAAGCAAAAGGCCAAGGCTGCGAGGCAACCTCCCTGGGTCTGTGGGGCCCATGAGACCCTCCCGGCGCTGTGGCTAGGTGGATGGTGGGCACACTGGTTCCAGGACCCTGAAGGTTGCCCCTCATACCCCGCTTCCTCATGCCGAGCCCAGCGCCCAGGTGCCATCACGCATGCACACACACACGCTCCATCACGTGACCAGCCCCTCCCCCTCCTTGCTGGGTGCCTGGGCTTCCTCCCCAAGCAGCCGCCCCCAGACCAACCTGCAGCGCCAGGAATCGAGCCTTCAACCAGTACACGCGGACCACAAACTCCAGCCACCCATCCTCAAACAGGTCCCGCTGGGATGAGGCAAACGACAGCTGCAGGAGGTCCCCCAGGAAGTGGGCCCCTGGGAAGTCGGGTCCGAACCTGCCATTCACCACGCCTGCGGGGCAGTTCCGAGGAGACACTGAAAACCGTCAGGCCGGAAGGAGTCAACCTCGTGAGTGGGGCCCAGATGCTCTCCTGCTCCCCGAGGCCCTGAGCCCTCGGAGCCCCATGGCCCCAAGTGGCCAGTGTCAAAGCCAGACAGGCCCAACAGGGATGCAGAAACCCTGGGGCTCACGGACCTCAGCAAGCAGACTGAGCTGAGCGTATCTGGGGACATGCAAAGTGTCCGGTGATGAACTGAGGAAATAGAGATGCTATGGCCCTCACCCCGAGTTACAAGCAGGTGGGTGGCTCCCCTGGGGCCCAGCCACTTCTCAGAGACCCGGGTCTTTCCTGGCCTGACAAGCCGACCCAGGAAATGTGCCCCCGCAGGAGTGACTCAGTCCCCGGCTCCTGCCCCCTCCAGAAAATGGGCCCCCACGGAACACGGAAGGCAGCCTACCTGCAGAGCTCCGGCCCTTGGTCAACAGCCACTGGTCCAGTTGCAGCTCCATGCAGGACAGGGACATCAGCATCATCTCCTGCAGGACGGGTGTGGGGGGGTCAGCGACGGGTCACAGGGGCCGAGGGTGGAGACAGAAGGAGCCTCAACTAGACTCTATTCTGACAGGGACACTACTTTCCCCTCTATGCACTTTCCATCCTGAGAGTGATAACCAGTGACTACCTGCTGGAATCTAAGGACAGACAGATGGATCTCCCTGGGACGGACTCGGGAACACCAGTGAGACCCACCCGCCTCCAGTCCTCGGGACGGTCCCGTGCAAGAGGTGGCCCTGCCACCTGCCGAGCACAGGCCCTCAGCCCTGACAGTGCCTGGGGTGGGAGCACACTCCCCCGTGCACCAGGAAGCTGAGGTCCAGCAGTAAGGAGGCACGGGCCCAGCCAAGGGGGCACAGATGAGAAGTGACCAAGCTGCCTGTCCGAGGACCAAAGCTTAGCCCCTCCCGCCGCTCCACCCTGCCCCAGGGAAGCAGACCCAGGCAGATGCTGCCAGGAGGCAGTCCCAGGAGTGTCCCAGCAGGGGCTGCCTGCCCAGGGGCCCCTGACCCACACAGCCCTGAGCACTGTGAGCCCAGGGCTCCTCCACCTCTGGGGCCCTGAACGCCCCCAGTGCTGCCCCTGGAAGCAGCCGCCCTCCTCCGGGGAAGAGGGTCACGGTGCCCTGCAGACCCACCTGGATGTGCCGGTTGCTGCAGTCCCTGAGCAGCGGGTTGGGCAGGCTGGCACTGTGCCGCCGCCAGTTGTGGTAGGTGCTGAGCACGACCTCCGCCAGGCCGGGCGGCCAGCGCAGCAGGAACCTGCGGCCCATGCTCTTCAGGAAGCACATCATCAGCTCCAGGATGCCCCCGTTGCTCAGGTTCCCCAGCAGGAAGGTGTGCACGTCCTGCTTCTCTGCCAGAGGAGGGGCCCGACGTGAGGGGGACCCAGCGTGAGGGGGGGGACACGACGTGAGGGAGGACCCGACGTGGGACGGGGCAACATGACGTGAGGGGAACCCGGTGTGAGGGGGGACCCGACGTGAGGTGGGGGACATGACGTGAGGTGGGGGACATGACGTGAGGGAGGACCCAACGTGGGACGGGGCAACATGACGTGAGGGGAACCCGGTGTGAGGGGGAACCCAATGTGTGGAGGACCCCGACGTGAGGGGGACCCGACATAAGGGAGGACCCGACATGAAGAGGGGGACCCAGCGTGAGGGGGGACCCGACGTGAGGTGGGGGGACACGACGTGAGGGGGGGGACACGACGTGAGGGGGGCCCTGACGTGAGGGGGACCTGACGTGGCGGGGGGTGCGATGTGACATGAGGGGGAACCTAACACAAGGGGGGCTGCAACGTGAGGGGGCCCCTGACGTGAGGTGGGGGACGCGAGGGGGACCTGACGCGAGGGGGGACCTCCACGCCAGGCCTGCCTTCTTTGGGAGAGGAGGGCACCAGTGTGGAGAGCCCGAGCTCCCCACAGCTGTGGGTGCCCCTGTCTGAACCTCCAGGGCCCAGGAGGGTAGGGTCTCGTGTCAGCACAGCACCCAGCGCTCGGCCACACCTAACTGAGACGAACCATTCGACTAGCAAGGCCCGCGCCAGGATGGTCCAGCACCCTCACCTGGCTGACCTTAGAGCTCAGGCGGGATGGAGCCAGGCAGCCTTGGACCACCCCCTAGCAGCGCCCGCGGTGCCCGCTCCTACCGGACTCCATGAATGTGGCCGAGTCGGAGGACAGCCTGTGGGGCCCTGCACTGGGGAAGCTCTCCAGCCTGGCCTCTGGAGGGACTTCGTAGCTATTAAAGGGGTCGTCTTCCTCCTCAGGGTCCAGCTTTCTCAACCTGCAGGGAACACACCAGACTCAAACAAGCCCCGGCATACATTCCCACACCGGCCCAGCTGGCCCCAGGCAAGGGGGCTCCGCCTCTCCAGCCTTCTGTGGCCCATGCCCTGCCTTCACCCATCCCATCAGGTGGTCACCAGGCATCGGGCCGAGGTCAGAATACAGCCAGGATTGCAGCAACCCCTGCCCACGGGAAGCTGACCTTCGAGTGGGAAACACAGAAGGGACCCACATAGGAACTGATGCCCCCAGGGAGCTGGAGACAGCGGCTGCAGGACTTTGCCTGGACGGCAGTTGGCCAAGCCTCCACACGCTGAGGCCCAAAGCGGGCTGGGGCGGTAAGGAGAGAGTGGGGGGGGCAGGCGGCACCTCCACGACTCCTCACAGTGCTCTGGGCTCGGGGGGGAGGGGGTCTCTCCCGGCAGACCCCCAGGGACTCCGCTTTTAGTTGTCCCCGCCGCCCCCCCAAGGATGGACAGGTGGTGCCTCCCGACCTCGAGCTGCACAAATGCACTGCCCGCCCCCACTGGGAACTGCGCCCAGCAAGCCACTGTGTGCCCCTGCCTAACCATTCAAGGAAGCTGACGTGAAAGCCACACAGGAAACCAGCAGTTGAAACAAAGATAAAAAAGAAGGAAGACACCATTCCCCAGTAGTGGGGTGGGGGAACAAGGATTGGGGCGGGGCAGCGGGAGGCAGGGGTTGTGGGGGGTGGCCCTGGGGCGCCCAGCACCTCCTTGAGGTGGCCCCACTGGGAGGCCTGCTCACGGAGGGGCGGCTTGGGAGGAAGCCACCAAGAGCCCACGTCCGGCTCACGCCGAGAACGGCTCCACTCGGGCACCTCCCTCTCCCCACAGAAACAGAAAGGCAAGAAACTAGGAAAACAGCATCCTGTGGCCAAAGAGAATCACAAGCCACCAAAAGCTCCTGGCTGCCCTCCCCTCATCGGCCTGGGTGCACCACCCTGGAGCCGAACGTCAGGAGCCAGACACCAGCTCAACACCCGAGAAGGATGCTCACGGACACATGGCCAACTCCCAGAGTGCAGGACCACGGAAGGGAGAAAACGGTGTAAAGTCTCAAAGATACAAAGACACAAGGCACAGGAGAGGACACCCCGGCTCAGAAGATGGGCCCCTCAAATGTCGGCGGGGAGAGAGAACCCGCCTGCTCTCTGCGCTCGGGCAAGGGTGGTAGGAAGTCCAGCAGTGTAAGCCAGGAGAGCGCAGACATTGAGGCCCCAAAGTGTCTGAGGGAGGGGACAGGGCAAGACACAGAGGCCGGAGAAGACCCAGGGGATGAGCACAGGGGCGCAGACCCCCTTCCCCAGGCAGCCAGGCCCATCTCCTCCTGGGAGGCTTCTCTGAGGAACCCAAGAAACAGGGGATGACTCCCAAACCCGCCATCTACTTTCTCAAGCTCCAGGGACCCTGCGGAGCCCGGAGAAGCCAAGCAGGCACGTCCCCTCCCACGGGCTGTCCCGGCATCTGTGCCTGAACAACATGAGGCCCAGGCATGAGGCGTGAGCAGCAGCCCCAGTCCGGGGGCAGAGGAGGCACCCATGGGGAGGCAGGTGGGGGGGGGACACGCAGGAGGGAGGCGGGAGGCTGTGTGCTTCCTCTGCTGAGACCCAGAGCACCGCACCTGGACGGCAGGAACTTCAGCAGCAGCTCCTGGAAGTCCACCTTCTCTTCCTTCTTGCACTTGGTGTTTCGGACGCGGGCAGACCGCCGCTTCGCTGTCTCCCCGCTCTCCTCGGAAATCTTTTTCCGTTTCACTCCTTTCTTGGATTTATCTCCCCCGGAGACATCACCTTTACAAAGAGAGCAAGTTGAATGCTTAGGAGAGTTGGGCCATGGAAACGCACCTCAAGGCGCTCAGTCCTTTTATATATAACCTGCTTGCATACTTAACTTGCGGTTTCTCAGACATTCAAGAAATCTCCTGTCCCCTCTAGCAAAAAAGAGCCTGAGAAAAGGCCATTTCAAATCCCTTAATCTCACCCCTTTCTCACCCACAGGCCAGGCCTCAAGACTACTTTCCAAAGCTACAGAATGCCAGGGTCTGAGGGTCAAAGCCCCCCCCACTGGCTGTCCTGGGAGGGGGCTAAGCAAGCAGCAGGGACCCTGACTCTGCCCTAGAGCAGGGCCCAGTGACAGGATGCGGGCAAGAGGGTCACATGATTCATAGCGGACAGGCGTCACTCGTGATGAAGTTAAAAAGTTAGAAACCATCACATACATGTTCATTCAGAACCTTCTTTAGCTGCCACATAGGCTTTATCAGCAACACAGAAATCTAGGAAAGGCTTAGAAGCTTTGGTCGAAGTTTTTTTGGAAGGCTCCAATGATAAAAATCAGTAATGCCATTCCAAGGGACATGACCACAGACGGCGGGGACTGCTGGCTGCTGCTGAAGCTGGGAGTGTCAGTGCCCAACAGCACTGCGGGCAGGGCAGGGGCCGGCCAGAGCAGAGCCAGCAGAGGGACCCGCCAGGCCACAGCTCACAGGCAGGGGGGCCTGAGGAGCTGTCCCCGACACCAACCCCGCACCCAGGGCCCCACTGTGGAGGGAGGCCGGCCAGCAGCCCGGAGCTCTCCTGCGTGGCCGGGCAGCAGCAGGACCCGGCCTTTGGAGGGCAGGGCGCTCCAACTCTCACTGCCACTCAGCAGACGGGGCCCCCTGAAGCCTAGCCCAGGGCCTGCTCACCAGGGGGGACGCCCGTCTCCAGCAGGCTGGGGCTGTGCAGCGGGAAGCTGGCCGCGGGCACGGGGGTGAACGACAGCAGGGGCTCCGCTGCAGAGGCAGCGGGACTGGCGCTGGCGGGGCGTGGCTGGAGCACGCTGACGGGCGCCGCCTCCTCAGGGGACGAGGGGCGCTGTCCGGGGTCCTGATAGTCAGACAGGTCGACCCTCTTGCCGAGGCTGGGCCGCGGGGGCTCGCAGGTGGTGAGGTGGCGGTACGTGGCCAGCAGGCTCTCGCCGAGGCACTTCCAGCTGCAGGGAGCAGGTCACCACAGGGCTCAGCACCCACCACGGGGGGCCCTGAGCCCAGGCTGCCGTCCCCACGAGGGCGGGGGGCCGGGGTGCGTAACCGCTGAGGTGGAGCGGCTGGAGCGGGGGCAGAGCCCACACCCTCCACACGCCTCGCAGGAGCCCCAAGGCATCTCCGCCCTGGCAGGCAGGGGCAGCCGTGGGCTCACGCGGTAATGCCTTCTGAGCAAGGTCCCGTCTTTACCGCCCAGTGGCCTTGCCCTGTGGCCACCTGTCTGATTTCCTGGGAGACGGCTACTGACAGGGATGTGCGCCAAAGGGGCTCAACAGCTCCTGGGCCGGAGCCTGCCGCATGCAAACCGAGAACTTGGGATCTCGCCGTGAGCAGGCCGTGCTGCGTGCTGTGTGTGGTGAGGGGCAGCAAGGGCTCTGCGGCACGCGGTCTGCTCTGCGCTCTGTGCCATCACATGTTGTGCTGCATGCCAGGCTGTGCTGTGGCGTGACGCAGGGTGGCATAAGGTACCCACCCACCCGTCCCTGAACAGCTCGCCGGGCCCTCAGACTAAAGTCCAAGGCCTCCACCTGTTGTCACGGTGCTGCCTGCCCGACCTCACTGCCCCACCCCCCCATACCCTCACCTGCATAGCTTCCTTCTGTTCTGCAAACAAAACCACGCCCCACACCCTGCAGGGACTTTGCACAGGCTTCCCTCTGCCTGACCCATGCCCACTCCTCCCTGGACTCCAGCTCTGGCCCTAAACCCTCTCCCACCCACGCAGCAGCGTGACCCCGTCATGAGCGTGGACTTGCGAGCAGGACGCCAGGCCCTGCAGTGGGCTCCCCACTCACCCTTAGCCCCTCAGAGCCCTGATGGCCCCTGTCCACCTTCCCGTCTCCCTTCGGGGGGACGGTGAGAGGGGCTGACAGGAGCGTGGCAGGTGGCGGATCAAGGGCAGCATGGACAGAGGGGCTCCCGGCAGCAGTCACCTGCCTGTGTGCCCCGCGTCCCCGCCCATGCAGGGCCCTGCAGCCACCTGGCACCCTGGACAACCTACGTGAGGAAGGGGATGGGCTGCACCAGCTTCAGGTCCGGCTCCTTCTCGCGCACCGTCAGCGCCTGCCGCTTCCTGCGCAGCCCCAGGGCCTCGTCCACGATGGCCTGCGACTCGGCTGGGCTCACTGACACCTCGTGGATGGACATGTCACTGCGAGTGCAAGGCACAGAGGTGTGGCCAGGGCACATCAGAGCCACGGCGTGCAGTGAGCACCCTGCAACCTGCATTAATTCTTCCACAAATAAAATTACCGCTTGGGCTGAGAAGGGCAGTAATTAGCATTCCTAATACCCACGTACACTGCATGACTAATGCCCTTTAATCTGTTCACAACTGGGCAACAGGTCTTCATCTGCATTAGCAGGACCACACTGATAGCAGAAAATCACATGCTGCTCTCATTCTTTGCTGAAAAGTTTGTGAGGATTTAACTATCCCATACTGTCCATCCAAAAATAGCCCTCAGACCAGCCAAGCTCATCAAAGCCGATGGAAGTCAATAGCAAGGGTGGACCTTGAGGCCCAGCATGCTTCCCACGGACACACCTCTGCCAGCGGGGGCCCCTCCCTGCAGGGCTTCCCCGCACTCATGGGCTCAGCACCCGCCTCCCCAGGGAAGGGCAGTCCCCTCAGGACAGACGGGAACAAAAGATGCCGTCTCCCGAGGTACAAACACCGCGACAAACGACCACTAACCCCCAGTGGAAAACTCCCAGGGCCAAGCTGATACCATGGGTGGGAGCAGTGGTGAGGGAGGCAACCCGAGCTTGGAAAGCTGCCGAGGGGGGACCCGGGAGCCAGAACACGAAAGAGGCAGAAGAGTGGGCCAGGGAGAGGTGGGGACTCCAGTGAGGGTGCTGGGGAGCCAGGGCAGGGCCAGCAGGGCCAGCAGGGCCAGCCCAGAGCCTGCGGGCCCAAGACCGCTCTCCTCCCAGGGAGGGGACAGGAGGACTGGGCGGTCGGGCTGCAAAGGGCCTCAGAGACGGGCCCCATCCCAGAGGCAGGCAGGGTGGGTCAGAGACGGGCCAGGCAGTGTGGAAAGCCCCGCCTCGGAGAGGGGAAGTGGGCAGCAAGGTGGACAGAGGCAGCCCTGAATGCCCGAAGGAGAGGCGCGGGCAGGGCAGACTGTGAGGGACCTACCACTTGAGGAACATGCGGAGGGAGTCCTGGCGGAGGCACGGCTGCTCCTGGAAGATCTTCTCCTTGAGCACCAGCCCCTTGCTGTAGCAGCAGTCCTTCTCCAAGGCCTTGCAGATGAAGTACAGGCATGCTGGCAGAGAGAGACAGGTGTGACCTTGGGCTGCCTCTGACACCCTGGCCTTGCCAGTGATGCCAGGGAAGGGTCCCTGCTCTGGGGGCCAAAAGACACTGGGTAAACAAGGACAAGACACCACCTGGACCCATCCAATCAGGAACCATTTCTGAAAATAGTAACCCCAAGGCTGCCGGGGAGGAGGAGGATGGGCTGGGCAACCTTTCTAGGGAACGGGGGGGGCATTACACACAGAACCTCGACCCAAGAAACCCACCCTACAGGGGCTAGCTGCCCGCAAACCGGAGCACGACTGCCAGCTCACTCTGCTCTGGACTGGACGGCCCAGGGCCCAGCCCAGCTCCCCAGCCTGAGTGCGGATGCGAGGCACTCCCATCAGGAATCAGCAGAGGAGAACAGAGCGGGGAGAGGGGAGGAAAGCCAGGACAGAGGCCTGGAAGCCAGGCAGAGGGCTGGAAGGAAGGCGGAGCCGGGCCGCCCCACCAGCCACCCACTGAAGGAGAGTGGGGCTCCCGGGGGAGGGGCCGCAGCAGGGCTGATGTGCCCACAGCAGAGGGAGGCCCGCCGAGTCGGCCCAGGGTCCACCTAACAGCGGCTCATGCTCTGCGTGGGGTTAAGCTCAGGGATGCCCGTCAGCCCTCACAGGCACACACACCGCTCTGTCCCCCAAGCCATCTTCTGCTCAAGACCTGGGTTTACCAAGCATAGAGCCTGAGCTAGAGCCTGAGCCGGGACGCAGAGACGGCAGGATACTGAAGGCTGGGCCTCCAGGGGGCGCCCGAACTCCAGGACGGGCCCCAGGGAGCCGACAGTCAGGGAAGATGCAAGCGCCAGAGTTGAAACAGGGAAACGGGTGACACGCAGACGGCCACAGAAGCACACACACCCGTGAGGGGCACAAGGCCCGCGTGTGGAGGCGACCCCACGTGCAAGTGTGCGATGTCAGACATGCAGAGGAGAGGACAGACGGCGGAGGCCCAACGGCGCAGGGGGCCAGACAGGCGGGCCCCGCCTGCACGGGGCAGGGGCGGCTGAGCTGGCTCTGGGGACCCAGCAGCTGGCCCCTGCAGCCAGGCTCGAGCACACGGAGCCAGGGAGGGGTGTGGGCCCAGCTTCCCAGCCTCCGCCACCCCCAGAAAGGGAAGGAAGAGCCGCCAGAGCCAGCCTCCCGGCCGAAACCTTCAATCAGACTGGGCGCTGCTGCACGTCTGGGCCCGAGGCCAGCTCCCCTGCACCCTGTCCTGCCCGGGGCCCTCCCACACAGCCGCCGGGAGGAGCCAGCCCAGGAGACCCAGTACCCCGTCAGCGCCCGCCTCGGGATGGCCCACAGAGGGCCACGTGTCTCCTGCAGAGCAGAGCGCCAGGCAGGGCAGAGAGGGATGCCACCACAAGGCAGACGGGGGCTCTGTCTGGCACAGGTCTTTCCAGCGGCCATGCTGCTCTACACAAGGAGGGAAGGATGAGAGGAGAAAGTGACCTTCTGGCATTGGGAGTGAGGCTGCAGCCGCCAGGCCACCTGTCAGCAAATTTCAGGAGCAGGCCTGGGGCAGACGCAGCGGGGTAGGGGGGAGCAGGGGATGAAAGGCGGAAGGGAACCTGTCTTCCTACCACAATGCGAGCGGCAAACCTCGACTGAGGAAGAAAGCTAGCAGAGCATGCTGGGGAAGCAAACACATCTCCATTTCCCCTGAACGCTGGGCAGAGAGCCCTTCCACATCAGCGCTGGCCCCGAGCTCAGCCAAGCCACCCTCCCTCCTCAAGTGCTCGCAGGAGAACGCAGTCACGCCCACTCACTGGTGTAGTCGCCGAGGGTGTACAGGACAGTGATGAGGTTGTCCAGGCAGGGCCAGTGGTCAGGGTTGCACCGAAGCCCTTCCTCAAACGCGTGGCGAGCCAGGGGCACCCGGATGAGCCTCAGGGCCACGTGTCCAATCTTATACCAGAGGTTGACGTCTGTGGAGTCCAGCATGACCGCCTGCAAGCAGGGCCGCATACGCGTGCTCAGTCGACCCCACCCCCTCCAGCAGGCTTCTGAGGGGACAGCACTGGCCTGGGCCCCCAGACTGCCCAGGGATGACAGGGGAGCCACGTGGCCCCCAGGGGCTGCCAAAGACCCACGGGGCACACCTCCAGGTAGAACTCCATGGCCGTCTCCAGGTCCTCCCGCTGAGCAGCCAGCTGCGCCAGGTTCTTGTACGTGGAGTACTTCAGCATCAGCCCAGGGTGCTTCAGCCCCTCCTTCTCATCACCAGACGGAACCGCCTGGGAACGTGGCAGAGAGGCGCAAAGTGAGAGCCAGGCCCTGAAGCCTCCGCGGGCGGTTAGCAGGGCCCCTGGCCTCTGTGCAGGCCTGGGGGCCAGTCCAGAACCACTCTCCACTGGAAACCAGTATGGCCCCAGGGGTCTTTCAAGGACTCCTCCACCCCCGCCCCAGCTCCGAGCACACAAAGGAGAAAGGCCAGACCCCTGGGGGGCAGTGTGCAGCCCATCCGGGCAGGGACACTTCCAGCACGCCCATCACGCCGGAGAGCCCCAGCCCGGAAGGTGATGTTTACAGCACTTGTGTGCTGGCCGCCCAGCACACCCCACACCACTCCTGGCTCTGGCGCTTCACTAAGCGGAAGGCCCTGGACCATCACAGCGCCGTCGCCACACTGTGAGGAGGACAGAGCGCCCCCACCTGGTAGACTGTGAAGCCCCAGTAGGAAGGGCAGCTGGCATTTGGGGCTGTCACTCTGTCCCTAGAACTGTTCCGCATGCTTCTCCGGACTCGCTCGGCCTCGGAGCACCCCAGCAAGAAGGGCGTTCTGCCGGCGGCAAAGCCTGGGGCACAGGGCCTGCCTGGCCCCTGGGCCTCACCTCCCGCAGCAGGCGTGCCTCCAGCAGCTCGTGGTAGGCCTTGGCGGACTCCTCAAATCGGTCATGCTTCTGCAGATCCAGGGCCTTGTGGTACAAGGCAAAAGCCTCTGCTTCCTGAAAACCAAGATGGGAGACATTTTTAGAGAGCACAAAGGTGTGTCGTTTTAAGCCGACAGTGTGTGGGGGGCTGCACTCGGGCTGGGTGACCCGTACTCGTGGTGGTGGCGATGGTCCTGAGGCTCTGCCCTCCCAGGGGCTCAGTGCTCAGCAGCCCCCCAGGTGGACACGGGCAACGCGGGCTCAGCTGAGTCTGAGCAATGGCAGGCAGCACGCCGAGGCCACAGCCAGAGCAAGGCCAAGGTTCCAGGAGCCCTGCTGACACCACACCAGCCAGAATAACCCAGACCCCAAGCGGGAAATGAGACTCCAGGGCCAGCTGCAGAGGGGCCCGTGACCACATACCTGCGCCTCCTTTGTCTGGGTCTTGTGACTTTTACAGCTTCCTTCATGATCGTCTTCGACCGTGGAGCTAGCATTTAAGGCTGCGATTCGAATCTAGAGGCAGAGGTATGAGGGAGGAGAAGAGCTGCTTTCACATGAAAGGTGGCTCATCTCGTCAGTAACCCACAAGGCGCACAGCCCTCTGAAACACAGTCCACCTCAAACAGCTGCAGCCTCCCCAGCTGTGGGGCTGAGTGACAGGGGACCACCCAGGGAAAGGGGGAACCGGAACATTCTGAAGGGACCACACCAACCCACTTAGGGAACGTGTCCACTACAGAAGGGGCAGGCTGGGGACACCCAGCAATGGCCTAACGCGGCAGAAGACCCAGGCATCGAAAAAACAGACTCCAGTGACACGGGCTGTGTCTCTCTGCCACAGAGACGTGGCCCTGCCAACTACCAGGAGGGCGGACACCCACACCCTCAAAGGACGGCCTTCAGGGCCCACCCAAGAACCCACCCCTCACCCTGGAGTGCCACGGCCAAGCACCAGCACATACCATCATCAAAGCCTCTGGCACCACCCAGCAGCAGGGCAGGGCCAGCCCATACGGCTCCTAGGGAGGAAGCAGGACAGGCTGAGGGGGGGCGGTCCAGGAAGAGCCGGGCCACCAGGAACCCCGGTCCAAAACCACAGGCCTCTGGCTCTGGGCACCCAGGTTAGTGGGCCTTGGGACGACTCTGCAGCCTGTCGCCTAGGGAGCCCCTGGCCTTGGGCTGGGCACCCACACTGGCTGAACAAGGTCCGGGGGACGCGGAGGAGACAGCCTGACACCGCCCCAGGGCTCACTGCTAAGCACACGCAGTAGATCAACAAACAGTGATTTCCTCAAAAGTTGACTAAAATGGAAACACAGGCAGCAGGTACAGAACAAGTCACCCGCAGGGATGGGGGAAGGTGAAGGAGGAAGGTCTGCGGAAAGACCCAGAAGGAACAGCACTGGGGTGCAGGCGGGGTCACAGGGGCCTGGAGGGCAGGAGGGAAATGGGAAAGAAAAAACTATGGGAAATACCAAGGAAAAACTTAGAGGTAGGCAGACCAGTGTGAAATCTATAAAAAAAGATAGGACTGGTGAGGACGTGCAGAAATCAGACCCTCATACCCTGCAGGTGGGAATGAAAAACAGTGAAAACTACTGGCAGTGGCAGTTGCTCAGAATGTTAGACCCCAGTCCCAAGGGAAAGGAAAACATGTCCACACCAACACTCACCCATGAATGTTCACAGCAGCAATATTCATGACAGATTAAAGGTGGGGACAACTCAAATGTCCATCAACGGACAGATACAGAAAACATGGTGTGTCCACGCAGCCAATGGGTGATTATTCAGTCATAAAACAGACTACAGTGCTGCACTTGCCACCACCTGGATGAACCTTGAGAACGCAGCCATTAAAAGAAGACCAAGGCCACAGACTGCTGACTCCATTTATGTGGACCGTCCAGACTCCATGAGGCCACAGAAGCAGGAAGGAGGCGGGGGCCGGGGCAGAGGGACAGATGGGGGTGACTCCTGCCAGGAACAGGGCTCCTTGCTGGGGTGAGGACGGTGGTGCTGGGTACCAGATGTGTGCACACACCCACACACACAGATCTGTGAGGTCTGATAAAGGAAGACAGGGCAGGAGCCTGATTGAGGCAGCGGGGTACAGGGGGCACGTCCCAGGAGGAAACCCACAGAACTGGGCCCTCAGGGCAGGTTCTTCAGGGAGCAGCAGGGTGCCAGGAACATGGGGCTCCAGCCTGAGGGGTGGGATGAAGACGCAGCACCACAAAACACTCCAGGGAGGGCAGAGCAAGGTGCCTGGAAACGGCCCAACCGGGGATCCCCACAGAGCCCCGCGTGGGCCCAGCAGGCGGTATAACGGAGCCCTGGCAGGGACTGAGCGCGTGCTCTACCCGTATAAACAAAGTGACCACAGCCCCTGCCAGCAGGACTCATAGCCACAAAGTGACCACGGCCCCCGCCAGCTCACAGCCACAGTGACCACGGCCCTTGCCAGCAGGACTCACAGCCACAAAGTGACCACGGCCCCCGCCAGCTCACAGCCACAGTGACCACGGCCCCCGCCAGCAGGACTCACAGCCACAAAGTGACCACGGCCCCCGCCAGCTCACAGCCACAAAGTGACCACGGCCCCCGCCAGCTCACAGCCACAGTGACCACGGCCCCCGCCAGCAGGACTCACAGCTACAAAGTGACCACGGCCCCCGCCAGCTCACAGCCACAAAGTGACCACGGCCCTCACCAGCAGGACTCACAGCCACAAAGTGACCACGGCCCCCGCCAGCTCACAGCCACAGTGACCACGGCCCCCGCCAGCAGGACTCACAGCTACAAAGTGACCACGGCCCCCGCCAGCTCACAGCCACAAAGTGACCACGGCCCCCGCCAGCAGGACTCACAGCCACAAAGTGACCACGGCCCCCACCAGCTCACAGCCACAGTGACCACGGCCCCCGCCAGCAGGACTCACAGCTACAAAGTGACCACGGCCCCCGCCAGCTCACAGCCACAAAGTGACCACGGCCCCCACCAGCAGGGCTCACGGCCACAAAGTGACCATGGCCCCCGCCAGCAGGGCTCACGGCCACAAAGTGACCACGGCCCCCGCAAGCAGGACTCACAGCCACAAAGTGACCACGGACCCCGCCAGCTCACAGCCACAAAGTGACCACGGCCCCCGCCAGCAGGGCTCACGGCCACAAAGTGACCACGGCCCCCGCCAGCTCACAGCCACAAAGTGACCACGGCCCCCTGCCAGCTCACAGCCACAAAGTGACCACGGCCCCCTGCCAGCTCACAGCCACAAAGTGACCACGGCCCCCGCCAGCTCACAGCCACAAAGTGACCATGGCCCCCGCCAGCAGGACTCACAGCCACAAAGTGACCACGGCCCCCGCCAGCTCACAGCCACAAAGTGACCACGGCCCTCACCAGCAGGACTCACAGCCACAAAGTGACCACGGCCCCCGCCAGCTCACAGCCACAGTGACCACGGCCCCCGCCAGCAGGACTCACAGCTACAAAGTGACCACGGCCCCCGCCAGCTCACAGCCACAAAGTGACCACGGCCCTCGCCAGCAGGACTCACAGCCACAAAGTGACCATGGCCCCCGCCAGCTCACAGCCACAGTGACCACGGCCCCCGCCAGCAGGACTCACAGCTACAAAGTGACCACGGCCCCTGCCAGCTCACAGCCACAAAGTGACCACGGCCCTCACCAGCAGGACTCACAGCCACAAAGTGACCACGGCCCCCACCAGCTCACAGCCACAGTGACCACGGCCCCCGCCAGCAGGACTCACAGCTACAAAGTGACCACGGCCCCCGCCAGCTCACAGCCACAAAGTGACCACGGCCCCCACCAGCAGGGCTCACGGCCACAAAGTGACCATGGCCCCCGCCAGCAGGGCTCACGGCCACAAAGTGACCACGGCCCCCGCAAGCAGGACTCACAGCCACAAAGTGACCACGGACCCCGCCAGCTCACAGCCACAAAGTGACCACGGCCCCCGCCAGCAGGGCTCACGGCCACAAAGTGACCACGGCCCCCGCCAGCTCACAGCCACAAAGTGACCACGGCCCCCTGCCAGCTCACAGCCACAAAGTGACCACGGCCCCCTGCCAGCTCACAGCCACAAAGTGACCACGGCCCCCGCCAGCTCACAGCCACAAAGTGACCATGGCCCCCGCCAGCAGGACTCACAGCCACAAAGTGACCACGGCCCCCGCCAGCTCACAGCCACAAAGTGACCACGGCCCCCGCCAGCAGGACTCATGGCCACAAAGTGACCACGGCCCCCGCCAGCAGGGCTCACGGCCACGACCTCCACACGGGCTCTGGCTCCTCCAAGGGCTCTCACAGGGGAGGAAAAAGCAGTCTTCTTCACAGACAAGGAAGACACAAGCCCACCAGGCTGACAGCTATTTCATCTCCTGGCTTCTACATTGACAAGCAACGCATGCTGCTGAGTAACTCTGGAAACAGTGGCTTCACCATAAACTACACTGTGATGGACACTGTGACCACCAAACAGTCGGGGAGGGGGGAGGCGGCGGCGCATGGTAGGGAGCAAGATTAAAGTAGAAACCATAGTACATGCAAAGGGATTATTTATCGTCCAGAACACAGATCTTTTAAAATCCAACTATTTATTTTTGCATCAATAGGAAAATCATCTGAGGAGTTAACCTCATATAGCCTGGCATCCCAGTGTATTAGGGAGAACACTGATATTTTTTTCTTTGAATTCTAGGAATTTTACATGCATCTTATTTGGGAATATAACACACCTACCAATTCAGTGGACATAAGGGAGAAATGGACATTTTATGTGGCTAAATAGAAGATAACTTGATTGGTAGAATACCTATGCCTGTCTCCACAAAATGTATACAGGTAACAGAATATGTTCATAGTGGAAAATAAAGTATTCAGAATATGAACATTTCTAAAATCTTGCCCCACAGGTAGAACATGTTTGTGTTATTTTGGCTTAAAATGCATAACTTCACTCTAATCATGAGAAAACAGCAGACAAGCCTAAATTGAGCAATATCAGACAAAAAGTAGCAAGGTCAAGAAGTTAATAAAACACTGAATAACTTTAAGAACTAGGGTTGTGACTATGTAGAAAAGTGACAGTTAATAATATAGTATCAGTATGAGTTTCCTTTTATTGACAATCGCACTAGGATTATATAAGATGTTAAAGTTAGGGAAGCAGGGTGAGAAACATTTGGAAACTCACTGTATCATTGTTGCAACTTTCCACTAAGTCTAAGTGTCGTTTAAAAGACAACCTACAGAATGGGAGAAAATTTTTGCAAATGCTGCAACTGACAACGAATTAATTTCCAAAATATACAAATACAGCTCACACAGCTCAATATCAAAAAAAACAAACACACAATCAAAAAATAGGCATAAGTTCTAAATAGACATTCCTCCAAAGAAGACATACAGGACTTCCCTGGACATACAGTCCAGTGGTTAAGACTCCATGCTTCCAAAACAGGGGACACAGGTTCAATCCTTGGTAGGGGAAGATGCCACATGCCATGGGGCAACTAAGCCCGTGTGTCAAAACTACTGAGGCTGCACTATGGAGCCCTCAACCACTGAAGCCCAGGCACCCCAGAGCGCATGCTCCAAAGCAAGAGAAGCCGCCACAGTGAGAAGCCTGCACACAGCAAACAGAAAGGAGCCCCAGCTCACCCTAACGAGAGAAAAGTCCACATAGCAACAAAGACCCTACACAGCCAAAAATAAAAATGCAGATGGCCAAAAGACACATGGGGCTTCCCTGGTGGCTCAGACGGTGAAGAATCCACCTGCAATGCAGGAGACCTGGGTTACATTCCTGGATTGGGAAGATCCCCTGGAGGAGGGCATGGTGACCCACTCTAGTATTCCTGCCTGAAGAATCCCCATGGAAAGAGGAGCCTGGCATGCTGCAGTCCATGGGGTCAAAAAGAGTCGGATGTGACTAAGCATGCAAAAGACAGATGAAAATATGTTTAACATCACTCATTATTCTGTCAGTTCAGTCGCTCAGTCGTGTCCGACTCTTTGCAACCCCATGGACTGCAACATGCCAGACTTCCCTGTCCATCACCAACTACTGGAGCTTGCTCAAACTCATGTCCATAGAGTCAGTGATGCCATCCAACCATCTCATCCTCTGTTGTCCCCTTCTCCTCCTGCCTTCATCTTTCCCAGCATCAGGGTCTCTCCCAATGAGTCAGTTCTTCGCATCAGGTGGACAAAGGATTGGAGTTTCAGCTTCAGCATCAGTCCTTCCAATGAATATTCAGGACTGATTGCCTTTAGGATGGACTGGTTGGATCTCCTTGCAGTCCAAGGGACTTCAAGAGTCTTCTCTTGAAGAAGAGAACACCACAGTTCAAAAGCATCAATTCTTCAGCGCACAGCTTTCTTTATAGTCCAACTCTCGTATCCATAGATGACTACTGGAAAAAACCACAGTTTTGACTAGACGGACCTTTGTTGGCAAAGTAATGTCTCTGCTTTTTAATGTGCTGTCTAGGTTGGTCATAGCTTTTCTTCCATGGAACAAGTGTCTTTTAATTTCATGGCTGCAGTCACCATCTGTGGTGATTTTGGAGCCCCCCAATATAAAGCCTCTGTTTCCATTGTTTCCCCATCTATTTGCCCTGAACTGATGGGACCAGATGCCATGACCTTAGTTTTCTAATTATTAGAGAAATGCAAATCAAAACTACAATGAGGCATCACCTCATACCAATCAGAACGGCCATCATTAAAGTCTACAAACAACAAATGCTGGAGGGCATGGAGAAAAGGAAATCCTCTTACCCTGTTGGCAGGAATGTAAACTGGTGCAGCCACTATGGAGAACAATATGGAGGTTGCTTAAAACACTAAAAATAGAGCTACCACATCATCCTGCATTCTCAGTCTTAGGGATGGGGGGTGGCGGGGGATGACGGACCTAATTTGAGTTTGGTTTTCAACCTTTTTAAAAATGTAAAAACCATTCTCTGCCCTTGGGCTATAGCAAAACAGTGGGCTAGTGAGCAAACAATGATTTCTACATTTTCAAATAGTTGAAAAACTTCGGGACACAAGAAAACTACATAAAACTTACATAAGACTCAAACTTCGGTGTCCTTAAATAAAATGCTATGGAAACACTGCCCCTCTCTTGCATACGGTCTTTGGCTGTGTCTGCAGTACTAGACAATGTAGAGCCACCAAGTACTTATATTATTAGAAGTGTCACATTATAGTCACAGACATAATAATAATATAAAAAACAAAGAGGGGCCGGCTCACAGGAAAAGACCCAGATGCTGGGAAAGACTGAAGTTGGGAGAAGGGGACGACAGAGGATGAGATGGCTGGACGCCATCGCCGACTCGATGGACATGAATTTGAGCAAGCTCCGGGAGTTGGTGATGGACAGGGAGGCCTGGCGTGCTGCAGTCCAAGGGGTCGCAAAGCGTCGGACATGACTGAGCAACAGCCAAAAGAAGGGTCACACGGAGGGAAGCCCAGCCGCATGTAAGCCACATACATACACAGCACGCCCTGCAGTGACCCAGGCGCCCCAGAAGCGAGAGGCCGCAGAGTCGCCTGCGCAGCGCCCCGCGCCGCGGTGCGGAGACTCGATCGGGCCCAGGGTCGGCCCGGAGCCTGGAGCCGCCGGGCCACGGGGGGCGCCGGGGGCTCGGGACATCAGCGGCCGCGCCTCCTCTCGGCCTCGGTTTCCACCCGCGAGGGGCGCTCACCACATAGCGCCACCGCGAAGGTGAAGTGGAAGGACGCGAGGCTGGGGGTCAGCTTGGGGCCCTGCGCCGCGACCGCCGTCCGAACGGCGGCTCCCGCGGCGGTCTCCCGCCGCGACCGCTGGCCATAGGCGGAGCCCCCCAGTATCAGGCCACCAGGCTGGGCAGGGAGCTGACTAGAGGCCCCCCTCCGGGCCGCTCCTGCTCCCGGCCTCGGTCTCCTCGAGGGGAGCCCGGGCGCCAGCCCAGCCGGGCCCCGCGCCCGCCGCACCTCAGGCTTCCGCCCCCACCCCGGCCCTCAGAGTCGCGCCCCAACCACGGGCCGCCACAACCCCGTCGCCCAAAGGGCTCACCAGGCGTCTCCACAGCAACCGCCTAAGAGGCCAGACCCCCCGCGCCGGCCGGCTGCGCGCCTGACAACAAGGCGCGCTCCCATTGGCTCAGGCGCCGGCTCCGCCGGCCAATCAGAGAGCGCGCACGCGCCGTCCGGCGCGCGGGGCCCCGGCTGCCTGCGGACGCGGCCACGCGCAGAGGTCCGAGCGTGGCTGCGGACTCGGCGCCTGCTCCCGCCTGCTCCCGCCAGCTCCCGCCAGTCCTGTTATCCAGGAGGCGCCCGTTGGCGGGGCCAGGCCAGCGGCCCTGCACAGTGACTACCCTGCGCAGTAGTAACAGTAGCGCACTGCTGTTTCAGCCTTCGGACAGGTGCTGCGGAGGCCGTGGCAACGTGGGGACACTTGGAGGGAACAGGGGAAGGAAGAGCATCCTCCTTGACAGTGCCCCTGCCTCAACCTGTTCCGAAAAGGATTTGAAGTTTAAAAGGCACAGATACACAAGCAGTTCTTGACGCAGAGGAGAAAAGGGCAGGCCTAGATGTAACACCAGAAACTATAAACCTCTTAGAGGAAAACACAAACAGAACCCTTGATGACATAAATCAAAGCGAGATCCTCCATGACTCACCTCCTAGATTCATGGGAAATAAAAACAAAAGCAAACAAGTGGGACCTGATTAAACTTAAATGCTTTTGCACAGCAAACGATAAGCAAGGTGAAAAGACAGCCCTCAGAATGGGAGAGAATAATAACAAATGAAACAACTGACAAAGGATCCATTTCCATAATATACAAGCAGATCTGAAGGGTTTCCGACATGGGGCTCGGGACTTGGGGGGGGCAACGCTCTTGGGAGCTACATGTTTTAAGAAGGGGCTTCACACTGGTTTACATTCATAGAGGCTTGAGTCCAGTAAGAGTGATTTAAAGAACGAATGTTATGGCTTTCTCGTTGACTTTAGTAAAATCATGGTGAAGAACTGGTAGACAGTTCAGTACAATAAAACTTTATTGATATGCCAGGAAGTACAAAAATAACTGAGTCACCAACCTTAATTTGGGGTATAACCGGGTGGGAGGTGGTGGTGGTGGTGGGAGGGTGTAAACAGACCATGAACAGATGGTTTCAAAGTTTCAGAGATAACTTGCAATCTTGGATGCAGCTCTCACCCGAGTTGTACTGCAAAAGATGTTCTGAAGTGAAAGTTGAAAAGAGATGGGGAGGGCAGTCCAAGGAGCAGGGAGCCGTGTGGCAAAGGCTTGAGCTGAGAAACAGTGCAGGCCAGGAAGGAGTCTCATGCAGGTGTTCTCAAGGGGCAGAATGGGGGGCCACGATGCCCACATGGGGGGAGGGGCCAGTCGTCACAGCAAACTGATGACCTCACTCGCTGATGGGGTCCTGGAAAGTTTAGGCCTGAATCCCTCCTTGAGCTTGAGCGCTTCAACCACTCATTTACATCCCACCCACAAACATTCCTTGAATCCCTTTGGGAAGCAGGACATCCATGCAGGCAGAAGGAATGAGTGCAGAGATAGCTGGGATAGGGAGCCAGGGGTAGGACCTCCAAGCTGTAGCTTTTAACAAGTTCTCAGCGGTGGTCAAAGCTATAGTTTTTCTAGTAGTCAAGTATGGATGTGAGAGTTAGACCATAAAGAAGGATGAGGGCTGAAGAATTGATGCTTTTGAATTGTGGTGCTGAAGAAGACTCTTGAGAGTCCCTTGGACTGCAAGGAGATCAAACTAGTCAATCCTAAAGGAAGTCAACTGTGAATATTCACTGGGAAGGACGCTACTGAAACTGAAGCTCCGGTACTTTGGTCACCTGATGAGAGGAGCTGAAAAGACCCTGATACTGGGAGAGATTGAAGGCAGGAAGAGGAGATGACAGGGGGCCAGACGGTTGGATGGCATCATTGACTCAGTGGACATGAGTCTGAACAAGCTCCAGGAGATGGTGAAGGACAGGAAAGCCTGGCATGCTGCAGTCACAAATAGTTGGACACAACTGAGCCGCTGAACAACAGCGGTGGTCAGGTAAGGCACATTCCTTAGGAAACTTATTTACCAGGCAGACTGCACAGACTGCGAATCAGTTTGGTATTTCACTGGTGCACAAGGATGATCAAAGCTTAAACGGGGCAAAGAAAGTATTGACCAGAGATGTAAACTCTGCATCTGAAAGAAAGCTGAAAAGGAGACTTCCAAGCCATGCCTCCCCCACCCTCTGTGTCCTCTGAAATGCAAAAGCATGATATGCACTTTAGATTGGGGGCAGGGGCGGGGGCAGTAACAAGATTCCATTCATTCCATTTCTAGAAGCAGAGGCTGCATTTCTGGGCTTGCCATTTGGCACATGGATCTTACAAGGTACACAGCTACAGAGAATTCTCAGCACCACTCACAGGAGACGATGGGAGTCGCAATGCCCAGGGAAGGGCCCTGAAGCCGAGGCTGAGGACGGGAATGTCGGGTCAGCAGAGTCTGTAGGAAGGCCCAGGCTGGACCAGTTGCCTGCCGCTCCCCACCAGCCTGAACAGGGGCATGAAGAGGAGCGCCTCCAAGAAGCCCTCCACCCTCAGATTCCAGCAGCCAAATGTAAGACATGAAACACAGCCCCTGAGGACAGGAACCTCCCACCTCCCAGGTTCCCTTAAGGTCCCACCTCTTAAAGCAACCTGCTGCCCATAGTGACCCAGAATGCCTGGGGGTGTGGGTGGGAGGAGGCAGTGGTAAAGGGAAGCAGAGAAGTCAGGTTTGAGACAGAGCTCTCTTCTTTTATTTGTTGTGAGGATGGGGAGGAGAACCACACAGAGGTGCCAGAAGCTGCTGTCCACCAGGCCCTCGCTGCCAGGAGGCCTCTCTGGAAGGGCTGTCAGCTCAGAGGCCCTGGGTGCCCTACACGCCCGTCATAAAAAGGTCATGACTGTCCCCTTCTTGCCAATCTGCCAGCGCTCCAAGGGGAAAAAGCGGATCACTATCCTTCAGGAGATGGAGAAAAAAGATATCATCAGCTCTTTGGCTAACACCTTACATTCTAACACCCCCCAGCCAGACAGTCCCACTGTGGGCTCCAAGGAGCCTGCCTTAGCCCCACCAGGCATTTTGCAAGCCTGTCTCACTCCATGAACACTCTCCCCCAACCCCAGACAGGGCAGTGGGCACATCAGGGGCGGAATGGTGACTGTCCACCATCGTCACCCACCCAGGACAGACAGGCAGCCTCTGTGGTCATAGTATGTGGGTTCACAGGGGAGCCTTCTCTCTTCCAAACTGCAGGCCCCCAGGAACAGTATCCCAGCCCCTGTTTTTGCAAAGCCTGGCTCAAGAAGTCCAGGTATAACCACCTCCCTCCCCTCATCCCCACATATCTGCGGAGTGAGTGAATGAGTTCCTCTCCCAGAAGTGACAGGAAGTTCCTTGTGCAGAAACAGGATACTTGGGATAGCCTAGGGCCCAGGAGGTATACATGACAACCTCAGTCATCCCATGTGTAAATGGGCCTAATGGAGCTATCTCCATTGTGGGATGAGATGTCCCCATAATGGGATGGCATGTCCACATGGGGGGTATAGACAAAGGCACAAAATTTCTAAGGATCAAATGGGGTCATGCATGTGAGTTACCTATCAAATCTCTGGTATGTGGTAAATTACAGGTTACTTATCATTGTTAGAATTCTTATGGCTCCCCAGATAAAGGACCAAGTCTAAGCACCCCCAGAAGTGACCATTCTTCACCCACTCTTTCTGGGCCAATAAAGGCTCTATTCTGAAAGGTTCTTTCAAGATTCTTCTGCAGTTAGTTCCTCATAGGCATAGACTCGGCTCAGGAATATTTTTCACCCAAGAAGAAACCATGACCTTGCCACAATCCCAGGTTTGGGAGCCATGGGGGCTTCTTATTGGAAGCCAACTCATTAGAAAAGACTCTAATGCTGGGAAAGATTGAAGGCAGGAGAAGGGGACGACAGAGGACTAGATGATTGGATGGCGTCACCAACTCAATGGACATGAGTTTGAGCAAGCTCAAGGAGATGGTGAAGGACTGGGAAACGTGGTGTGCTGCAGTCCATGGAATTGTGAAAAGTTGGACACAACTGAATGACTGAAAAACAACCACTGAGGGCTTCTTAGGAATCATTTAATCCATGCCTCTCTATTCACAGAAGAGAAGGTTACAAACCAGACACGGTTTACTTCCAGTTTTGTTTGGATTCCCCTGGCTGCATGGGACCCAAAGGTCACAGCCTCAGGACATACCCAGAATTCCTCCTGTCCAGCTTAGAGAAGTCCTAGAAGATTACTCCTGTTTTCCTAACATATGGAAAAACCAGAGGGCAGATGATAAGTGGCTTTGGTTCTGTCGGGGTAGCAACATTCCGCCCTGCCAGGTGCCAAGGCAGCTACAGTACAGTGTCATCCCACGCAGTGGCCCCAGTAGTGGTTAAAGGGGAGCCTTCCCATTTCACAGATGGAAACACTGAGGTCCAAGAGGCCATATCTTGCCCAGGTGTCACAGGAACCACTGCGGAGCCAGGAATTCACTGAATTCCACCACCGCTCTCAAGGTGGGCTGTCCACAGGCCCGTGGGGTCAAGTGGCCAGGCAGCACCAGATCCTTCTCGTCCAGGGTGAGGAATTAATTTTCCCCCCAAACTTAGGAGGGGCCTGAGGTGGGATCCTAGCCCCCAGTGGTACAGCAGTCCCAAGAGGGTCCTCTCCCTGCCCTCCTACGCACCGGTCCTCGGCCAGGTCCAGCTCCTTGGTGAGGAACTCGAAGAAGCGCGCGCTGTGGCCGCGGTTCTCCTCGGCCGTGCCCACCACACCGATGGAGGAGACGAGCAGCTGGGCGCTGGGCTCCGCCGAGCCGTTCACAACCATGGCCAGGCCGGACCGCACCGTCACGTTCACGCGCTGTGGGGATACCTGAGTTTAGCCTGAAGCCGGCGTTAGGTGGGAATCGTGCTGAGGACCTGGGGAGCGCGGGGTGGGGGAGCGCGGGGTGCAGACGCGCGGGTTCCACGGGGGTCAAGGCTGGGGCACGGGTCGGGGTCCTTGGAGGTCACTTCGGGGTCACGGCTGGCCAAGCCGACATGGAGCACGTGCTGCGGGCGGGGCCACAGGGCCCTGGAGTGCGGGAGGTCGGACTTGGCGGCAGGCGGCGGGCGGGCGGACGCGCGGACGCGGGAGTCGGGGTCACGGTGGGGAAGCGGGGTCGGAGACAGAGCCCGACCCCGGTCCGCCAGCCTCCTCCCCGCCCCGTGCTCCCCGGCCCAGGCTCACGTCCTCAGGCTTGCTCAGGATGGCGGCAGTGGCCGCGCAGAGTCGCTTCTCCAGCCCCGCGGGGACGCGGCCGGCGGGCAAGCTCGTGTCCAGCTCAACGAACGGCATGTCCAGCGGGAAGGGTGCGAACGGGCGCGGGGTCCCAGTCTGTGTTCTTGAAGGTCCGGCGACAGCGAGCCACGGGGCGGGGGTGCCACGGAACCTGCTCTCCTCATTGGCTGGACAGAAACGCAGCGCCCCCTGATTGGCTGCCTGGGCTACATCCCCCGGGTCTCGGCTGACAGCCGCCGCAAGGGCTGGCGCCGATTTCCGGAAGTGTTGTAGCCCGGCCCCCTCCGTGTGACCCCGCCCCCAACGAGGTATTGGCGCGCCAGGCCCCGCCCACACGCCAGACCCCGCCCGCGCCCCCGCTCCAGAGGCCCCGGCCGTGGTTTCCTGTGGCTTTCCAGCGCTTCTTGTCTAATATTTAGGTGGGGGTCTGAACACGCCCAAACACACACACCCGGAGGGGCCATCCCCAGGCTCCACCCTAACAATGCTACATCGTCACGGAATATTAAAAAATTTTTGAATGAGTTGTCTCTGCGTCGGGCAACTCACGATCGAAGTGGGAAAATGCTCTTCTCTTGATCAGACCTGGTGACGCCTGGGGGCTCGAGAGGGGCTGGGCAGAGACCCTCGGGTTCACTGCATCCCTACCTGGTACCCACGGACAGAAACACCCTTGTGGCTTCTTGTGCCTGTGGCAACCTTGCCTCACGGTGAAGGATCGCCCACCAGCGGGTGGTGATAGCCAGCCAAAGCCCCGGTCAAATTACCAGAATTGTTTACGGGGCCCTATATTTTTTATAGGTGAAGCAAAAGCTGTTATTGAAAACGTGGATGTCTGTTGATGTGGCCAAACATGGTACTTTCATCAGCGTTGGAAAGTTGTTTGAATTGTAAATAACAAAAGTCGTTGAAATTATGTGGGTGTGTATGAACGATTCCAACTACTTATCTAAAATTTTATGTAAGTGGGCATATTAAAGGACTCATTCTTTGTCCTTTAGCCTCATGGCAGAAACCAGGGGAAATTTTCAAACAAGAGAGGGCCAGGGTCACTTTTGTGTTTACTAAAGCTCTTTCCAAAGTTCACATGGAAGTCAGCGTGCAAGGGGTAAGGGTGAAGTTAGCGGACAGACGGAGGAAAGCATGCAGGACTGGCATGTGGAGGGCACTGTGGCCCGGACTCTGAGCGGGGAGTTGTGTTCTGGCCCACAGCGGAGGGGAGGGAGCACCATGGCAGGCTCGCCGGGACCCACTACATGAAAAGCTGCGCTAAGGGCTTCAGCTTCTCCTTCACGGCAGTGTCTGCTGGAGGCAGGTCCTTGGCCTTCATGATGGCCGCATGGGCCTCTCGGAAGAGGTCCTCCCCCACCGCAGCTTCCACGCGCTGGCGCCACGCAGCCAGCTTAGGCCGGCTTTTGAAGATGTCGCAACCGGCACTGACAGGCTGCAGGGGAGGGAGCTGAGTGGAGGCGGGAGGTACCCAGGGAAGCAGAAGGCCGCACCAGGCCTAGGGATCCCCTGGGTGGATTTTCCCTCCTCTGCCACTAGAGGAAACAGCGGGTAACTGCTCAATATCCCCGCAGGGTGGGGTTTTTAGGTCCCTTTTCACAGATGAGGACCCTGAGGCTCAGAAGGGACACGACCCAGCCAGGGCCCCCCTCCCCCCAGCCAGAAAGGGCAATGTGGGCTGGTGCACAGGCTCCCTCCCGGGGTAGCCCACTGCTCAGCAGCCCCCCTGCCCCACAGCACTCACATGCATCAGCTCTGTGATGGCCACCAAGTCCGCCACTGAGATGCGGGGCCCGGCCAGGAAGTCCTGGCCCTTCAGGAACATGTCCTCAAGCAGCTGCAGGCACCTGTCCAGCGCGGCCAGAGTGGTCTCCAGTGTCTCAGGGGGCACCCGTTGGCCCAGGAACACAGGGAGCATCATCTGGCAGGCAGAGAGAGGGCTCAGCGTCTGCCTAGGGCCCGGTTCCGGCTCTCGTCCTGTCGACCAGCCGTCCTGCGCATTTCTCCTCACTCCTGTCCGCCCCTTCCCACCCACAGCCACCACCAGCCCAGGCCTCATCGCTGACTCACGCATGGTCAGCCTCCACCTCTCCCTGGGTCCTCACATCAGGCAGCCAGGGGATCCCTCTGCAATCCCAATCTGCCCGTAGCTTCTCCCTGCAAAAAACCTTCCATGGCTCCCTACTGCCCCCTCCCCACAAAGGTCTCAACACACAGCAGCAGCCATCCTCTCCCACTCTCCCAAACCACCCCCCACTCCACCCCAGGCCTCTCAGATGGGAATCTGTGGGAATGGGCCTGCAGATCCCTCTAGGATGTGCTTCAAGCGCATGGTCCTAATCAGTGCACTTGGGTGGGGTCAGCCTCTGCATTGCCAAGCTCCCAGATGACCGTCTTGCTCCCGGCCCATGGACCACACTTTGAGTAGCAAAGGTCTATACTCACTCTCCTCAGCTTGTCTCCATTCAGCCCTCAGATGCACCAGGCTCCCTCCCCTACCACAGCTTTTATTGTCATTGTTGAGTCCCTAAGTCGTGTCCAACTCTTTTATGACCCCATGGGCTGTAGGAGGCCAGGTTCCTCTGTCCATGAGACTTCCCAGGCAGATTATAAGAGTGGGCTCCCCTTCCCTCCTCCAGGAGATCTTCCCGACCCAGGGATTGAACCCGAGTCTCCTGCGCTGGCCGGTAGATTCTTGACCACTGAGCCACCAGGGAAACCCATGGCTTTTAAAGCTATGGAAACTTTCTTTGGGCCAAATGGGCCCCAAGATGGAACTCCCTGACGGTCCGGTACTAGGACTCCAAGCTCCCACTGCTCTGCTGAGGGCCCAGGTTTGGTGCTCAGTGCCCCCCACACACAGGATGACTGCTGGGTACTGGGCACTGATCACGGCTCACAGTTCATGTCAAAAACCTCTGCACATTTGATAAGTAAAAATGGTATCTGCATGCTCTTTTAATGTGCAATTGCTTGGTTTTTACTGAAGTTAAATGTTTTCATCCATTTACTGACCCTTTCTCTCTGTCCTTCATCTACATCTCTGCTGGTCTCCTCTGCCCATTTTTCTCCTGTCTCTGTCTGATGGGCTTCTAAGAACATCTTAAATATCAAGAGTGTTACTTCTTTCTGACATATCTTTGCCAAGATTTTTCCCAGTGTTTTTTGCTGGCTTTAATTCTCTTTTCTTTTTTCTTCTTCTACAGATTTCATCATATAAAATTGATGAGCCTTTTCTTTAAGTCTCTTACTGTTATTAGGCTTATCAATCTTTGCATACCCAGAAATTAGATCAACATTTAGTGAAATATCTCATTTCTTCCTACTTTGAGGTTTTTCACTCAACATCTGTCCGTCTGAAAAGTATGTGTGTGGCAAAGTGAGGGCTTGATGCTTTTCCCGGACAAGAGGCAACATTCCTGGGCAGTATAACATATGCAGGAAGGCGGAGGGTTCATTTTCAGCAGCTTGGGAATCAAAACACGTTGGGGGCGGGCTTCCCTGGTATCTCAGTGGTTAAGTGTCCTACGGCCAGTGCAGGGGAGGACACAGTTCTGTCTCTGGTCCTGGAAGATTCCACGTGCCTCGGGGCCGTTCAGCCTGTGTGCTGGGGCCCATGAGCCACAAGTCCTGAAGCCCATGTGCTCCAGAGTCTGCGCCCAGCAAGGAAGATTTAGCAGAGCCGAAAACAACTAAACAAATAAATGTGTTTTTGATAAGACACCTTGGGGGTGTCATTCCCAGGCTCTGTGCCTCGGTTTCCCCTCTCAGAAACAAGTCCGTTGCCCTGGAGCATCTCTGGACTTCTAGGATTTAGTGTTCTCAGTTTCGACAGAGAGCCTGGCCCCTTGATCATCCCGGGAGGGCTCCCTGCCCCAGGGCTCACCTTCTGCCACATGGCCCGGGTGCAGCTCACCCGGAGGGCCGTGTGCTGCCACGACAGGTATTCGTCCACGCGGGCTCGGGCCTGCAGGTCCTGGGGGTACCAGTGGTCAGGGGCCTCATACTTGCGGGCCAGATACAGCAGGATGGCCACACTGGGGAACATGAGGAGGGGGGGTGCGAAGGACATGCCCCAGTCACTCTTCAGCTGTTCCACAGGGACCAGGCCCTGGATGAGGCCAGGCCCTCACCTCACACGTCTTTCCCCAGATCCTGTGGGTGGAGCATCTCAGCATCTCCCTGGTTCTGATACAGAAGCAGGAATGCGATGCCCAGAGAGGTCCGCTGACAGCCAGGACCACACAGCTCTATACTGGGCCATCCTAGCATCTGAACTAAGGGCATCGAGGGGAAAACAAAGTGTCACGGGGCTTCAGAGGACCCTAGTACCATTCCCCACCATCCCTGGAGCACAGGCCGTGCCAGGAAGGAGACCAGGTGCCCCTCCCAGCTGTGGGCACCTCTGCCCACTTCAAGCCACTCTCCACCTCTCGGGCCGGAACAGGGACTTGGGACACGCAAGCCATGAGCCAAGCCATCAACAGTGGACACACAGATGGCTGACAGGTGCAGCCCAGGGGCCTGTTACCTCTCAGCCAAGGTGAAGTCCCCATCCTTCAGGGCTGGCACCTTCCTCAGGGGGTTCACCTGGACAAAGTCATCGCTGTGGTTCTGGCCTGTGGAGTGACCAGTGAGGCAGGTGGGGAGAACTGTGAGGCCTCTAAGGTCTCTGCCCACCCCCACCCCAACAACCAGGCACCAACTTTCTGGGGTCCCTGTCCGGGTGGGCCGTCAGGGAAGAGGAGGCCCCTCTGCCGGTGAGCGGGTGACACCCCCCGACCCCACCAGAGGTCCCTGTTCCCGTGTCCACTCGCTCGGGACCTGGGCCAAGGAGCATCTCAACTTGGGCTTGGGTGGAGGGTGAGTCTCTGCAGCTGAACACCCAAGTCCTGGTCAACTCCATCCTGCATCAGACCCACCATCCCTGCAGACCCCTCCCTCTCTGCTGGGTGGCCTGTCCACACACCTGTTCCCAGGCCTCCGCAAACCTCTCACCAGCAGCGCCGACCTACTCAGCCTCGCGCAGGCCGCTCCCCTTTTCTTCTTGTGCCAAACCTTCCAGACTCCTTCCCCACCAGGGCCCCCTGGTCTGGCTCACTTCTGCACACTGCAGCCCTTCCACCACCACCACCAGCTCAGGCCTGTGCGGAGCAGACACTGAGTAGTGCGTGTGAAGCCGGAGGCTTCAGCGGAGCGCGACTCCAGCCTGGTCACAGGACCACCTGCCGGCCTCTCTGCTCCTTCTCCTTCGTGGGCAAGGTCACCACGATCCATTCTCCCTCCAGAAACAGCCTCTGTGCCCGGCCCTCACCCCAAGGAACACTGAGAAGGCAGAGCAAGGTGGCACCAAAGCAGCAGGTGGCTCAGGCTGGGGCGCCAGAGGCAGAAGGAGGGCAAACTCAGCCAAGCACCAGTGTCCCTCCCGGCCTGCCTGAGAGGCTCTGAATCCAGAGCTCGTCCTGCGGTCGGGTGACAGCCCTGCCCCCTCCGCGGGATTCTGCCCAAGTGGAGGGGACCTAGGCGGGCACAGGTGGGAGTACAGCAGAGGCCAGATGCAGGGAACAATCTTCTGGGCAGCCGCGGCCAGAAACTTGAGATGGGGCTGCCTCCGCCGGGAACCAGGAGGCCGCGTCATTGTTCTCTCCGAGCCCTGGTATGGACAGGGCTCCACTTTCCTCCGCTTCTTCGCCCCGCCCCAACCCCAGCCGCACCTGCACTGCCCTGCTGTCTACCCGCTCTGTTCCCTCTTAAGCTGGGTATGAAGAACGGTTGGTATTCACTAGGCAAAGGAGAGACTGACAATACACAACCGATGGCCGAAGCCACGGTTTCCGATGGGAGTCTGCCTGCACCGGCCGCCCGACTCGGGGGGCCACAGGGACACCCCCAGACCCGGGGCCTGCTTCCTTGTCCGGCCCACCTTTGAGCACTTCCACGGTGCGCAGCTCGAAGGGGATGCGGTTCTTCCTAGCGAAGATGTAGACGGCACGGCAGGGCTGGGACAGCAGGTCCAGGTAGAGCTCCAGGCCCATGGCGGGGGCGGGAACGGCGGGCAGGACCGAGGACAGGAACGGCGGCGGGCGGGTTCCACCGGTCACCCAGCCGAGGGATGTGCGCGGCTCGAGGTACCAGAGCCCGGCCACACCCTCCCCGCCCATTGGACAGCGCCGGAGAACTCTGGGCCAATCAGCGGCGGCCTCGCGCTCCCGCCTTCCCTCTGCGGGGTTCTGAGCTGGGTTCCCTTTCCTGCCCAGCAGGGTTAGGGGAGACGGACTCTGTGTCCCTCCGCCGGGTCAGTCCCCTTACCTTGACATCAGCGTCTAACCTGCGTCAAATGGAGCGGGGTGGGAGGGAACGAGATCAAGGGCTCTTCCGGCGCACTCAGTGAATTTAGGGTCAAAGGGTTGGCCCAGGCCATCTCCCCCAACTCAGAGAGGGGGCTGAAAGAGGAGGAACTTCAGAGTCCCCGGGGAACACAAACAGAGGAGGAGTAAACGATGACGCAGCCACCTGGGGGGCCCACGGCCCAGGGTGGAGGCGGGGGTGGGCCTGTGGACCTCTGCGACCAGCGAAGACCAGGTCACCACCTCAGGAAGCCGCCCTGACCAACCTTCTTTACGCTCCCGGCTAATCTTCGCCTCCCTCCTGCAAAACAAAAACCTCGTGAGACCCATCTATGAGGTTTGCGGGTGGGCCCGGGACCTTCCCACTTCCTTTGCAGGGCCAAACCCCTCCAACTACAAGCCTGGGGCTCCTGAGGTCTTTGGCTGTGATGCCCTCATTCTCGAATCAAGTCTCCCAGAGGAAAAAGCCGTGGCCCCAGGGACTTAAGGCTTGCCTGATAGCTTAGTTGGTAAAGAGTCAGCCTGCAATGCAGGAGACCCCAGTTCAATCCTGGGGCGGGAAGATCCCCTGGAGAAGGGACAGGCTACTCACTCCAGTATTCTTAGGCTTCTCCTGTGGCTCAGCTGGTAAAGAATCTGCCTGCAATGCAGAAGACCTGGGTTCTATCCCTGGGTTGGGAAGATCCCCTGGAGAAGGGAAAGGCTACCCACTCCAGTATTCTGGCTGGGAAAATTCCATGGGCTAGTCCATGGGGTTGCAAAGAGCTGGATGCGACTGAGCGACTTTCACTTCATTTCACTTCACTTCCAGGGACTTCCCTGGTGGTCCAGTGGCTAAGACTCTTTGCTCCCAAGGCAGGGCACCCAGGTTGGATTCCTGATCACAGAACCAGATCCCACATACCACAACTAAAGATCTTGCAAGCTGCAATGAAGACTTGTGAGTGCCCGTGCTGGTCGTGTCTGACTCTTTGAGACCCCTCAAGAACTGTAGCCCAAGAGGCTCCTCTGTTCATGGAATTTTCCTGACAAGAATACTGAAGTGGATTGCTATTTCCTCCTCCAGTGGATCTTCCTGACCCAGGGATTGAGCCCACCTCTCCTGTATTGCAGGCAGATTTTTTTTTTACCTCTGAGCCATTGGAGAAGACCTACTAAGACCTAGGGCAGCCAAATAAATAACTAAATAATAAACAAAGAAACAAACAACCCTATTCCCAAACCCAAGATTCAGAGAAAGCCCAACTGGGAGAAAAAACAAGCAAACAAACTTGAGAATAGCTTGGCCTTCCTGGGCCCCCGGCTCCCAGTTTAAAAAAGACCTATCCCATCAGCAGAGAATTTTCTCCAGGCTGGATGGGGCCATGTTCTCCATCCCCTCCAGGGGACTGCCCTCCTCCATAACTCACCTTTGGCCGGACTACTACGATATCCAATTTCCTTGCTTTCTCCCTGGCCACCCTCCAGTCCAACCCCCACCAACAGCCAGAATGTTATTGTAAAATGCAATCTGAGCATTCCGTTCCTGTTCAGGTTATGCAACTCCGAGGTGCGGCAATTCAGGCCCCACTTGACTGAGTCCTGACTGGGGGAGCTGCTGTTTGATGCCTCCTCCCCACCAATCCCTCGGGGCAGGTGCAGGACTTGTGACTCACAATGCTTGGTACTGAAAGGATGACTGGCCCTGCAAAGAGAGTGTTGGCATGCCTGCAGCCAACACACGCAGAGAGCTGGTACCTCTACTGTCCTTGTTGAAGAACCAGTAGAGGACGGGGCATTTGTTAAATTCACTCTGGACAACCAGTCTGGGGAAAGCTAATCCATCCGGCCTATGAAGGCAGCTGTCTTTCAAAGAGAGGCCAAGACCACGGATAGGACAGATAGAAGGTCAAGTAAATCACACCTCAGAGTTAGAAGCAAAGGCTCAGGCTGAGCCCAGGTTTATTTCCCAGACTGGAAAGAAAACACAGATGAAAGGAGACAAGGTCTGGGTGTGCCATTCCCTTTATGCCTTTGCAGCCCCAGCGATAGATGGGTGGGAACCTGGCCCGGGGAGCAGAGGACTCAGGCAGGCAAGCCACGCCTGCTCTCCGCCTGCTCTCCGGCTCTGCCTCCCAAGCGACAATGGAAATGAAGCCACTCTTCGAACTGCCAAGGGCGGAGCAGAGGCAAGCCTTCCTGGCTCACTGGATCATGGCCAGCACTTTGGGCAGCATCTTCTGCTTTAAGGTGGGGTCTGCAGGCTGAGAGTCCTTGGCCTTGAGGATGACCTCATGGGCCTCCTGGAAGAGCACCTCCCCCACCGCTGCCTCCACACGCTGGCGCCACGCGGCCAGGTTGGGTCGGCCTTTGAAGACTTGGCACCCGGCACCCACAGGCTGCAGGGAGAGAGGGCACGGGATGGGTGACCACGTATCGCAACACCAATCTGGTTTGGAGGCCATGGAATTCCAGAAGGTTTCTCCACAGGGTCCCACAGCCGGGGGCATGGTGCAAGCAGGACTTCAGTGCCACCCAGGACCCCCTCTGCCTCATCCCCCCTCCCCCACCACCCACAGCACTCACATGCATCAGCTCCGTGATGGCTACCAGGTCAGCCAGAGAGATGTGGGGCCCAGTGAGAAAGGCTTTGTCCTGGAGGAACTTTCCCTCAAGCACCTGCAGGGCCATGTCCAACTCGGCCAGAGTGGTCGCCAGCATCTCAGGAGAGACCGGCTCACCCAGGAAAACAGGGAGCATCACCTGATGGGGGGGCAGGCAGAGTGGGGGCTTAGGGGCTGGCATTCCTACCTGACCTCCAGGGAAACACCTGAGACTCTAAATGTAAAAGGTCCTTAAATATAAATATAAGGTCTTTAACTATAAAAGACCATCAGAGGGTAATTAATAAATTCTGATTTATTCATATCAGTTAATGCTATAGAGTAGTTAGAAAAAAATGCATTAGATCCACCCACAGCACTGTGGAAAAATGCAAGTTGCCGAATGATTTGAGAGCGTTTATATAAAATTACAAGCACTCAAAGCAAAGCTTTGTTTTGGGCTACACATAAATGTAATAATGTAGAAGATCATGAACTGAGAGGACTTGAACCAGATCTCAAGGGGCAGGCAGTGGGGGGGACTTCAGGAAGGGACAAGGGCAACTAAGAGGTCTGTTGACTTCTGTTCCCTAATGTTTCTTTTTTTATATAAATAAAAAATGATAGAAGACACAACAATGAAACTGGTGACCCAGAATTAAAGATACACTTTCAGAAAGGAGGCGTGCACCTCTGGGAAGAATATGGATCGTCATGACAAACCCACCATGATGACTCTAGAAAGAAAATAACCTTGTTCTTTTTTTTTTTTTTTAAGTCATCAAAGAATAGAGAACTTTTTTTAAAAAAGGAAAAATAAAAGAAAGAACAAAAAATAGAAAAGAAAAAAACCTAAGCCTGCCTGTCTGATATGGAAAACATCAGTCACAAGAGGTTCCTGAGCTCTTAAAATATGACTGGTCTTAGATGAAATGTGCTGTGAATGTAAAATACACACCAGAAAACAGACACGGATCAATGGAAAGGACAGCAAGCCCAGAAATAAACCCGCAGGCTTCTGGTCAACTAATTCACGACAAAGGACACAAGAATATACAAGGGAGAAAAGACAGTCTCTTCCATCAGTGGGGCAGGGAGGGCTGGACAGCTACGTGAAAACAAATGAAATTAGAGCATTCTCTAACACAAAGATAAACTCAGACTGAACTACAGACTTAAATATAAGACCGGAAACAGTAAAACCCCTAGAAGAAAACATGGGCAGAAGCCCTGAGGGGCACCTTGGTGTCACTGTCGATGGACACCGGTATTGCCACCATGTTTTGGCTGTTGTGAACAACGCTGTTGTGAACGTGGGTATACAAACACCTCTTCCAGACCCCACTTTCAGTTGTTGGTATATGCCTAGAGGTGGAATTACTGGGTCATATGGCAATTGTATTTTTAGTTTTTTTGAGGAACCACCATGCATTTTCCACAGGAGCTATTCCTCTTACCATTCCCATCAATGGCACATGAGAGTTTCGATGTCTTCTTATCCTCACTAACACTTGTTATTTTGCTTATCTGTCTATCTATCTGGGCTTCCCAGAGGTGCAGTGGTAAAAGAATCCACCTGCTAATGCAAGAGATGCAAGATACACAGGTTCGATCCTGAGTCAGGAAGATCCCCTGGACGAGGGAATGGCAACCGGCTCCAGTATTCTTGCCTGGAGAATCCCATGGACGGAGGAGCCTGGCGGGCTACAGTCCATGGGGTCACAAAGAGTCAGACATAACTGAGCAAGCAATCCTCCACCTATCTATCTATCTGTAATAGCCATCCCAGTAAGGATGAAGTGTTATTTCATTATAGTCATTTTTTAAAAAATATTTATTGAATTTATTACAATATTGCTTCTGTTTTGTGTTTTGTTTGTTTTGGCCACAGGCCATATGGGATCTTAGCACCCCAACCAGAGATGGAACCTGCACTCACCTTCTGCATTGGATGGCAAAGTCTTAACCACTGGACCATCAGGGAGGTCCCCTCATTACAGTTTTAATATGCATTTTCCTACTGATTAGTGATACCGAATGTATTTTCATGTGTTTATTAGCCAAAATCATACCACTGATACTCTGAGTATATTGGGTTAAGTATATTCAACTGTGTATTTTACTTTTTAATTATGGCTACTGGAAAATTTTAAACTACACACGTGTCTCACTCTTTACTTTTGGGCAGCACTGGACAAAATGAACTAAATTCCAGAGGGCATGAACCCCCCCAGGTAAGCTACATTCATCCCTGGGGTCCAATCAGGTCGGGGTGCAAGCCTTCCATCTGTCTGGGAGTTTTCTGATGAAGCAGCCACGTGGGAGACTTAGGGCAGGGCTGAGAAGCAGAGTGATCTCTTGGTTGTAGTTGGTGCTTAGATTCCAAATCCTTGCTGGAGGAAAATGAGCAACCTGATTCCACCCTCAAAACATTTCTGAAACCAGACATGAACTGAACTGAAACCAAAGCCTCATTCCAGCCCCAATCCTGACTAGCTGAGAGAGGTGACCCTCCCATCGAGGAAGCTTGATAGAAGGAAGTGCAAGCCCTGTGTCAGGTATTTCTTATGCCTTCAGTCTCCACTCTCCTTTTATATAATATGTAGCACACAGTAAGAAATTATAAGACATGTAAAGAAAGAAGAAAATGTGGGTGTTCCCTGGTGACCTGGTGGTTAGGATTCGATGTCACTGATGTGGTCCTGGTTCAATCTCTGGTCAGGGAACTGAAATCCCATAAGCTGCATGGTGTAGCCAAAATATAAAAGAAAAAGAAAAAGAGGCAAATGTGACCCATAATCAAGATGGTAAGAGACAACCAATAGAAACAAACCCACAGAAAACTCAGGGGCTAAAATTCACTAACAAAAACTTTAAAGTGACTGTGATAAGAATCAGTATGTTAAAGAATTTAGAAGAAAAGATAGACCAAGTGGCTGAGCAGATGGTGAATTTCGCCAGAGAAATGTAAACTCTAAAAAAGAACCACATGGAATCTCTAGAACTGAAAAAAACACGTACTTCAAATACAAAGAACGTATTAGACGGGCTTAATAGCAGTTTGAGCAAACAGAAGAAAGAACTGGGAAGTCAAAGCCGGGTCACCAGAAGCTACTTAAACTGAAAGGAAGAATGTGAGGTTGCCCGCGCCCTTCTGGGGCGATGCCCTCACCGCCCCCCCTCCCCAGGGAGAGCCACCTCACCTTATGCCACAGGGCTCGGAGGCAGTTTCTCCGCAGGGCTGTGTGCTGCCAGGCTAGGTACTCATCCACACGGGCACAGGCCTGCAGGTCCCTTGGGTACCAGTGGTCGGGGACCTTATACTGGCGGGCCAGGTAGAGCAGGATGGCCACGCTGTGGGCAAGGGGAGGACATGTTGGAGGGCAGGGGGCGGAGGGCCACCAAGCCAGGGCTTCATACAGAGTCCCTTCCTGAATCTTCCTGACCACGCACCGAGCTATTTTCTCAGTTTCCAGACAAGGAAGCCAGGCTTTAGAACAAGGATGGGACTTGCTCAGTGCACACAGGCTTTGGAGGCTGAGCTGAGAGTCTCCCTGAGGCTAACAGATAAGCTCCTTCTATCACCGGGCTAAATTCCACGGCGAGTCCTGCCAAGAGTTCGGAGCACAGTTTCTGACGGGAGGACCAGAGAGAGCTTCCTGGAGGAGGCAGCACCAAAGCGGAGCCTTGCAGAAGCTCAGTTCCTTCCAATTCCGTCCAGCCTGCATCCACTCTCATCATCCCATGTTCAGACCCCCAGGAGGCCTGACGGTTCAAAAAGGCTTTCCTGACATCCCTTCATCGTTTGTTCTCTGTCCTCCCTGAAGCATCCTGCTGGAAACACAGGAGGGTATGGGAGCTGTGGGATCTTGGACCAGAGGGACAAACAAGACTCCTGCAGCCCCCCTCCTGCCCTGGGTTGGCAGGGCTGCCTTGGTGTTGAGATGGGGGGATCGACCTGGAAGGACAGTGAATGTGGGAATTTGGGGCCACTGGCAAGGCCTTCAGAAACTCGGGGTACCCCAGGGGCTGGGCACCCCAGCCAAAGGGGCTGAAAACCTCTGTATCTGCCCCTGGCCCAAGCTCCCTACTGGGAATCCTGCTTCCACACCTAGCTAAACAGTTCACTTTTTTTTTCTCCTTTTGTTCCCAGCAAGGGAGGAAGACGAGGGTCCCTGCTGTGATGGCAAACGTCCATGTGTCTGGTGGTCCTCCCAGGGAAGAGCAGCCCAGAGGTGGGACCACCGGGAGACCTCAGTTCAAGTTTGGCCAGAGGGCATCCCTTTGGGGGATGAACTGCCCTGCTCTGCCATGCCCCCCCGCCCGGGGACCCCCCTCACCAACAACCACATGACTGGTAAGCTGCTTGCTTTTCCAACCATCCCTGGGACCTGAAACCGTGGGCAGGCAGGACAGGGGTCCTGCCCTGACTCACTGCGGGACATTGGACCGAGGGCCCTTCACCTCGGAGGACTTCAGTCTCTCGTCTATAAAGGGACGAGACAGTTCCTGCGGGGTCTGCCAGCAACCTGGGGGCCCCAGTTACCTCTCAGTCAAGATGAAGTCCCCGTCCTTCAAGACTGGCACCTTCTGCAGGGGGTTCACGTGGGCAAAGGTGTCGCTGAGGTGCTGGCCTGCGGGAAGCCCGGCGTGGTGGGTGGTGGGGAGGAAAATGCCCGCCCTGCCTGCCTGTGCCCACCCGCTGTACCCGCCCCCTCAAAAGGCCCCAACCACAATTTCATGGCTCCTCTCCAGCCCCTGGCTGCTCCTGGTGAGGGAAAGACTGGCAGGGGCTGCTGTGGGAAAAGTGGGAAGTTCTGCCAGCTGGTGCAAAAGAGAGCTCGCCACCCCTTGCCAAGTTCTTGTGGGCATAATTCCCCCCCAGGAGTCCCCCTAAAACAGAGCTTAAGGAGCTCCATCCAGGGCGGGGCCTGTCCCTTGCCCGGGCCCGCAGACTCCCACCCTCTGCCTTTTCATCATCACCAGCGTCACTGGCTCCCACATGGGGTATGGGGGTGTCCCAGCTGCAGGGATTGGGACACTGGTCCCCTGGGGGGACTCTGGCTTCCTTCAGTGCCCCTTTCCCTGTGGACCCTAAGGATAGGTCCCCAAACACAGACAAGTGGCCTCTTCCTAGCGTCCACTTGAAAAGTGAAAGTGAAAGTAGTTTAGTGGTGTCTGACTCTTTGTGATCCCATGGACTACACAGTCTATGGAATTCTCCAGGCCAGAATACTGGAGTGGGTAGCCTTTCCCTTCTCCAGGGGATTTTCCCAACCCCGGGTTCGAACCCAGGTCTCCTGCATTGCAGGCAGATTCTTTACCAACTGAGCTATGAGGGGGTGTCCACTTACTTGCAGCCAACCTCCCCTGGACCCTCTGTGTCCCCTTGCTCACTCCGCCCTTGGCACCGGGAACAGAGCTGGCCCCATCCTTAGGGTCCCACTGCAGCTCCCCGGAAAGGTGCAGCCCAGAGTCCCCTGGGACCCTGACCTCTGCTTGAGCTCAAGTGAGTGTTTTCTGCCTCTTCAGATGCAGCCAGAGAAACTTCTGGGGGGCACGTGTCATCACTGCTGCCCCTGCTCAACAGCTTTCAGGGGCTCCCAGAGCAGGAGCCCCTGAAAGCTGTTGGGCAGGGGAGCTGTTTGCCCCAGGAGCAGGCAAAGCTGCTCAAAGCCACCCGTGTCCACCACGGCCTCACCCCTCCAGCCTCTCTCCTCCCTTCAGACTGTCCCTTCACCAGGACCCTCCCCTCCTCTCCTGGCGAAACACACGTCCTACAGCACTCTCTGTGGGACAGCCTGGCTGGGACACCCCTTTGTCTCCACTCCCTCTCCCGTCCCCCACACTCTGCAGAGGTGACTGCTGAGCAGCCTGGGGCAAGTGCCCCGAGGAGGGTGGAAGAGATGGCGACTCAGGCCTCGGGAAGGCTGGCACAGAGGCAGCACGGCGAGCCTCGGCGAGCTGGGGGCGCTGGGCGGAAGGCTCAGCCCTGCCGAGTTGCCTGACTTGTTCTGTGCACCCCCTACATTCCCCGCCCCCCCCCGCACCCCCCCACTAGCAACGCGGGAGCTCTGCCCTCCCCCCAGCTGCCCTGGCATGCCAGCTGTGCCCTTGGGACTCTGGGGACCTGCCAGGGAAAGTACAAACCCTGGTCCTCTGTGTGCAGGGCTCACCAACCCCCCCACCCGCCCACAGCCCTCCTCCTGCTCTCCGCATCCCCAGCGCCAGGTGCAGCCTCCTGAGAACAGATAAGACAGGGGTCAAGGCAAGTGCATGCAGAGCAGGGGTAGTCAGGGTGCCCAGGGCGGCGGGGGCCAGAGCATCAGCAGCTGGGGCCACAGTGGAGGGACTCACTCTGTCCCACCCCCCAAGCGGCCCCCTAAATCCCTCTCCTCCCGCCCCCACCTCTTCGCCCAGTCCCTGTCCCTATGCCCACTGGCACCCCCTGTTCGCCAAGTCCCTCCATGCCTCATGCACCCCCCGGCTCTTTTACTCTGCTTCAACTGAGCTTCCCTGCCCCCCACCCCCGCCGCCACCTCGGTGTCCATTCCAGGGACCCAGCCAAGTATGGGGATCCCCAAATCTCCGATCTCCCTGGTGGCTGGACGCAGGACAGCTGAGGCTCGGGGAGGGGCTCCCCTGAGCAGTGTTTGACCTCCCCTTCACCTCCCCCCACCTCTGGGTCCCCCAAACCCCGGCCGGGAGTCCACCTTTGCGCAGGTCCACGGTGCGCAGCTCGAAGGGGATGCGGTTCTTCTTGGCGAAGATGTAGATGGCGCGGCAGGGCTGGGACAGCAGGTCCAGGTAGAGTTCCAGGCCCATGGCGGGGGCGGACCGGCCTCTCCACGCAGGGGACACGGGACTCAGCGAGCCCCAGGCCGCGACCGACGGAGCAGCGCTCGGCCCGCCCCCCACGCGCCGCTCCCCGTAGGCGCTCAGGCCGCACGCTCCGGTCCAATCGCCGGCGCCCAGCGAATCTGCGGGGCGGGGGCTCCGGAAGGTCCCGCTGGGGAAGGCGGGCAGGTCCCACCCAGGTTCGTCTCACCGAGCAGAACATCGTCAAGGCTCATCCCGGCTGCGGCGTGTGTCAGAAGTTACTGCTTCAGGGATGAAGAAATCGAGGCCGAGAGGGATCACGGGTCCAGCAAGTCTGACTCCAGCATCCACTATCTTGGCCTCAAGCTGCAGAGACGCCGGCGCCACCAAGAGGCAAGTTCAGTTCAGTTCAGTCGCTCAGTCGTGTCCGACTCTTTGCGACCCCATAGACTGCAGTACACCAGGCCTCCCTGTCCATCACCAACTCCCGGAGTTTACTCAAACTCATGTCCATCAAGTCGGTGATGCCATCCAACCATCTCGTTCTCTGTCATCCCCTTCTCCTCCTGCCTTCAGTCGTTCTCAGTATCAGGGTCTTCCAAGGAGTCAGTTCTTCGCATCAGGTGGCCAAAATATTGGAGTTTCAGCTTCAGCATCAGTCCTTCCAATGAACATCCAGGACTGATATGACCAAGAGGCAAAGCCTCAGACTTTCGGGCAGTGCTCACTCCCTTGCCCGAGTGCACCCCTGGAATTTGACAGCAGGTCTTCCTGCTCCCAGCACAGTGCCTCCGTCTCATTCCCTGGGTGTGTTTCTTCCCTCCTCTGGGTCTCTGTTTCTCCATCTTTGAAAATGATGGGAAAGATCCAGCAAGCCCGCTTCTGGGCATACATCCAAAGAAAATGAAAAACAGGATCTCCAAGAGACAGATATCTCCAACCCCATGTTCACTGCAGCCAAGATAGGGTAACAACCTAAGTGTAAACAACCTAAGTGCCTGATCTTACTTGTGTGGAATCTTAAAAAGTGGGACTCTTACAAGCAGGGATTGGAGCCGTGGTTACCAGGGGCTGGGGTGAGAGGGGGAATGGCAACACACTGGTTAGAGAGTAGAAAGCTTTGAGCACCCAAGATAAGTAAGTTATGGAGATCTAATGCACAGCGTGGTGACTATAGTTAACAGGACTTCGTAGTACATGTGCAATTTGCTGAATAGTTCTTAATTTTTCTTACCAGGAACATAAAAAAAATGGTAACTGTCTACTGAAAAAAAAAAAAAAGCACAACCTGAATGCTGTGAGTGAAGTTTGATCCAGGGTCTTGCAGAGAACAGTAGCCTTTTCAAAAATCCAATTTTTTTTTTGATTCGCTGATCTTCTCTGTTATTTTTCTATCCTCTGTCTCCACTCAAATCTTTATTATTTCTTTTCTCCTGTTGGCTGTAGGTTTAGTTTGCCTCTCTTTTTCTACTTCCTCCAGGTGTAAGTTAGGTTGTTGGTTTGAGATCTGTATGCTGCTGCTGCTGCTGCTAAGTCGCTTCAGTCGTGTCTGACTCTGTGCGACCCCATAGACGGCAGCCCACCAGGCCCCTCTGTGCCTGGGATTCTCCAGGCAAGAATAGTGGAGTGGGTTCCCATTTCCTTCTCCAATGCATGAAAGTGAAAAGTGAAAGTGAAGTCGCTCGGTTGTGTCCGACTCTTAGCGACCCCATGGACTGCAGCCTACCAGGCTCCGTCCAAGGGATTTTCCAGGCAAGAGTACTGGAGTGGGTGAGATCTGTATGCGTTCACAGCTATAAAATGGCCTCTTAACCCTGTTTCTGCTGCTTCCCATAAGTTTGGGTCTGTTGTGTTTTTAATTTTTTAAGGTGCTTTCTAATTTCCCTTGTGATTTCTTCTTTGATTCATAGGTTTTTTAAAATGCATTTTAAAAAATATTTCATTTCCTAGCTTTCCTTCTGTTATTGATTTCTCATTGCATTCCACTGTGTTCAGAGAACATACATCATTTGATTTCAATCAGTTTAAATTTTGGGGGATTTATTTTATGACCTCACCCAGGGTCTATCCTGGACAATACTGCATGTGCCATTTAGAAGATCATGTATTCTGTGTTGTGGGTGCTGTGCTGTGTGTAGCCAGCAGGCCGATGGGTTTATTTTTTAAAAACTATCTATCTTTATTTATTTATTTGGCTGCGGCAAAATAAATATTTATTGCTTAGTTGCAGCAAGTGGGATCTTCAGTCTTCATTGTGGCAGGTGGAGTCTTTCGTCTGGGTGAGCAAACTCTTAGTTGTGGCACGTGGGATATAGTTCCCTGACCAGGGATTGAACCTCAGTTCCCTGTATCGGGAGCATGGAGTCTTAGCCACTGGGCCACCAGGGAAGTTCCCCGATAATGTTAGAATGTGGTTCAAACCTCCATTTCTCGGGGGAATCTCCGATCTCGTTATTCTATCCATTAGTGAAAGTGAAGCACTAAAGTCATCAGCTGTCACACTGACAGTTTAATCATGTGTGACCTTTAATTTTCCAGTTCTTTTCGGAATCTGGGGGGACTCACGACTGCCTCCCAGCCCCAGGCACATCTCGGGCTCAGGAGCCACGGGAGTAGTTTCGGTTCTTTATTAGGCAAAGCAGCAGTGAATCTCAGCGCCTCCCTTAAGGAGGGGTCCTGGGGGCTGAGCGGCCAGGCCCTCGGGGTGGGCACCTCTACTTGAACTTCTGCAGCAAATCGCAGATCCTCTCCTTGACCACTGGGTCCAGCGTGGAGCAGTCCCATTCTGCCAACTTCACCAGCCGGTCGTGGGCCTCGCAGAAGAGGCTAGAGCCGATGGCCAGCTCCACCCTCATGCGCCACTCGGCCAGCTTGGCACTGTTGAGGAAGACGTTATGGTTGCCGGCTGTGGGCTGTGGACAGACGGAGAGGAAGGCATGGTCAGCCTGTGGACCAGCCCCAGATGGGCCCCGCCTACAGGCAGAAGACTCTCCCAGTTTGCCCCTGTGGCCAGTGAGCCTGCTGACCCCCGAGGCCTGGCCAGGGCTCACGGGTCATGTAACAGATGGAGGTGGGGGTGGAGAACCCCGAGTGGCTCTCTCGTTGCTGGTCTTGCTCCACGCTCCTGAGTCCCTCTCTGAGGGGCCCGTGACCCCTCAGAAGTGGGGTTCCCACTTCTCCAGTGTGAAACCTGCCGGGGGTCTTGCCTTCTTCCATGGAAATCCCTTGCCCCCAGACAGAGGTGGGAGGAATTCAGTTATTTCTCCCTGTGTTGAACCTCCCTCTGGGATCAAGCAGAGGAACTGCGATGAGAGACCCAGCCAGCATCCTAAGAAACATGAACCCAAGATGTCTGGGGTGCGTGTGGGGAAAGTTTAAGGGGTGTGGGGTGAAACTCAGGGGACCGCACCACCTGGGACAGGAAGACTGGGACTTTTCCTCTCCCTGTGCTGGCCTATGCTGCACGCTGACCAAGGACGAAAGTGGCCACTTTGCGCACTGGCCAGGGCCTCAACTCCATCTTGCACACCAGCTCGGTCAGAAGTGGCCACCCTCCCCTGCACGCTGAGGCTGCATGAATGTGCCCCACCCAGAAGTGTGCCCCCATGCAGAGCAGATGGCCCCTTAGGCCCGAAGCCAGGGGGCGGCCCTGTCCAGCTGCCCTGACTGGAGCTCTGGAAAAGAGGGGCACTTTGGTCAGAAGGACACTTTGGAAGCCTCTGGACTCTTCCTGGAGAGTCCTTTGGGGGGAGGAGGCACTGGGGTCACAGCTGACTGAGCAGGCTCACCCTCCAGCTCCCTTCCCCACGGAGGACTCTTCTTGAAGCACTAACGACCACGGTCCTCCCTGGTTCAAAACCTGGGCTTCCTGTGGTTCCCCCTGGGTCAAGGCCGGGCACCCAGGCGTGGCTCCCCCTTCCCCAGCCTCTCTGCAAATTATGGTCACAGGGGAGTCCCTCATCTGCTCCGTCCACCCACCACCCCACTGCAAACCTGCATCATCTCCACCAGGGCTACCAGGTCGGCCAGGGAGATGTTGTCCCCAGTGATGAACATCTTGTCCTGCAGAAACTTTTCCTCGAAGAGCTTCAGGTTGTTCTTCACCTCCGCCAGCATCTGCTCCGTCTTCTCAGCTGGGACCTCATCACCCGTGATCATTGGGATCAGCAGCTGCCCGGGATGGGGGAGGGGAGGGAGAGGAGGCCCCATCTGACCCTTCAGGCCTCTGGAGGCCCCGTCTGACCCTTGTCTGCTAAGAGAGGTGGTGGACAGTATCAAGGATGTAAAGTGGTATCGCCTCCGCTGGCAGTTCCAGTGGGTGGAAGTCGCCTGGGGCCCTTGTTCAGAAAGATGTGAGGGACTTCCCTGGTGCTCCAGCGGCTAAGACACTGAGCTCCCAACGAAGAGAGGGCCCAGATTCCATCCAGGGTCAAGGAACTAGATCCCACATGCCACAACTTAAGAGTTCCACAACTAAAGATCCCCACGCTGCCACAAAAATCGAAGATCTCGTGTGCTCCAACTAAGACCCAGCACAGCTCCAAAAGATTAATTAATAAAAGATATTTTTTTAAAAAAGGACTTGAGGTCCCAGCAGGAAAGAATCCTGTGATTTATTAGTGATGTCTGCCACAGGTGTAGGATAAGTAGGGGCACATGGACTGTTTATTTGTCATCTTCAAATATGACGGTCTTTATGGGCCCTTTCACTTTTTTTCCTCCCACTGCACAGCTCACAGCTTGCAGGATCTTAGTTCCCCAACCAGGGTGGGGATGCTTGCCTGAGCCCCAGCCGTGGGCCCCTCACCTTCATCCAGAGTATCTTATTCATGGGCAGCTGAATGGCCGTGTGCTGCCAGGCCATGAACTCGTCCACACGGGCGCGCATGTGCAGGTCTGGCGGGTACCAGTGCGAGGGGGCGCTGTACTTGCGGCACAGGTAGAAAAGGATGGCCACGCTGCGAAGAGGACGGTCAGGGCACTCCCCAGGCCTTGCTCACTCGCCACCCGGTGCAGCAGGGCCCAAAACACCGTCTCCAGCCACAGGCCGGCTCTAGGCCCCCAGCATTCCTCCTGGAGGAGGGTGAGCCCAGAGGCCCCGAAAGGCAGTCAGTTCACCCCCATCAGCAAGGGCCCTATGGGGAAAGGGGGTGTTGGTGGGTGGCCTCAGACAGGGCAGAGCACGTGGGGAAATCTTAGGAGGTCATTCCGAAACATTTGCAGGTGAAGGAGGGGGTGGCCAGGAGGCAGGGGAACTGAGAGAGGGTACGGGCGACGCACAGTGAGCCCAAGTGGACCACCGACGGCGCTGGGGGTGGGGACTGGGTTCATTCCGCCCCTGGTCGTCTGGCATTTGTTCTGCTTTGGTGGGTGTGCGAACTTCTCTGTAGTAAAAGAAAGCAAGCGATCAGCAGCAGGTGGGCCGAGTGGGACTCTCTCCTAGGAGGAGCGGAGACGCAGGGTTAGAGGGCCGGGAAGATGGTTACCTTTCAGACAAGATGAATTTCCCGTCTCTGAGGCTGGGCAGCTTCCTCAGGGGGTTGATCTCGATGTACTCCCTGCTGTGGTGTTGACCTGAGAGGGGCAGGAAGCTCTGAGGCTGCTGAGACCCCAGGGATGAGAGACCGGGGCCTCCCCGAGACAGAAACAACGCCTCTCGATGCATCTTCCCAAGAAGGGGACGCTGCACCCCAGAGGAGAATCACGCCCCCCACCCAGGTGAGGAGGCACATCAGGGAGCCTAACAGGGACCAGGCTGGCACGCTGCCACCCTCCCAGGCCAAACGGCCAGGGCAACCCTTTGGCTCCAGGAAGCTGGAGGCCTGCAGCCCTCACCCCCAACTCTGGGCCCAAAGCCACAGCCTGTGAATCAACAGAGGCCATGGGGGACTGGATCCCAGCCCCAGGCCTCCCGCCCCCTCCAGGCTCTGCAAGAGGAGATTCTCCCACCTCTGTAGTCGGGGCCATGACCTTCACCTGGGCCCCGAGGAGTCACCCTGGGCAGGTCTGAACACTTGGCCAGGGTCGGGGTGGGCAGACAGGTATGGATGGAGGTGAATGAGGAATATGAGCACTTGCTCCTGTGACCTCGGCCGCCATGATCGGCAGCTGCAGGGCAGCGGAGAAGGCAGGGGTGCTGGGTGGGAGCCCAGGGACCCCTCTTGCTCCCACTGCCCGCCCCCCGCCCGCGTTCATCACAGTGAGGAAGAATCCGCGGGGAATGGCAGAGGCGGGCCGGTCAGACACAGAGCGGACAACTGCTCCCACCAGGAAGCTTTTCTTCCCCTTGTGCACTTGGGTGGGGCATGGCGTGGCATGGTGGTGTGGCGTGGCATGGTGTGGGCATGGCGTGGTGTAGCGTGGGCGCATGGGTGGTGTGGGCATGTGTGGCGGGGCGGGGCGTGGGCACGTGGGGGGGCAGGTCTCCTCTGCCTCCGCTTCTGTGAACCCCGCGCCCGGCCCACCTGGGCAGCTGCAGGTGCCCACCTTTCAGCAGATCCACAAACTGGAAGTCGAAGGGGATGCCATTCTTCCTGGCGAAGATGTAGACAGCGCGGCAGGACGCAGACAGCAGGTCCAGGTAGAGTTCCAGGCCCATGCTGGGCCCCACTATGGCCGGCAGATGCCCAGCTGCACGCAGCCCACCGCAGCCTGTGCCCTGGCCCTGTGCTCACCCACCCAGGCCCGGCCCCCCACATTCTGGAACTTCTTGTTCTCTTGGTGTTGCCATGAGGACCGGAAGCCTGGAAATGTGCTCATGCGGGAAGGACTGTGAGGACACTGGCATTGGCCCTTCCACTCCCTGGGGGCACAAGTGTGTGTGCCCTGGCCAGTGTCGGAGAGGGGCTTCCATGCGGGAACTCCCGGGGCCAGGCCTTCACGGCAGAAAGTGACCAAAGGGGCGTTACAGGGTCCAGAGCGAGAACTAACCCAGGGCTGCTCCAGAAGCGGTGAGGGGCGGAGGGGGGTGGTTTCTAGCCTGAACTGTGGCTAGAAATGGGTGCAGAGAAAGAAACTGGAAACTGGGAGGTTGTCAGGGCATTGGGTGACACCACTGGGGACTTCAAGGGGTCACAGAGGAGCTCAGAAGCTCCCAGCCTGGAATGGGACCAGCCGTGCCCGAGAGCCAAGCACCTGGACTTGGCACCCGGCGGCAGAGGAGGGTCACGTGGGGGGGCCTGAGTGCTGCTGTCTCTGAGCTGCTCGATTTGGGGAGATTCCCAGACTGTTTAGAAATGGGGAGAGCCCACTGCCTAGAGCAGAGCAAGGCTAGAGATGACTGACGGGCACACAGCATGTTTACTGCGTCCTGCAAAGCGCAGGGGCAGGGCCGGCCCTCAGTGGAGCTGTTTCTTCACCTGCTGTGCCAGCTTCTGGGCCATCTGGGGGTCGTGCTGGGCTTCCTGGGCGCTGAAGCACACGCCTATGGGCCTCCTGGACGAGCTAGGGGCCCAGGGCAGCCTCCACACAGGCTCACCGCGTGGCAGGCCAGGGCCAGTCTTGGAAGAGGTCGCAGCTGAAGGCAGAGGGCTGGGAAGACAGGGCAGCTGGGGCCTGGGCTCAGCCCGTGCCCTGAGCGCCCCCCAGAGGGCAAGTGGGCAGGAGAACCTCACCTGCATCAGCTCCGTGAATGCCATCAGATCTGCCAGGGAGACCTGCCCAGAGGCCAGGAAGGGCCTGGTTGCCAGGAGCTCCTGATCGAGGTGCCCCAGAGTGGGCATCAGCTTCCCCAGCAGCTGCTCCACCTGCGCAGTGTCCATGGGCTGCCCGGAGAAGTGGGGCAGGAGACACTGAGCCAGGAAGAGAGGAGGTGGCTTATCTCGGGGCCCTGGAAGCCTCCCAGCTCTTCTCCACCCCTCCCTCGGCAGCCACTTATCAGTGAGGCCCTCTGGGGCTTTGTGTTCAGGATTCTGAGGTTTCATTCAGGCTCTGAAAAAAGCTATGCATTTCACTCCATCTCTGGCAAGTTGGATACTGAAAGGCCACAAAGATGCTGGCAATACTCTTAAATGAATGCATTGGTATTTCCGAGACTGGTGACTGGGTGGAGAGGGTTTAACCCATGCTATGGAGATGTCTAAAACTGCTAATAAGACAGAAGAATAATACACCAAGATAAAACCCAAAGGACACATAATAGTGACATTGCTGCTCCGTGTGACAAGGACATAATGAAACATCATAAATTAGTGATGTCTGCCTGGGGAAGAAGCCAGGACCCCCCTGGAGGGGTCAGTCACTCAGTCGTGTCCGACTCTTTGCGACCTCATGGACTGCAGCACGCCAGGCCTCCCTGTCCATCACCAAATCCAGGAGTTTACTCAAACTCATGTCCATTGAGTCGGTGATGCCATCCAACCGTCTCATTCCCTGTTGTCCCCTTCTCCTCCTGCCTTCAGTCTTTCCCAACATCAGGGTCTTTTCCAATGAGTTGGTTCTTCGCATGGGGTGGCCAAAATATTGGAGTTTCAGCTTCAGCATCAGTCCTTCCAATGAACACCCGGGACTGATCTCCTTTAGGATGGACTGGTTGGACCTCCTTGCAGTCCAAGGCACTCTCAAGAGTCTTCTCCAACACCACAGTTCAAAAGCATCAATTCTTTGGTGCTCAGCTTTCTTTATAGTCCACCTCTCACGTCGATCCATGACTACTGGAAAAACCACAACCTTAACTAGACGGACCTTTGTTGGCAAAGTAATGTTTCTCCTTATTAATATGCTGTCTAGGTTGGTCATAACTTTTCTTCCAAGGAGCAAGCGTCTTTTAAAATTTCACGGCTGCAGTCACCATTTACAGTGATTTTGGAGCCCCCAAAAATAGCGCCTGCCCAAGCCTGCAGGATACAGCAGGGAGGCTCACCTTGCACAGGTAGGGTGTTGGCGGCGGGCTGCTGGCTGGCCGAGTGCTGCCAGGCTAGGTATTCATCCACACGGGTGCAGGCCTGCAGTTCGGGCGGGTACCAGTGTGCCTCCGTCTGGTACTTGTGGCTCAGGTATAAAGGATGGCCACACTGCAGGCAGGGGGTGTCAGAGGTCTCCCCACCCACCTGGGGTGGGCGGCTCCATCTCTCACCAGCCCTTCAACTCCAGCCCCAGAGGAGGACCTCCCCAGGGCCCCTCCCCTCCGGGTGGCATCTTCCTCCACCACTCTACTCCATCCCTGCTCTCCAGGTTCTGTCCCTCCCCCAGCTTCCAGCCTCCTCCCTGCCGTGACGGCTTCCCCCCCGTGGCTCAGCCAGTCAAGAATCTGCCTGAAGTGTAGAAGATGCAGGAGATGCGAGTCAATCCCTGGGTTGGGAAGCTCCTCTATAGGAGGGCATGGCAACCCACTCCAGTATTCTTGCCTGCAGAATCCCATAGACAGAGGAGCCTGGTGAGCTACAGTCCATGGGGTCGCAAAGACTGGGACCAGCCTGAAGTGACTTAGCATGCTTAGCACACTCTGCCGTGACTCCAGCCTGCTCCCCGTCTCAGAGCCCAGCTCTCTGGATCAGGGGCCTTTCTCAGGCAGGTGAGCCAGACCAGCCGCACACGCCCCATTCCCTTCCCGGGCCAGTTATGCCTGGTGTTCAGGGTCTGCGGGAGGGGCTCAGGGGACCTCCACTCTTTTTTTTTTGGCCACAGAGGGGAGTAGCCTGTGGGATCTTACTTGACCGGGGATTGAACTCCAGCCCCCTACGGTGGAAGTGGGGAGTCTTAACCACTGGACCACCAGGGGAGTCCCCCACTCCTGATCGCCCTTGGGCTCCAGGCACTTGGCGCTCAGTCTCCATCCTCCGACAAGCCCTGGGAGGTGGTTACCTTATTCCCCTGTCTTACAGAAGAGAAGGCTGGGGCCCAAGGCTCGGGACCCGCCCGCGGGCAGAGAGTGAGGACGGGACTGGCATTCAGAGCACAGTGCAGCCCAGGGTTGCCCGGCCCCTCTGACTCTGAAAGGCCATGTGCGGACATCTGGGGAGGGGCTCCCCTTAAGCCTCAGTCTTCCCTGGCTGCCTCCAGGCTGTGCAGGCGTGCCAGGCCGGCACGCCCTCCTCTCTGAAGCTCCCAGATTTAGCCCCAAAGCAGTCCCCTGGTCCAAGTCCCTGCCCTCTGAGCTGGGCTAGCTCAAAAGAGGAAGGGGCTGCTGGAAAGATTTCCAGTTTTTTGTCTGCCTCCAAGCAATGATGAGCCCGTGCTCCCCCTGGGGGAGAGGGGAGCAGAGAGAGCGCAGAGGAGGCTCAGTGCAGGGCCTGGCCCCCAGGCCCCCCTCTGTGGAGCTCACCTGGCTCTGCTCACCCCATGGTGCCAGCTCCACAGGCCTCAGCTCGAAGCGGATGCCACTCTTCTTGGTGAAAATGTAGGTGGTGTGGCAGGGGGGCAAGGACAGGTCTAGAAAGAGCTCAGCATCCATCCCTGGGCCTCCCTCCTGCCTGCTCTCCACTCAGGTCTGATCCATGCTTCTCCCGAAGCCTACTCCCTCCACGACAGGCTGGGCAGCCAGCCAGGACACCACACCTCCTGGCCTCTGCCCGGTGAGGGGCTGGTCGCTGGCTTTTCTTTTTTTTTTTTTAAGATTTTTTGATGTGGACCATTTTTAAAGTCTTTACTGAATTTGTTACAACATTGCTTATGTCTTAGGTTTTAGTCTTTTGACCCAGAGACATGTGGGATCTTAGCTCCCAGATCAGGGGTCGAACCCGGAGGCATTGGGAGGCAAAGTCTTTACCACTGGCCCGCCCCCATCCCCTTCCCTGCCGTGGTCCGGCGGCTTCACCAGCTTCCAGACTCAGCCTGCCTCCAGCGAGACTCTTATCCTGGAGCACACAGCACAGGACCAGAAGGAATTTCCTCTTTCTCCTTTTCT